>NC_090449.1:677267654-677637654 GCF_031143425.1 Pleurodeles waltl | reverse complement strand
AGGCAGAGCCGTAACTCCAAGGGTGGAGAAAAAATATAAGCCACCGCCCACTGATCCAATATATATTACAACACAACTAACGCCAGACTCAGTAGTTGTGGGGGCAGCTCGTAAGAGAGCCAACTCTCATACCTCAGGCGACGCACCACCTCCAGACAAGGAGAGCCGCAAATTTGATGCGGCGGGAAAAAGGGTTGCAGCACAAGCAGCAAATCAGTGGCGTATCGCCAATTCACAAGCACTTTTGGCAAGATACGACAGGGCTCATTGGGATGAAATGCAACATTTCATCGAACACTTACCCAAAGAGTTCCAAAAAAGAGCGCAACAGGTGGTGGAAGAGGGACAAAGTATCTCAAATAATCAGATACGGTCTTCCATGGATGCAGCAGATACAGCTCCAAGAACAATAAACACTGCAGTCACAATACGGAGGCACGCATGGCTGCGCACTTCTGGGTTCAAACCGGAGATCCAGCAGGCTGTGCTCAATATGCTGTTTAATGAACAGCAATTGTTTGGGCCGGAGGTAGACACTGCCATCGAAAAACTCAAGAAGGACACCGATACAGCCAAAGCCATGGGCGCACTCTACTCCCCGCAGAGCAGAGGCACATTTCGGAAAACACCTTTTAGGGGAGGGTTTCGAGGTCAACCCACAGAAACCACAACCTCACAAACAAGACCTACCTACCAGGGCCAATATCAGAGGGGAGGTTTTCGGGGGCAATTTAGAGGGGGCCAATTCCCAAAAAATCGAGGAAAATTCCAAGGCCCCAAAACCCCTCAAAATAAGCAGTGACTCACAAGTCACACACCCCCATCACATAACACCTGTGGGGGGAAGACTAAGTCAATTTTACAAACTTTGGGAGGAAATAACAACAGACACTTGGGTCTTAGCAATTATCCAGCATGGTTATTGCATAGAATTTCGCCAATTCCTTCCAAACGTCCCACCGAAAACACACAAGATGTCAAAACAACATATAGATCTTCTAGGACTAGAAGTTCAAGCGTTGCTACAAAAGGACGCAATAGAATTAGTACCAACTCAACAAAAAAACACAGGAGTTTACTCACTGTACTTTCAAATACCCAAAAAGGACAAAACTCTGAGACCAATACTAGATCTCAGAACACTAAATACCTACATAAAATCAGACCACTTTCACATGGTCACGTTACAAGACGTAATACCACTGCTCCAACAGCAAGACTACATGACAACATTAGATCTAAAAGATGCGTATTTCCATATACCAATACATCCTTCACACAGGAAATACCTAAGGTTCGTATTCCAAGGAATACATTAACAATTCAAAGTGTTGCCGTTCGGAATAACAACTGCGCCAAGAGTCTTTACAAAATGCCTGGCAGTAGTAGCTGCACATATCAGAAGGCAGCAAATACATGTGTTCCCGTACTTAGACGACTGGCTAATCAAAACCAACACGCTGGAACAGTGTTCACAGCACACAAAATATGTCATACAAACCCTTCACAGGCTAGGTTTCTCCATCAACTACGCGAAGTCACACCTTCTGCCGTGTCAAACGCAGCAATACTTAGGAGCGACAATCAACACAGCAAAAGGGATTGCCCCTCCAAGTCCACAACGGGTTCAAACATTTCACAAAGTAATACAGGCCATGTATCCAACACAAAAGATACAAGTCAGAATGGTAATGAAACTACTAGGCATGATGTCTTCATGCATAGCCATTGTCCCAAACGCAAGATTGCACATGCAGCCCTTACAACAGTGCCTAGCATCACAATGGTCACAAGCACAGGGTCAACTTCTGGATCTGGTGTTGATAGATCGCCAAACATACCTCTCGCTTCTATGGTGGAACAGTACAAATTTAATCCGAGGGCGGCCTTTCCAAGACCCAGTGCCACAATACGTCATAACAACAGATGCTTCCATGACAGGGTGGGGAGCACACCTCAATCAACACAGCATCCAAGGACAATGGGACATACATCAGAGACAGTTTCACATAAATCACTTGGAAATGTTAGCAGTATTTCTAGCGCTGAAAGCATTTCAACCCATAATATCCCAAAAATACATTCTTGTCAAGACAGACAACATGACAACAATGTATTATCTAAACAAACAAGGAGAGACACACTCGACACAGTTGTGCCTCCTAACACAGAAAATATGGCATTGGGCGATTCACAACCACATTCGCCTAATAGCACAATTTATTCCAGGGATTCAGAACCAGTTGGCAGACAATCTCTCTCGAGATCACCAACAAACCCACGAATGGGAAATTCACCCCCATATACTAAACAATTACTTTCAAATTTGGGGAAGACCTCAAATAGATCTATTTGCAACAAAGGAAAACTCAAAATGCCAAAACTTCGCATCCAGATACCCACAAGAGCAATCCCAAGGCAATGCTCTATGGATTAACTGGTCAGGGATCTTTGCATACGCTTTTCCCCCCTCTCCCTCTCCTTCCATATGTAGTAAACAGGTTGAGTCAAAACAAACTCAAACTCATACTAATAGCACCAACATGGGCAAGACAACCTTGGTACACGACACTACTAGACCTGTCAGTAGTACCTCATGTCAAACTACCCAACAAACCAGATCTGTTAACACAACACAAACAACAGATCAGACATCCAAATCCAGCATCTTTAAATCTAGCAATTTGGCTCCTGAAATCCTAGAATTCGGACACTTGCACCTCACACAAGAATGTATGGAGGTCATAAAACAAGCTAGGAAACCTACCACTAGACACTGCTACACAAACAAGTGGAGAAGATTTGTGTATTACTGCCAGAATAATCAAATTCAGCCATTACCCGCATCTCCAAAAGATATAGTTGGATATTTACTACATTAGCAAAAATCAAATCTAGCTTTCTCTTCCATAAAAATACATCTCACCGCAATATCAGCTTACCTACAAATTACTCATTCAACTTCACTATTTAAAATACCAGTCATTAAAGCGTTTATGGAAGGCTTAAAAAGAATCATACCACCAAGGACACCACCTGTTCCTTCATGGAACCTCAACATTGTCTTAACAAGACTCATGGGTCCACCTTTCGAGCCCATGCATTCTTTCGAAATGCAATACTTAACGTGGAAAGTTGCATTTTTGATTGCCATCACATCTCTAAGAAGAGTGAGCGAGATTCAAGCATTTACCATACAAGAACCATTTATTCAGATACATAAAAATAAAGTAGTTCTAAGAACAAATGCAAAATTTTTACCAAAGGTTATCTCACCGTTCCACTTAAATCAAACAGTAGAATTACCAGTGTTCTTCCCACAACCAGATTCTGTAGCTGAAAGAGCACTACATACATTAGACATCAAAAGAGCACTAATGTACTACATTGACAGAACAAAACTAATTGGAAAAACAAAACAACTATTTATTGCCTTTCAAAAACCTCATACAGGAAATCCAATTTCAAAACAAGGCATTGCTAGGTGGATAGTTAAGTGTATTCAAACCTGCTATCTTAAAGCAAAAAGAGAGCTGCCTATTACACCAAAGGCACACTCAACCAGAAAGAAAGGAGCTACCATGGCCTTTCTAGGGAATATTCCAATGAACGAAATATGTAAGGCAGCAACCTGGTCTACGCCTCATACATTTACCAAGCACTACTGTGTAGATGTGTTAACTGCACAACAAGCCACAGTAGGTCAGGCTGTACTAAGGACATTATTTCAAACTACTTCAACTCCTTCAGGCTGAACCACCGCTTTTGGGGAGATAACTGCTTACTAGTCAGTGCACAGTATGTGTATCTGCAGCTACACATGCCATCGAACGGAAAATGTCACTTACCCAGTGTACATCTGTTCGTGGCATGAGTCGCTGCAGATTCACATGCGCCCACCCGCCTCCCTGGGAGCCTGTAGCCGTTTAGAAGTAGATCTTGAACATTTGTACATTTGTAAATATATCACTTTAACCTTTATTATGTACATACGTATTCATTCCATTGCATGGGCGCACTATTACTAATATACACAACTCCTACCTCACCTTCTGCGGGGAAAACAATCTAAGATGGAGTCGACGCCCATGCGCAATGGAACCGAAGTAGGAGGAGTCCCTCGGTCTCGTGACTCGAAAACACTTCTTCGAAGAAAAACAACTTGTAACACTCCGAGCCCAACACCAGACGGCGGACTGTGCACAGCATGTGAATCTGCAGCGACTCATGCCACGAACAGATGTACACTGGGTAAGTGACATTTTCCATATGTTTCATTTTGGCAACTTTTGCCTTTCTTACAGGCATGATAGTGTTTTTCTCCAAACAGTCAAAGAGGTTAAAAGTGTATTAGGTGGTTCTTCCATGACTCTGTGCTTCTGGCACGGGAAGTTGTGGAAAAGAACTGACGTACGCGCGCGAGACGGCGTCTATATAGACAACCGTGACATCATAGACGACTCCAACGACGCTGACGACGCACGCGGAGCTGGTCGACGCAGGCGGATCCGAACTACGCCCTCCGACGGCGCGCATGCAGGGTACTGCTCACAAAAAACTCCGGATTCGAGCTGGCGCCAGGGAATTCTAAGGTAAGGAATCTGCAGCTAGATAGTCTCTACCAGATACTTCGTTACCGAAGGTAAGTAACTTGTTCGTTACACCCTACACAAATAACTTCAGATACTTCTAAACTTTTGCCTGGGTAGTCAGGGGTCTAGCATAGCCCTTGCTCTAAGCCTTTTAAAACTTTAGAACCCTAGAGTAGGTAGGTGCATCACATACACTACTCTAACACCATGCTTTTAGTTGAGGGAGCTGACCTGACTCAGGAGTCTAGGTATAGGGGGGGGTTCTTAAGTTCAAGGAGCTTAGGGCCCTGAAAACTAAAGACGGGTAGTAACCCTAACAAATCTGTTCTCTCAGATTTACTTATTCAGGATGACATACAGAATCCTGAAAGGGATAGGGAGAGGGAATTGGATGAGGAGAGTGCACCCCCAGTGTTGGAAAAGGAGGTACCAGGTACTTCCTATGACCTCACTGGGCAGAACCATGAGGATTCTGGGGAGAACCTTGAGCCTGCAGGGAGCTGTGTTGGTAGCACAAGAGAGGGTCATAACATTAGGCCCCCTTTTTCTCCCCCATGGGCTGGTCAAAGGGGTACCCAGGAGGAGTGTATCATCCTCAGCTTCTGTTGCCTCAACATCTGCTAATATCACCATCCCCTCTAGCTCGGAAGAGGAATCCCTAGATAGGGGATTCAGCTTGCTGGGAAGTGAGAAGGCCACAATTAAGATGAGAAAGCAGCAGTTGGTTCTAGAGGCTCTAGAGATGGAAATGGAACAAAATAATTTGGGGTTAGTACCCTCTAGTGGCAGCATAGAGTCCAGGGTCAGGTAAGACACCTTTGATTCTGGGAATCCAAGTAGGATAGTCCCTCCTTACAAGTCTGGGGATGTCCACAGGTGCAACACTGCTTTAGAGAGGGCATGTAAAGTTCAGAAGGTCCTTCAAAGGCAGTGGGAATTTATCATGTGACTCTCCTTTGCAGTCAGTAGTCAGAGACAAACTTTTGTCTGTGAGGAAGGAAGATGCAGATGACTACCAGGTCTTGAAAGAGGCTCTGATTGATGGGTTTGGGCTCACAACTGAGGAGTATAGGATTAAGTTCAGAGAAACTCAGAAGGAGTCTTCCCAAGACTGGGTAGATTTTGTGGACTGTTCAGTTAAGGCTCTGGAAGCCTGGTTACATGGAAGTAATGTGCATGACTATGAAGGGTTATACAATCTTATCATGAGAGAGCACATCCTTAATAATTGTGTGTCCGAAAAGCTGCATCAGTACCTGGTAAACTCAGATCTGACCTCTCATCAAGAATTGGGAAAGAAAGGAGACAACTAGGTTTGCACCAGTGTGAGTAAAAAAACAAGTGGGGGTGACCAAAAAGAAGAGGGTTCTTCTACAAACCAGGAGAAAGAAGGGTACACATTTACTGAAAAGAAGAGTCTTCATCAGGCCCACAAAATGTTTCTGGGGGCTGGGGGTCCACATCCAAGGCAGCCCCCCCTCCTCCCTCCCCCCTGGACCGGAAACCAGCATCCTGGGACTTGTTTCAGGGTATCACCCTTCATCAGCAAGGCTAGCTTGAATCCAGTGGCGCAGTGAGTACTGGACCCACGTCTAGGCATAAATTCACCACTCCTTATCCACAGGGAAATGGGTTAGTTGAGAGATTCAACAAAACCCTAAAAGGTATGATTATGGGACTCTCAGACAAACTAAGGAGAAGATGAGATGTTGTCAAAGTCGGATTCCTCGGGATTTGTGTCTTTGTTCTGTTTTGATTTATTGTTGGCAATTATCACTTCAAATATCCTACTCAAAAGGGAAAAAGAAGATCAGCATGAAAGGCAATCTAAAGAGAAAAGTTTCTTAGACATGCATAGAAGACAAGTACAAGGATATTTAAACATTTATCCAATATTTATTATAAGGCAAGTAATACGCAAATATTTAATAATATGTTCACAAAAATACTATCTGAGAAGAAATATTAATATCCTTCAAATATGTTTATCTAATAATTAAAATATAATATGAAATCTACAATGTCTTTTAGTTAACATCTTTTTGTCCAAAATTGCACAATGAATTCTAAAACTGTAACTTTTCAACTTTGTAAAAATACCTATGAATCTTTCTTCTCAAGAAACACAGTGAATTCTAATGTTTAACCTTTCACAATAGAATGCGCTCTTATATTGATTCTTTCTTCAAATAAACAAAACATTTAAATAAGAAGTCTTTTTAAAACATGAGCGCGCACGTGTAAATGTGTCATCTGTTTAAACATTTAAGAATAACATACTTCAATTCAGTTGGAACCATTTATAAAGCCTGCAAATGACCGTGCTTAGTTTTACTTAAAAGAATCCTTTTAAACACAAATATGTTGCACTAGAATTGTAACTAATCCCCAGGGCATATTTAAACTAAAATAACTCAAAGCTTTGGATATTCCCAAAGCAATGTTGTTAAAGGTCAAACACTGGCTTGCTTTTCAGATTTTTAACTAAACAAAGATACTGAAGATTAAACAAGCGATTACTTCAGTTTCCTATCCTAAATAAACAATGTTACTAAACATGAAACTCTCAGCTTCCATTCTGTCTGCAAAATAAACAATGTTATTAAACATGAAACATTCGGCTTCGGTGCAGTCTTTCAAAAAGGAAATGTTCCTGAAAAGTAAACACTCTTACGACAGCAAGTCTGTCCACTTGCTTCTTGGAACTCCAGAGACCATCCACTGCACGGCAGGGGACCAAAAGGGCAAATCCAGATGGGAATCACCAAACCAAATCCAATCCAGGCAAAGTCCAAAATAGTAAGCACAGGGAAATGGGAGTGGTCGGTTTTTATAGCAGAACCACGGCCTCAATAATGAAAATTCCAGAAAGAACTACACCCTTAATCATGTGTACTCCAGGATGCTGGGAATTGTAGTTCCATCAACATAAACATCGTGGATTTGAGCAGTTTAACCACCACCGAGCACTCTTATTACACAAATGCATTTTTCCACATGAATAAAGAGGAGAATGTTTTTTTAATAGAACAAAGTGTGTGGCAAGAACGTTTGGTAGGAGAGATACTATGTTTAGAGGTATGATTACGCCAAAGTCTGACAGATGTCCTATTACTTAGCCTTCTTTTTGCCTACCGAGAGGTTCCACAGAAGGGAGTGGGTTATAGTCTATTAGAACTTCTGTATGGACATCCAGTTAGGGGGTCCTCTTGCTCTTGTGAAGGAGGGTTGGGAACAACCTCTCAGGCCCCCTAAGCACAACACAGTGGACTATTGTAGGAAGCTGGGTTTGTATATACTATATCACAATGAGAGGTTCTCCAGAGGCTTAACGGAGGCTAAAGTAGATAATACTAATGCTTTCTTTTGTGATATGTGGTCGAGCAGTTAGGCTTATCAGAGGGTAGTGCAAAGCATTTTGTTGTACACATACAGGCAGTAAAGTGAAGCACACACTCAATGACTAACTCCAGCCAAATGGTTTTTATATAGCAAACATATATTTTGATACTTTATTTCTAGAACCACAAGATTCAAGTTGAAGGTAAGTACATTTGCAAGTAAGTATCCAATATATGTATCAATACCACTTTGTTTCAATTTGGCAATTTATATAGTTTTCAAGTAAATAACAATAATCTTTTATTAAAGTTGACAGTGCAATTTTCAGAACAGTTCTAGGGCGGAAGAAAAGTTAGTTCAATTTGAAGATAAATACAAGACTTACAGTTCCAGCCTCTGGGGGCTAGGATGTCCAAAGCTTGGGTTTCATGTTAACCCCAAACAGCCACCACCAGCAGCACAGGGCCAGCCGGATGCAGAGGTAAACATTGAGGTCGGTTTACATGGGCTCCTATGGAGACTGGGGGCACATGGAATCAGGTAAGTACCTGGGTCTTTGGAGGGCAGACCTGGGGGGTTTAGAGGAGTACAGGGGGCACAGGTTAGCACCAAACACACACCCTCGGCAGGGTGCAAAGACTGTGTCAGGCTTCCCATGTTTTCCTATAAGGGGAGCCGGGGGGCACAAGGATGCATGCAGGTGACGTCCAGTGGGTCGGTTCTGGAAAACCAAAGACTGGACAAGGAGGGGGGGTGGGGGGGGGGCTGTCTGCAGGACGTTGCTGCACCGAAGGTAGGATTCCCCAAGGCCAGGAGGCTGCAGGTGCAGGGGTATCTTTTAGTGTCTGGAATCTTTTTCCGGTTCTGTCACGGTCAGAGGGGGTCCTCCGGATTCAGGCTGCAGGGGTTGTCATGGTGGACAGGAGGGGTCAACCCAGGGTGGGCATTGGCTCAGAATCATCTGGTGACCAACTCTAGTCATTTGGGCCACCTGGACACAGGCTGTGGGCGTCGGGTAGAGAGAGGACTTGCAGATCCGGGAAGGCTCTGGAGTCCTTGGATGGAGTGCAGGCAGTCCTCTGGAAGTTTTTCAGAGCTTGCTGGTCCTGCAGAACCAGTTTCCTCCTTTTTGCAGCTGGAGGCAGGCCGGTAGGGCTGGGGCCAAGTCACTTTGCGTCTTCAGTCTTCTCTGCTGGTGTTTCAGCTTAGCAGTCCTTTTTTCTTCCTGTGAGGTCGCCAGGAATCTGACAAGCTAGGTTTGGGGGAGACGTTAAAACCTGGATTATGGGGCATTACAGGGGTCAGGGGCAGTAGCCAATGGCTACTGTCCCTGAGGGTGGCTACACCCTTCTTGTGCCCACTCTTTCTGGAGGGGGACACAGACCTAACACTATTGGTCCCTGTCCTCCAAACTAAGCGGGGTTGGGGTCACCTCCACTCTGGACACCTCTGGGGTGGTCCCAGCTAAGGTGGTCTTGCCAGCCAGGCCAGAAAGTGTGGGTCTTAGAGCCTTTGGCCCCAACAGCACTCCAAGATAAGTGGAGTTTCTCCCACACAAAGGTAGAGCAGAAAGGTGGGGTCACCTATTTTGTTCACCTGAGCACTCTGAGAAGCCCCCACAGGGTGCTTCATGTGAACCGCCTTAAGCCTTATTATGACAGGGCTGACATGAACTTGCTCATGGCCACTGGGGAAGTACAGGAACCAGATAGTGACCCTCTTCCTAACCTTCTCTTCTACAACCCTGTTGATGGGTCAGTGGATGGGACAGTCTTTGCAGGTTGTCTCTCTGAACAACAACAAACTGACTGCAGGCACGTTTTCAGTCAGTATTCTGAACTCTTCTCCCTGACCTCTAGTCAGACCACCTAGTGTGCACATGATGTGCACACTGGTGAAAGTATGCCTGACCATGACAGAGATTGAATCAGGGCAGACATGGCGTCTGCAGAAGTCGAGGAACGACGCCGATCACCGGATCCGTCCGATGCCATGTCAGGTGCCACGGGAAGCTTCGACGCCGAGCCAGGCGCCGGACGAAGAGAGGTGCATTTCGGAGTCTCAGATGGTCCTGCCGGGGTCACTGGCCGAAACCCCGAAGCCGATGGAGCCGAAACCTCCGGGGCCGAAACCTCTGGAGCCACCGGAGCCGACACCGGCGCCGAGCCCACATTCCCCAAGGGGAGAAAGGGCAAGAAGGGTGCTGGCCGTATCGGCGCTGGAGCACCCAAGCTGAAAGCCAACGGGCCCGAAGGACCAGCCATCTGCTGGAATATGGTAAACATCGCATTTAAAAATGCGGTATTATCGGCTCCAGGAGCTGGGAAAGCCGGATACTGGGGTGCCTGGATCGAAGGCGACCCCGGCCTCGACGTCGGAGAGAACACCTGAGGCTGTGTGGCATCTCAATCACTGAAGACGTCCGCCCAGGCGAACTCTGCGAAGCCGGAGAGGGCAACGGCGTCGATGGATGTGGAGTGACTGTGGGACTGACCTCCCAAGTCTTCCGACGCTGAGCCGATGGCGACCTCGATCGAGACCTCTACTTGCTCGAATGGCGCCGGGAGTCTCGATGACGACGATGCGACTTCGGCGAGGAGGATTTCTTATGATGTTTCTTCTCCTTTCTTTTCGACTTTGCCATAAAGAGTTTGGCTTCTCTCTCCTTCAGGGCTTTCGGATTCATGTGTTGACATGAATCACACGTGGCCACGTCGTGGTCTGTGGCACGGAAAATAGGGAACTGACGTCGGCACGTCGGCGAGGACTTCTTATTGCCTATGACGTCAGACGGCGTCGCGTGGGCAAATGTGACGTCCTCGTCGACGTGCAGAAGCTAGGAAGAAGATTTCCGTCGAATGCTGGCGCCATGGGAGTATTCATTAGGTGAGGAATCCACAGGTAACTAATGTATCCACCAGAAAAGTCGTTACCGAAGGTAAGTAACTCGTTCTTCTGCTCTCTTGGTTGGCCAATAGCTCCGATTTGTTGTCACCCCCACCCCTGGGGCAGAAAGCCTGCTAGGCACCAGAATTTTTGTGTGGGCTGCCCAGAGTGCCATAGGTGCCATAGCCCACCAGACACTGGGGACTATTTTATTATCAGTGTAGATGTGTGGTCTACCCAGTATGAGCAAGGCAATGCCCCACCCCCAAAAATGGGCACCATCTTTCTGCCACCCTTGGGGGTGCTGGTGGTGGCAGTAGCCCCCAGTCTGCCCCCTCTCCCCTGGTGTAGGGTTGGGGGGGCCAGAAATCCTACTAGGCACCAGGGACTATTAGGGGGTGCCAAGAGTGGGCATGGTAATTACCCCCTCCCCCCCAATGGGCACAGGTTGTCTGCCCTCTCCCCCTCTCTGCTGACTAAAGAATCTCATCCCAATGACAAGTAAAGAGGGATTTGACTCTTTTGGATGTTGATTTCATATATGGGCTAGCAGAGCTTGGTTACTTTCTCACCCACAATGCTCTGCAAACCTCCAACTTTGCAGTCACTCATTTTCGATTAATTTCTGTGATGGAAACTTCCTGAATCTGCAGGAATCCAAAATAAATCCTACCACCCAGCACTGCCCCACCTGTGCAGATAAAAACTCTGCCTCACTTGTGTGGCTGGGCCTAGTGCCAGCGGCAGCAACATATTTAACTGAGGTCAATAGTAGTCTCCATGCAAGAGATTCCATTGTCGTTGGCTTGATCCCTCCTGTTGCAGCACTAGGCTCACCCACACAATTGGGATTTCATTGGGATAGGTGGGGCAATGCTGGGTGATTGGAAATTTGTGGATTCCTGCAGATTCCGGATTTTTTCATCACAGAAATGTAATAGAAGTGCATGATTTCAGGAACAGTTTGAGTACCTCAGGGCGTAGATGGTAAGAAAACCAAATGGGATTCACGCTAGTCACACCATTCTGGATTCCCCTACATGCCTGGTTTTCATAAATGTACATGTTGGCTAGGTTTCCTTAGGTGTCAAGTGAGCTAGAGTCCAAAATCCAGAGCTACCCACATCGAAAAAAGACAGTTTTCGTTAGAAAATGAGCTGCAATCATGTTGCTTTTTAGGCAATTCCCTGTTGCGGTCACTAGGTCTTCCCACATAAATGAGGGATGTGGGGAGCAGAAAGACGTTTGTGGCTCCCCACTGATTCCAGAACGTTCCATCACAGAAATGCAAGAAAAATGTGTGTATTTAGTGGAAGTTTACGTTTTCAAGTGATTCTGGGGGAAGAAAATGCGGTGAGAGCCATGCAAGTCACCCCACCTGAATGCCCCTAGGTGTCTAGTTTAAAAAAATGTACACATTGGCTAGGTTTCCCTAGGTGTCGACTGAGATAGGGACCAAAACCTAGAGCTACCCAGATCGGAAAATGAGGGTCCGATTTAGCTGAAAAAATGTGCTGCATCCATGTTGCGTTTTGAGCTGTATCCTGTTGCGGGCACTAGGCCCACCCACACAAGTGTGGCACCTTTTTTATCGGGAGACTTGTAGAAACATAAAATAGTAGAACATTTGTTATTACCAATTGGATTTCACTGCATTTGAGCCTTTTAAATGTAAGACAGTATATAGGAAAGATGACATTTGGAAAAATACCCTGCAAGCCATATGCTAGTACAGGTACCTACTAATTCAGAGGTGTAGAAATAACCACTGCTCCCAAACTCTATATCCTGTTCCCATTTCAGAAGTACATATGTTTCCATGATACCCATTTTTCACTTTGCCTATTTTGTTATGAGAATTGGTATATTCTTGTTACTCAGCTTAGTTGTTTGCTCTGGGTAGCTTGGGTTCTTGGAGAACCTTCAAACCCTATATATCACGCAACCAGAAGGGACTCGCAGACGTAATGATATATTGCTTTTGAAAATCTCCCATTGTGACAAAAAGTTACAGATGAAAATATATTGTCATAAGTGCTGTTTTTTTAAATAGTCATTTTCAATATTTTTTTCCAACAGTTTTCCTTGAGAAAGTCCTAAGGGATCTACACATATAACCCCTTGCTGAATTCAGATTTGTATCTACTTTTTAGAAATCTGTAGCTTTTCTGGATCACCGATGGGTTTTATACTGGTTTCCACCACAAACTGGAAGTAGGTTCAGAGCACAAAAAATAGGGAAAATAGCTTACCTCTTAGAAAAATGCCAAAACTGTGGTATAAATTTAGGCTTTTTCATTCAGCTCTGCATGTTCTTGAAAGCTGGGAAGATGGTTACCTTAGTACAACATACCGTTTGTGGATGCCATTTTTAGTGGTAAAACCAGGCACTTTAATCTGGAACACTTTTTCTTTATTGTGTTTTCCAAAAACTCAGAATGTTGCTATATTTGGACTATTTTCTCAGTCCCCTTCAGGTGAATCTACTAACCCTAGGCACCTTTAGAAGCGCCAGGAAGCTGGTGAAAAAGTTTGCAAATTTGGTATGGATACCTTAGGTGTACCAAAGGTTATGGAAGCCTAAGCACAAACTACCCCAAATAGCCAAAAAGGGGATGAGCACTGGGTGGTGGGGTTGTCATGAGATGTCTGATGCTCATAGCTAGAGCTATAGGTTTGAAACACATTGCTCATTTAATATTTATCTGCTTGAAACTTCTACTTCCAGATTCCTTACCTTAGAATTTCTCCCGGGCGTCAGTCTGCATCCAGAGATTATTTTCTATAACAGTACCCCTACGCGGCTGTAGGTAGGTGGTGACAGCAGGCTCCCTGTCCATCGTCTGCACCGGATAGGACATTGCAAGACCTATATAAGGACACCCTGGCACGCTGATGTTAGGTCTGTTCTAACTGATTCCCTCTCAGACACTTCCTTTCATCTGAGCTGTTCTGGATATAGGAAGCTGGCCTGGTGTGTGGTGAGCACCTATGGTGTTATCACCTTGTACCCAGTCCAGTATCCCCTATTAGTGATGTGTAGACAGTGTCTAAGAAGCCAGGTCTTTCTAGAGGTAGCTGTGGATGAGCAGCCAAGGCTTGTCTAGGAGACATGCAAAGTTTATGCAATTCCACTGTAGTTACTCAGCACTTACACCCATGAAAGAACCGCACAGTGTTACAAAAATAAAGGTACTTTATTATGGTAACACAGATACTAAAATACTGTTTAGGCAATACTCCATTAGTAGGTGAGTAAACACATTATTATATATATTAGAAGTCCGGAATTAGAATAAAAGGCAAAAGAAAACAGGGAAAGCAATACTAAGTACTGAAAGTCCTGGGTGGGGTGGACCAAACCATATACCAAGAAAGTGGAATGCGAAAGTCAGCCCCCCTCCCAAGGAAGTGAAATCGGTAGAGGGGAGCTGGAGGAACTAGGAACCCCAAAAGGTAAGTACCAGAGTGCACCCCAGCGACCAGGAGAAAAGAAGTAAGTACCAGGTTCGCCCCAACCCACCAACAGGACTTCAGAAGAGGATTTAACCTAGACAAAACTGCAAGAAACCAATGGTGAATTCTGGTGGAGGAAGACCTGTAAAGGAAGGGAACCAAGTCCAGTTCACGGAGTGTCCTGTCGTGGCAGGAGCTACTACCCACCTGTCTGTAGATACGGTACCAGGTTGACGGTGAACGAAGACAGTCAGCAGAGTTCCTGATGTAGTACAGTCGACATCCCACAATGGAAGAAGGATTGCAGCTGGTCATTGGTGTGGAAAAACCAACAACAAACCTTGGCAAAGGCAAATGACGCTGGAGAAGAAATGAGGAGCTGCCGGGGACCAGCAAGGTCCAGGAGGACTCAACTCACGGAGGAGAGTCCCGAGTGACCCTCAGCAGTGAGGAGAGTTGCAGGAAGAAGAGTCAGCTCCCACATTCAGCAAGCACAAGAGTCACGGTGAGGCTCACGCAGCACACCTAGAAAGGAGTCCCACGTTGCTGGGGAAGCACAGAGGGCTGTGCGCTGCAGGGAAGAGTGCTGGAGTCTGGGTCAAAACAGAGCCAGCCAGCCTGTCGTCGAGGTAGCAAAGGACTGAAACCCCTAACCTGCGCAGATGAGTTGTGACCACCATCACCTTAGTGAACACCCGAGGGGCACTGGTAAGGCCGAAGGGTAGCCCGGTAAACTGAAAGTGCTTGTGGCCCACTTTGAACCGCAAGTAATGCCTGTGGGCAGGCAGGATGGAGTTGTGGAAGTACGAATCGTGTAAGTCCAACACTACCATCCAGTCTCCTTGGTCTAGGGCAGACAAGACCTGAGCTTAAGTGAGCGTTTTGAATTTCTCCTTTTTGAGGAAGAGATTGACGTCCTGTAAATCTAAAATAGGGCGAAGACCCTTGTTCTTCTTGGGTATCAGACAGGTTAGGAAAGTAGCCTCATTCTAGCATGGTTTCCTTCCACTTTTTAGTCTGTTTGTCAGTTTGTTTGACTGTGTTCTCTGGGATCCTGCTAACCAAAGTAGTGCTTCTCACGCGTGCCTCTTTCCTCCCTAAGGTGGTGGCCAAATTTCACCTGGGGCAGACTGTCACCCTGCCCACCTTCTTTGCTCCCCTGCATCCCTCTATGGAAGAGGAGCAACTCCGCCGCCTGGACACAAAAATATCGTCGTTGTTCTACCTTAACAGCACAAAAGAGTTCTGGGTGAATGGCCAACTGTTTGTGGGGTACGTGGGACCGAAGGAGGTGTCGGGCAGTGCAGAAACTAACATTTTTGCGCTATGTCGTTCTCTGCATTAAGATCTGCTACGCTATGGCCAAGAAGCAACCTCCTGAAGGCTTGAGAGCCCATTCCACCAGGGTCAAGGCTGCAACCAAAGCGTTAGCATGAGGTGTACCAGTCCTGGACATATGTCAGGTAGCAACGTGGGCGACTCTGCACACGTTTGCCAAACACTACTGCCTGGACAATCGGGTCCGCAGAGGCAAGCATTTTCCCCATTTCAGCCTTCAGGATTTTTTAATCAAAAGTGAATTTGTCTGCAGCCCACCGCCAGGAAGTTATGGCTTGGGTATCTATTCTGAGGTAAGAAATCTGCAGCTAGAAGCGTCTATCAGATGAACAAGCTACTTCCCTTCGGTAATTAATTATCTGATAGACCCGAGCTGCAGATTCCTTACACCCACCCATGCCTCTGGACTCATTTACTAGGGTTAAGAGTTGTCCCTTTCCAGGTCCTAGTTTTGGCACAGACAAACCTTGTCAGTTTCTTCCATGGCTCTGCCCATATGGCGTGGAAAAGTAACTGGCATACGCACACCTGGGTGGTGCCTTTATAGGCGACCGTGACATCATAGATGGCTACAATGATGCCATGCGAATTCGAACAGAGCCACCCGACGGCTCACAGTGGTATTGCTCAGCAAAGAGTTCAGAAAAAGAATCACCAAGGACCCTCTTTGTCAGACTGATGTCAGCTTTTTTGCCTTGCATTTAGAAATTCCCTTTTTAGCCTCTAGGGCAGTAAACACTAATGTTTGTTTTTGGTCCCTAATCTTAGCTAGTAACCTTCTGAGACTTCTATCAATCTATAGGTCATGTATGTGAATTAGCTTTGCATGTCTGAGACCTGGGAAGAAGCAGATCTTAGATCATACCCCAGCCCTACCAATTTTGTACCCTTGCCTGCCACTTTGCCATTGGTGACTTTAGTGGAAATATGGAACACTTTCAACACTGACTCTACAGTATTCATGTGTCCCACAAACACAGTACCTTTAGCAAGTGATGTTCCTTTTGTTAGGTCCCATCTTCGGAAGGGAGCTAATTTGAGATTATAGTTGGTGCCTTTACTTCATCTTGCAGGGAGTTGACTTTGGTCTCCAGAAGGGAAATAGCTATACATATTCTTCAGATTGTTTGGAAAGGTCTAACTGTGTTTTTATGCTTATGTGTAGCATTCTGTCTCTTCATGTAGAAGTATGCAATGTTCTGCTTTCAGACCCTGTATTAATTCTAAATCTTCCTCCAAAGAGGACATCGTGCCCTCCAAGCCTCGAGATATCCAGTAGCTTCTTCACCAGCAACATTATTCGTAACTCCCCTTGCATAGAGGTAACACAGAAGCTTGTGGGAGACATGCTATTATATTTGTTTGAACATCTATGGGGCTGGAGATCTTGAGGAGAAGAAATTGTTCCTCTTCTGTTTTTGCACAAAAGTTGTCTTTGGACAAATAATTGTTTGAAATTCAGGTGTCTCTCAAGGCTCATAATTCATCTGCACAGGATTCAGCATTCACTAATCTACAGGATGGGAATGACAGCAGGTGAATACCAGCATTATCCCCCTCACACAGGCCTCTGGCGCCAAACCTCTCACTACTTTTCCATTACACCTTCTGGGTAGAGCAGCTTTGGATTTCCTGAAAACATAGACCAGCTTGGAGTCCAGCTAGTTCTTCCTCCTGCCCTTCCCTTTCTCGAGGGAGTTCTTCTAGTTTTCAACAAAGAATGTTGATCTTTTACCACTTCATTTCATCATATTATCCTCCCCAAAATAACCACCCATCTTTCCCTTTTTCTCACCCTTGGTCTTTCTTCTGTCCCGACCCTGAGTTCTCCTATTCTTCTCCAACATTTCTCGTCGTTGTGTGTTTTGATGTGGGCAGGAACCCTTTGGGGCTTCCTTGAATGGTTTCTGGTCTTCCTCTGGCTCAGGGTTCCTGGTGATCTGCTAAAAACAAACATGGTTCCCAATTATGGAATACATGAATGCTCATATTTACTCCTTTTCATTGATAATGAAGCTGGATGGCATCTTTTAGTGGACCTTTAACACTATAATGTGATAACAAAATATGCTTCTACATTGTATGAGTTTGATGTTCAAAGACATCTTGTGTTCAAGAAATGAGAAACCCATTCAGAGTCTTTCTTAGCTACTTGTGATGGTCTTACCACAGGTAGTAATGTGTCTAAAGTAACCCGCAAAACCCTGGAGTCCTCCATATAGCAGTGGATTCAATGCCAGCTTGACTACTGCACTACATCAGAGTCAGGAAAAAACATAAAAACACTTATGAAACAAGCCACTTTGTTCCCATTTCTCTTGCTAATCCCACTAACTGTTCCACAAATACAAATTCCTTTTGTGTGAAAAAAGCACCAAACTTCTCTGGTTCAATCATGGCTCTGAAGCTTAACCCTAAATGTCGTCTTACCCGCAACTGATAGAACTTCTCACTCACACGTTCAAGAACAAAACAGCCTGTTTCTAACTCTCGCTCTCCTGCAAAAGTTGAAACTTTTTCTTCCAGAAGAACACTTTAGAATGATAGTTTAAGCCGTAGTCCTTTCCCACCAGGATGGAGGCAATGTCCTGTTCGGCGTCATTCCAGAGACCACATTTGCTCACCTGAAAGGCATCCTTTATGCATTAGCATGGCTCATCAAGGGGCTTAAGAATTGTGATAATCGCCCTATACAATAGATCTACACTGGCTTCTCCAGCAAGCCTGGATCATCTTCAAGATCAGCTGCATCACTCACAAGGCCCTCCACACCAAGACCCCCTCACAAGGCTCAACACCAAGACCCCCTCACAAGGCTCTCCACACCAAGTCCCCCATCAATATAGCTAACTAAATTAACAGTATTTGGAGGTCAGCGTCAGACCAGGAGCCCCAATATCGGAAGATTAGAGACTAATCACTGCAGACAGGATAAAAAAAGAAAGCAAGCTCTTTCAGCCTACATGTCCAGGATCAGGAAGTGTTTTCAACGTCAGAACAGCAGGGATCCACCTACACTTCTGGAAGGATTTGAAAACCTCACTCTGTAAAGTAAATTACCTCATATAAACTGATTTCTCACACTTTCATGATCTCTGCCTCTGGTCCCCCTACTTCTCTATGTATATCCACAGGGCTTTGACCTCATGCACAGCAGCCCAGTGCTGGCCAGCTAGTTTAGAGCTTTAGAAATGCCAAGACTTGTGTGGTACTAACGTGCATGCTAGAAAGAACCAGAAAAGTATAGTATGGGATGGTTTAAGATGAATAGGTGAGGGATTCTGCTTGGGCACACAAAAGGATCCTTGTGCAGGGAGGCACACAAGTATTCAAAAAATGATAGCTTTTTTTCTGGTCCCTGCCTGCCACTAGCCACAGTCTCCTGCCCGTTGTGAAGAGGATAGAGCAATGTGTCAATACCGAAATTCCCAAGAAGGTAGTTTTCCATTTTCTCCCTCTGCTGTTATCAATAATTGGGAATCAGATTCCTCTAGCACTTTCCAGTGTCTGGAATTTCTTTAAAAATATTTTTTGGGTTTCTACTTAGACCCACTGACAGTGGGTTTCAGGCACAGCATTGTTTGTAAAGGGTAGATATTACCTGCTGATCCTTAAAAGTTCTGTGCAACAAGTTTGCGGATGTGGGTGTATTCTTGTCGCATCTTCTGTGGATTCTGTATGTGATAACTGATTACTTTTCCTCTGTTTGTCAAAGGGACTAGTAACAACGAAGAGACAGTTGACTACAACTTAGGAGGCAAGCTCATTGTTAACAGTGCTGCTACATCACCATTGTATTTTGATGACAAACTTATGCATTGTGGTCTGGCTCCTGAGTAAGATATGCTTCAAAAATGTCACATTATTAAAGCAGAGTTGCAGCCTCCTTAACCCGATGTGGCTCTGATTCCTACAGCCCCATCAGAATTATGACAGCCCCTGGTTCCTGACACTGTTTAAGCAGTTCCCTTCAACAGGTTTGTTTACCTCACATACAAGAATATCAGATAAAAGAAAGAGCCAGGGGCCTTTAAAGTGAAATTCTTTGTTTTCCAAATACCAATGAAGATGTAGAAAAATGTAAAACTGAAGCCATGATTAATAAATCATTGTGCACCTCTCCTATACTCCCAGTAAACAGTCCTTATCTTCCTTCATTAGGTTTCGGAGCTTTCGAAATGCAAAACGAAGCAAAACCACAGATATTGCTCCAAATCTACTATATATGAAAATCTTGTCAAAATTTCAATCATAAGTCTTGGGATTGCTGTTCTCTCTATTTCCTCTCACCTGCAATGCATCCCCAGCATTAGAAGCCCCTCCCACCCCCAACCCAATCAGGATGACTCTAAATTAGTGGCTGTTTAATTTTTATTTTTTTTTTAAACGACGTTGTTTACACTATCTGTCCTTCACACATTTTCAACCACATATTGGAAGACGCACCCAGTTCTTTACATGAGATCCCAAACAGTCTACTCCTGAGTGTCCTATGACTGGGTTTAGAAAACAGTGGGGTTCTTTTTTCTGCAGTAACCTTTTGTCCACTAGTTTATATGGAGGTTATAGGAGTCTTTGCAGATGTGTGCTGTATGAACCTGTTTTTCTTAGTGAAATCCTTCCTTATGGTAACCATACTACAACTTCTTGAGTCAATAAAGCTAAACTTTTAAAAGGAATTAATGGATTTATGTAACAAATCTTGCACATGCCCTTCTTGAAGGAATATCGGGAATATAATCATGCCAGATGTTCTCTTATCAGTGGTCAGCATTACCAGTACAGGTGACACCCTTTACATGTAACTCGGCTGTGAGGTGTTCATGAAGTTGATCTTGACGGCAGGCTTCTCTGCAGATGCAAGGGGTTCATTTATTCTCATACTTGGACAACTGGGTAGTCAAAGTTTTTTATCCATGGAAAGCCTTTTGATTTCTTTGTCTGATTTGCAGAACTCATCATGACATGAGCTTTTTTGCTCAACCAAAAGAACAAGTTCTGAAAATACAGAATTTACAAGGTACTACCCTATTCCCCTGCCCTCCCCCAAACTCTAAATCCACCTTCACAACCTAATAACCTTACCAACCCACAAACCCTAAAAATAGCCTTCTTACGTAATGCCCTTACACACCCCTAAACCGTAAACAGACGGTGCTCCGGGGCAAGCCAGTCTGCGCCAGTCCACGGCCGGCCTGTGACCAGCATCAGCCATGGTGCTCAATTTGCCTTAGAAAACTGCAGAAGATACTCTTGAGAGACTCTCCTTGCCTTGAACTCTAACCCATGCTGTCCTCAGAAGGCTTTCTCTCCCTCTGAATGGGTATGAATGTATATTCCTGTGAGGGTTGTGGTTTAGCTCTAAATAAGTGTGCTGCCACAATTAAAAAGGGGATGATGAGGTGAGCACGTTTGTACTGTCTCCTAAAACAGGGCCTATACCAGTGCTTCTTACTTTGGGCTACACTGTCTGCCTTACCAACTGCAGGTCCCTCCTCAAGCACACATCAGAAATATTCCTCCTTCCGGCTGACAACTTGGATTTTGTATTTTTAACATAAACATGGTTGAAGGACAGCTCTAACCCAGACCTGGCTATTCCAACTGGCTACCACATTTGGGTGGCTAACAGAGGTGGTAAAAGAGTTTGGGATGGGTAGGGTGAGGTTATCTTCAGGGAATCCTTTCAAGTATCTTTAACTCCTCTAAGCCAGTGCAGAAGCATAAGGGCCTCGCTTTTGGTTTAAAATCACTCCTTCCTTCTTTTTCTGGCTTTTGGTGTATAGACCTCCTCACTGCCTCTGCAGTTGTATTTCTGTTTTATTTGAATCTGTAGCCCATTATTTGCTCCATTACGCCAATTTTGGGCGACTTTAATATTCATGCTCAGGATCCCACTTTCTCTCAAGCCACCCAGCATATTGAAACTATGGCTGGTTTTAACCTAATCCAGCATGTCCAGGCCCCTAACCATCAGGCGGGGCCATTTGTTTGACTTTACTAATATCCCCAGTTTGCTGGTGAAAGATCTGGAGCAGATGATCTGGTCTGACCATTTCTTCTGCTTTTCAGGGTCCCTTTTTACCAATTAGAAACACTCCTATTCAGAAATCAAACAGGAAGTGGCAGAATATGTTGGAGGAATAGGTGACTCTGAGGCTCCCCCATAATTTTACCAGGTGTTGAATCGGACATTCTGCTTGGATAACCAAATCACTAGACCAGATTGTCCCCTTATAAAAAGCATGTGATTTACAGATTGAGGCCATCTGTGTCATGCTTTTCCCAGGACTTAAGAATAGAGAAAGGGCGGTATAAAAGATAGGAATATCCCTGGAGGAAATCTTATGATCCTGCTGCTAAATTTCTCTCTAAAATGAGGTAGTTGGGTAGTGGCAACTTGAAAATCCTAAAAGCGGCTTAGCCCTCATTGAGAGACCAGCTTAGCAAACATTATTTTTTTCCACATTCTCTGGGTTATTTTTCTGTTTCATGTTGGGAATTGGTTTTTACTAATGTTTTAAAAGTTTTGATCAGTGGCTGTCAAGAAGGCAAAGTTAATTACTTGTAATCTTGGATTTGCGATATTGGATTCTTCAATAAAGCCCTAACCATTCACTCTCCTTCATGGCAGTGGTTTCAGAATGGTAAACCATGTAAAGTACAGATCTGTAATCCCATTTAATAGCTACTCTAAAACTACCTTGTCTGATTACAGCACTATTTATCTGCTAAGTAGTTGGCTATGTAGCCTCGATTATCTTTTAAAAAGGGTTCAGTGATGTTAACCACTGTTAATGCATTGGTTTTGTTTTCATTTTCACTTGTCTATTTTTTAAATGAATAAAATTATAAAGGTAGTAATTTTAGCCTTCAGATGTGGTACAATATGTTCATATTTAAAACATGTATCTTACAACAATGTATAGTTGTGAATGTGCTTTATCCAGCACTAGGGCCACACACGTGCCATGGACCATGATTGACAGTGCACAGTACCTTGCAGTCTACCCATTTTGAGATAACTAGACGGTAAACCCAGTGCCGCTACATCTGCATTTGTGAAAATACTCTAAAGCGTCATAAGATAAGACATTATAACTGATAGCATTGATGACCAGTATAGTACATAGATTGGGGTTAAGGTGACAGAGGAAGCGCAGTAGAGAGAAAGACAGGAAGCATAACCGAGATAGAAAGGGAAGATGAGAGGGCTTGAAAGAGAAGAGCGGACAATTGAGGAGGAGGCGACAGACAGAGAGCTTGAAAGAAGATGAGGGGGGCAAGAATGCAAGAGCGACAGGCAAGAGAGGGAGAGAGACAGAGCAGGTAATATTAAGAGAGAAAAAAAGAGAACTAGAAAGATAAGAGGACATGTGACATGCCTTGGCCATGCATATGACAGGCCTTTAACAAGTGACCATGCCAATAAGTACGCTTCAATCACTTGGGGAAAACCACCCGCATGTGTGGGCGTGCACACACCCACAAGCGTTACCTCCAACACACCATCACCACATGCAGCAACCTCCACCTCCATTTGGCTAGTATTGCATAACCTGACAAGTGGACAAATTAAAAGCTTCCCCCATCTCATGGGGTTATGTCCTGAAACTCAGAATCCATGAACATTCCAACCAACCAGTCACTGAGTCAGTCATGAAAACAGCAACTGAATGTCACCATCCTAAAACTTTGACTGTAAGTGTATGTTTTTGTACCTTATAAACATCACTTTAATTTAAAAGAAACACAAAAAAAATTCATCAGGAATGTCGCCTGTGATGTCACTTGTGATATCATCAGTGTCTTACATAGCACAAACAGGTACCCCGATTTACGGATTGTAGCGTGACTTTTTCCTATTGATTTTTTTGATTTTTTTTTTTTTTAATGGCGAACTTAATTCTTCTGCCAAACCTTCTCCTTAAGCATCACAATGCGTCCACACCTGGCGCTGCTCCCAGTGCCCACTTTGCTTGGACTTTTTTGTAGTTATTTCCAGCTCTTAAAGGAACACATATATATTATTTCTCATGGATACCACTACCTGTGGATTCCTCACCTTATGAATTCTCCCATGCGCCAGCATCCGACGGACAATCTTCTTCCCAGCTCTCCACATCGACGAGGACTTCACAATTGCACAGCTCCACACGGCTCCGTCTGATGTCACCGTGCCAATAAGAGGTCCTCGCTGGCGTGCTGACGTCAGTTCCCTTTTTTCCGTGCCTTCGACGCTAATGGTTTTCTCCTAGCTCTCGCTACTGCTGAAGGTGTTCAATCTTATTACTAGTTACAATCCTGTTTCTGGTTACAATGTCTCCTCCTAGGAAGTCTGGATTTAAGCCATGTCAAGAGTGCGGGGGTCGCATGTCGGTTACTGACCCTCATGATGATTGCCTTTGGTGTTTGAGCTCCGAGCATGTCATCGAGGAGTGTGTATCCTGCCAGAGCATGAATCCTAAGGCTCTGAAGGAGAGGGGCCAAACTCTTTTTGGCCAAGGTGAAGAAGGGGCATAAGAGTCATCACAGGTTCTCTTCCCACACTTCGTCGAAGAAACACAAGAAGCGACGTTGTCATGACTCTCGGCGTCGTTTGGCTCGGAGCCGTTCAAGATCAAGGTCTCCATCTCGGCGGCGCCGTACGACGTGGGAGGTTAGTTGACTGTGACTCCACAACCTCAGAGCCTCTCTGGCGCCGTCGGTCTTCGAGGTAGTTGCACCTCCAGAGAGTCCTCGATTTTCACCTGCTGCACAGGATTCAGATGTTCAGCAAGCGCAGGTGCAACATGGAGACCAGTGGTATCCTGCCTTCCCGGCTCCAGGAGCGAATCCTGCGGCATTTTTAAATGCCTTGTTTTCTATGTTTAATGCTGTGGCCCCTGCTGGTGCACTGGCTGGTCCCACAGGTCCAGTAGCATTTTCGTTGGGCTCCCCGGCTCCTTACAAGGTGGCGCAGTTTATGCCCTTCTATCCGGCTGAGGCTGCCGGTTTGGTGCCGATAACGTCGCCTCAAGGTCCTGCGGTTCCGATGATGTCGCTTTCCAGACCTATGGCGCCGATCTCATCGCCCCGTCCGTCGACACTGATGATGGAGCCTCAGGTGTCCACGGCGCCGTTGGGATGCGCTTCGGCGCCGGATCCAGATACCGGATTAGACCGAAGTCAGCCTTCTTCTCCTGTTCGCGCCTTAGTTTTGAAGCCGGTGTCATTGACGTCGGCTAATTCTATGTCAACGCCGAGGTTAGAGGCCAGGCTGAGGTCGCGTAGAAAGGCTTTGAGACTTTTGGAAGAGAAAGAGTACCAGCGGCAGTTGTTGGAATAAGGGGAGATCGTGGAGCCCTTGGGAGAATATCAAGGGCTGGATTCAGCTAGTGGGTTTGACACTTCCAGGAATGGGACCTTTCTTCGCCAGGGGAGTTTACGGAGGAGGCGGCCTCCTTCAATACTGTGATTAGGAAGGCGGCAAATTTTGGGGATCTTCTGTTGCCTGCTGCAGATATCAAAACAAATATTCTGACTGAGGTCCTGCACCCTTCTTCTACTTCGGTGGATCCATTGCCTCTGGTTAATGATGCTCTTACGGAGCCCATCTTAGAGCTATGGAGGAAGCCTGTGTTGTCACCTGGTGTTAATAGGTCTGTGGCAAGGAGGTACAGATAGCGCCTGGGGATCCGGGGTTCTTATCAAAACATCCTACCCCGGAGAATCTGGTTGTTCAGGCCTCTTGTTCCACATGGTCTGCACAAGGCACCTTCCCTGTGATTCCGTCGGACAGGGAATCAAAAAGAAGGATGAAGCAGTCAGCAAAGAAAACTTTCTTTTCTTGCAGTATGGCCCTCAGAGCAGCGAATGCTACCTGTGTTCCCGGCAGATACGTCCACGCCCTGATGGATTCAGCTAGGGCTATGGTTCTTGACTTGCCGCAGGAGGTGCAGGGACAAATTGGTGAACTCCTATCGGATGCTCAGGCTGCAGCAAAACAGATAATCCAGTCTGGCCTGGATTCCACAGACTCGGTGGCCAGGGCGATGGGTACCTCTATTGCTAGTAAGAGGCACTCATGGTTGAGGTCCTCTGTTTTTTCCTCTGATGTACAGGCTGCTCTATTGGACTTGCCCTTTGATGGGGAAAAACTTTTTGGTGATAAAGCTGACTCTGCCCTAGAGCGCTTTAAAGACGGTCGGGCCACAGCAAAGTCTTTGGGTCTGCAAGCCTCCTCTGCTACCCCTTTTAGGTCCTTTCGGAGGTTCAGGGGGTTTGGGCGAAGAGCCGTTTACCATGGGAGACCCCAGTCCACACTCCAGCAGCCTACCAGCCTCCCTTATAAATCCTTTAGAGGGCTGGGGAGGGTTTGGACAAGAGGGGCCACCCATCAGCACTCTGCATCATCCTCTTCCTCTGGAGAACAACAGCAAGGGAAGCAGCCCTAGTTTTCTCCCCATTTTCGACCACACTTCTCCTGTAGGGGGAAGATTATGTCTTTTTCTCCATGAGTGTGAGTTAGTTACATCGGACTCCTGGGTTCTGAACATTGTGAGGAAAGGATATGCTCTCCCTTTTCAAGAGTTTCCCCCTCCCATCCCTCCGCGTCCCTCGTTTTGTTCAGAAGACCATCTCCTGTTGTTGCAGCAGGAGGTTCAGATCCTGTCGTCAGAAGGTGCGGTGGAGTTGATTCCAGAGCAGGAAAGGGGTCAGGGTTGTTATTCAAGATACTTCCTGATCCCCAAGAAGGACGGTCGTTTGAGACCAATCCTAGACCTGAGGATTTTGAATTGGTTCCTCAAACAGGAAAAATTCAAGATGCTGACTCTAGCACAGATACTTCTGGCGTTGAACAAAGAGGATTGGATGGTGTCTGTCGACTTGCAGGATGCTTACTTTCATATCCCTATACTCAAGTCGCACAGGAATTATATCTGGTTTGTGGTGGGGTCGCAACACTACCAGTTTGCGGTCCTTCTGTTTGGTCTTACTTAAGCACCTCGAGTCTTCACAAAAGTGATGGCAGTGGTGGCAGCAAGTCTCAGAAGGTAAGGGATATCGGTATTACCTTACCTGGACGATTGGCTGATCAAAGCCAAGTCTCCAGAGCTTGTGTTGTCATTGGCAGATGACAACTCAGTTGTTGTTCAGTCTGGGTTTTACGATAAATGTACCCAAGTCTCACCTGGAGCTCTCAACGCCTCCTGTTCATAGGGGCAGTACTGGATACTACATTGAATTGGGCCTATCCTGCCTCAGCGGATTCAGGACATCCAGGCGTTGATTCAAATGTTTGAAAATGGAGAGGTTGTTCCAGTCTTCAAGGTCTTACTCCTGCTCGGTCTGTTCGCTTCTTGCATTCTGTTGGTCACTCATGCACGTTGGCACATGAGGGCTCTCCAGTGGTGCCTCCGCAAGCAGTGGTTTCAAAACAAAGGGGATCTCGAGGAGTCGATAACGATCTCCAGAGACGCTGCAGCAGATCTTACGATGGTGGGCTGTGGATGGCAACCTTTCTCAAGGAAGGCCGTTTTCACTGCTGCCTTCGATGACCATGGTCATGACGGATGCGTCCACTCTAGGGTGGGGAGCTCAGCTGGGGGACCTGGCGATCAAGGGTCATTGGTCTCCAGTGGAACAGACTTTTCATATCAGTCTGTTAGAATTGCGGGCGATACGTCTGGCTTTCAAGGCCTTGCTCCCGTCCCCTCGCGGTCAGTCAGTTCAGGTCCTGACGGACAACACTACCGCGATGTGGTATAAACAAGCAGGGAGGATTAAGGTCGTATCTTCTCTGCAGAGAAGCTCTGCGACTCTGGTCCTGGCTTCGGGACCATCGGATTTGCTTGGTAGCGAATCATCTGGCCGGAGTGCTCAACGTGCGTTCGCGCACTCTGTCGACATTTTTCGGTCGATCACGAGTGGCGTCTCCATCCGGATCTGGTCCTGCACATCTTTCAGATGTGGGGTCTTTCAAGGATAGATCCGTTTGCCACACGGGAAAACGCGCACTTCCCGTTATTCTGCAGCCTCCAGTATCCGGTGCAAGGAGCTTTGGGGGATGCTTTTCAGATCTTTTGGTGCAACCAGTTGCTTTACCCATTTCCCCCCATACCCTTGATTCCTCGGGTTCTGAGGAAGATTCGCCAAGATCGGGCTCAGGTCATTTTAATAGCCCCGGATTGGCCAAGAAGGGTGTGGTACACGGATCGTCTCCAACTCTCTCTGTGCCCTCTGCTCTGTCTTCCTCTCAGGGCAGACCTCCTCTCGGAGTCGCAGGGGCAGGTTCTATACCCCCACCTCCAGAGCCTGCACCTTCATGCCTGGAGATTGAACGGGGCAACCTGAGTTCTTTTTCTCTCCTACCAGATGTAGTGGATGTTATTCTATCAGCCAGGCAACACTCCACTAAGACCGTTTATGCTGGCAGGTGGGCAAAATTCGTGGCTTGGTGTGGAGAGAAGCAAATTGATCCTTTGTGGGCCCACCTCTCCGATATTCTGTTGTTTGCTTTAGATTTAGCACCGAAGGGTGTGCAGTTGCTACTGTTAAGGGCTATTTAGCGGCACTGTCAGCCTTTCTTTGCCTCCCGGATCAGCCCTCCTTGTTTAAATCGCCTATTGTTATTAGGTTCTTAAAAGGTTTGATTAATAGGTTTCCTCCCGCTCCTTTTCTTATGCCTTAGTGGGATCTGAATCGTTTTAACTTTTTTAATGGGGTCACCGTTCGAACCCATGCATTCTTGCCCGCTAATGTTTCTAGTTCTTAAGACAGTTTTTCTGATAGCTATAACCTCGGCTAGGCGGGTTGGTGAGCTTCAGGCTCTTTCTGTTAACCCCCCCCCCTTTACCTTATTCTTTCCGGATAAAGTGGTGCTGAAAAATAGGGCGGCTTTCGTACCAAAAGTTGTCACTCCTTTTCATATGGGGCAAACCATTACCCTTACATTTTTCTACCCTCCTCCTTACCCTTCGAAGGAGGAAGAGAGGCTTCACTGTTTGGACCCTAAAAGGTCTGTCAGTTTTTATATTGAGAGGACTAAAGACTTTCGTCTGGAGGACCAGCTGTTCGTGGGGTATATTGGACAAAGGAAGGGCAGAGCAGTCCATAAAAGAACGATCTCCAGTTGGGTCATTCTTTGTATCAAGGTGTGCTACTCTTTGGCAAAGAAGGTTCCCCCTGAGGGTATTGGAGCCCATTCCACCAGGGCTAAGTCTGCTACTTCGGCCCTGGCAAGGGAGGCTTCGGTGGTGGACATTTGCAAGGCAGCAACTTGGGCGTCCCTCCACAACTTTGCAAAGCATTACTGCTTGAACTCGGAGGTTAGGAGGGATGGCCATTTTGCACAATCTGTATTGCAGGATTTCTTGGTGTAACCAGTCAGGCACCCACCTCCGAGTGTGGTTCTGCTTTGGGACTCTATTCATAAGGTGAGGAATCCACAGGTAGTTGAAACCATCAGAAGAACAAGTTACTTACCTTCGGTAATGCTTTTTCTGGTGGATACAATAGCTACCTGTGGATTCCTCACAGTCCCACCCGCCTCCCCGTTGCCTGTCTGGTTACACTAAGATGTTTGTTTTATAAGTGTATATACATTTTTGTGTTTATGTGTATATATAAATGATGGTTTTGATTCTATTGCATCATTGTGGTTTTATGTATATATGTATTTATTGGAGCTTTTGTGAGGTCGGTTTTCACCTGTTCGCCTCAAATGCACGTAAAAAATGGGTGACGTCAGCACGCCGGCGAGGACCTCTTATTGGCACGGTAACGTCAGATGGAGTCTCGTGGAGAGCTGGGAAGAAGATTTTCCGTTGGATTCTTGTTCATGGGAGAATTCATAAGGTGAGGAATCCACAGTTAGCTATTGTATCCAGCAGAAAAAGCGTTACCGAAGGTAAGTTACTTGTTCTTTAGCATTATAATTAGGGTTCAAGTTTAGAGTACTAGTTTTGGTGAACATTTATATCTGGATTTAGCCATATTTATTTTCTGTTTCACGAACAAATGAAGTCATACTAGTTAATATAAACATGTATTTATTTTATTTAATTCAGAAATGTATATGTGCATTTTAATTTCTGTTCAGTTCCAGCACTCTAAGCAGCCAAATATAACAATTCACACGTATGAAGATATTAGCCTGATAGTGCAAAGCAAGTGCACATATAAAGTTATATAAGAACGCTTCATAACTTTTTTACTATTTTTTTTATTTATTTTTTTAACTCTCCATGCTGTCAGTGTGCACTGGTATTGGCTTGTAAGTCAAGCATGACGACATAGTAAGTCTTGAAAAGGAGACCGATGTTTTGTATTTTCTTTTTTGTTTTTTAAATAAATAAATACAGACAGGGCTAAGTTTCAGTCTGAATATCGATAAAAATCAGTAAAAATGGAAAACCAGGAACCCTAATTATAACCCATTGTAAATTCAGGTCAGGGACCTGGGCATTCTCGCTAGAGTAGTTGAAGTGACTGAGAGAAAACATTGTGTGATTACCTAAACTTGACCTAACATGTTTTTGTTCGGTTTGCCCCCGAATCAGTACCCAATTGCACATTCTGAAATGGTTTAAAAAAGTGTTCAACTTTTCTAGGTTTATCTGCAGTTCAGTAAATAATGAAGATATGAAATCCTTTGTCACAAAATTGTAGGCATGATTCAGTTACACATTGTTTTGTATTACAACTTTCTGCCTCTTTGCGGCTGCATGTAAACATTATAAAAACGCTGATGACCTTTTCTGCTTAGGACACATTATGATAGCTTTCTTGCATTCCTTTCCTTTTCCAGTGACTGATCAATAACTAATCATTATTTCCTGCATATTGACACTGGGTCATGTTGTCTTGGTGTTTTCCTGTTTTGAATCTGGTTTCAAAAGTTGTCATGTCCAACTTATGGATGAAGTCTGTGGGTTTATTTGAGGTTAAAAAAAAAAAGACCAGCAACGCAGGGCCTGCTTCTGTAAGACACCAAATTATGTCCCTTCCAAGACGTCCAACGTCTGGCCTCTCAAATATGAACTGATAAAGAGTTAATATGTTTAGTGTTTGAGGAGTGCAATGGCTGAATTTACAAACTCAATTTGATCTTTGTGCGGGGACCAACCTAATAGCTGTGAATGCACCCGTGACTTGGAGTGGGAGCAAGGCCCCTGTCTTGAACATGACCTCTTGTGCTCTGCGACATAAAGCTTTGCATTCTGCTCTGATTGCTTTCAGCTGCATTAGTGTGCATTTATTGCATTACTTTGAGTCCTGACTGGATCTCAAGCTCCAGAGGCACATGCCATGCAGGTCCATGATAAACATGACTTAAATCATGTTGCTTTCCTGGAACACTGTGACAAATTTAGAAGTTGCTGCAAACCTGACAAACTTGGAAGGAGAATTACATCTGCCTCGAATGGCATGGAACACAAGTAAGGGCTAAAATTTATGCGCAGCTCTGCTCAGTCACGTTTGGAATGGAATGAAGTCACCACGGAGCCATTAAGTGTCCCTACCAGTAAGCAGGGAGCATCGCTGAAAAGAATATGGATCCTATGTGGCACCTTGAAAAATTTTAAATGTGTGTAATCTACATTTAGATGATGTCTGCTTAGAAGGGTGTTACCGAAGGTAAGAAACTTGTCTTTTGGTTTTCAGCAGAAGATGTATTTTTCCCATGTGGTTGGCTGAGTTATAATTTTAATAACCTAAAACGTTATCCTAAAGTGTTCAACTTTCCTTTTAGGCTGAACTACATTTTCCCTTCAGTTCCTGAACTTCTGAACCAGTAGTTCAGCTGGCAAATATGTTCAAAGCTATTGTTGGCAGGTGACTGCCATATAAGATGAAAGTGAAGGCTGATCTGCTTCACCCAGTCTTTCAGAGCAGCCATAGTAATATTAACTAATTTATGTAATCCACAGTTTCTTTGATAAACGTATGACTCGCCTTTTATGGTAAAGTAGCCAAGCTCAAAGAATACTCTGAATGAAGTGTTGTGAAGAACCTGCAACAATAGGTGCGATGCAAAATGGTGTAAGCTAAATCATGAAATGGGCAGACAAATGGAATTGTAAAACTAAGGGTTTACTCCTGGTTTATGATTCCTACTGAGATAATAGGACTGTGCATTATGATAACAGAACTTCAGAATGTGGGGGACTATCTCCATCCACACCAACAGGAGCTGTTGGTCCAGTTTCTGGCTATCTCAGTGTCTCACCAGAATCCCTAAGCCAACCTGGGTGGAAGGTGATTAGGGCAACCTGAATAAGACCCTGAGTCCTCAGTGAAGTCGTAGAGACTCATCTCATCCTTTCGTCGTATTAGCCCAGGCGAAAATACAAAGATGCATCTGAGTTTTCATTAGACTTATTGAAACAAATGGAATCTTGCATAAAGCTAATAAGCTGCGATAATTAGGCAGATGAAACAAAGCAAAGTAACCAGCATGATGGACATGGTAAGGTCAGTGAATAATCCAACTATGGTAAATGTGTTGTATAAGTTCTAGAGATTCCTACCTAAACCTAAGACTACTCTGAGAGCATAGCGGGTATACCCTTCTGCCTGGCCCAATCTAAGGGACTAGCCCCAGTCCTATACCTGAAGACAGTGTCAGGAGTCGGCCTGCAGTGTAGATGACAATCCTCCCCAAAGCTGGTAGATTAGCACCAGCAGAGCTGCATGTCGAACATAGCATTCGTCCCAGGATGGCTGCAATGCTCTCTGCCTCTTCAGGGTCAGTGTACAGTTTATATAATAAATCCATATTGTGTTGGAAGCTTCGCTATGGTGTAATGCTTTGTCTAGATGTTAGAAGCTATCACCTGAATGGGCAACACAAGAACTAAGATATTGTGTAGTGTTCCTGGCCTTGAACAGAAAGTTCTGATTACATGTCGTGCCAAGGCTAACTAAACAAGCAACTCCTACCAAGTATTCCTAGAAGAATATAAAGCAAAAAGAAAAAGTGCATGTAAAATGTCATTGCTAAAAGCAGTGCAGCTAAAACGCATAAAATATGAAATGAGAAATTAAGCTCAAATCGGGAACCAACGTGGGTCCAAAAGGTCCTCGTGAAACTTAACATTAAAAAAGGAAAAAACGTAGTCTTAACTGTCTGCCATAATTTTATGACTCATTTTCGACCATAAACTTTTCAAGCTTAAGAGAGTGAGAGATTGCTACTAAGCATCAGTAGTCGTGTGTTTTGCACAATATCTCTGATATGGGCAATTCTTGAAGGGGGCTTATTTGACACACAAGAGGTGGTTATTACTTTTGCACTGAATCTTTCTTGTGGAGCAAGTTTCTTTTGTTGAGAAGCATAAGAATCCTCATTGCAAGGTCTAAGTAAGCATCAATTCTTACTTCTACATGGGCAAATTAATGTGCATCTGCAGAAAGGCTTCTTGCCAGATCTCAAGTGATACTACCTCTGTATGTTCTCCTATTTGATAGCTTTTTGCAACACATAAGGATTTGTACCCCATTAGATTGAAAGTAAAGACAATGACAAAAAACTGAAATTGATGTAACTAGTCGCCATTATCTGATTGAGTCCATTCCATCAAAATTGTTGTAGTTGTCTTTTCCGTTGGCTAAGGAGAGAGTGTATAGGCTCACTTAGGGACAAACATAGAACATGGAAACATCATGTCAATCAAAATGTTTTCCTAATTTCAGTGTCTTTGCTCGGTAGGCCAATGCACCCAATAACCCGGTTATTGTAACAAGTTTGTCATTGATTGCAGAGGGAATTGGCGAGACATTCCAGGCCTATTCCCTTACCATCTAATTTTGGGTGAAATAGCTGGGTAAGCCTTCCTGGTCAGGTCTTATTTCTTGGACTGTGCATCCTCCGTTCTCCTTAACATTTATTTATATGGCCTCATTTTTAATGCACAGCCCATTATCCAGCTATTCTATTTGAAAACGATTTCATGACCTTCAGTCCTGGTTTGTGGAGGCCATCTAATAGAGAAATGCTCCGGTTACAGGTAGAAGTCCTGTTCCTTGCAAATCGTTGGTGCTAGGAGCCATCTGCCTGGTGTTGTAGGCCTTCCTACAGTCCATCAAAGGAAGGCTGGTGCAGGTTCTCACATACAACACCACAACCATGTGGTACTGCAACACGCTGGGTGTTGTTGGATTCTAGATCTTGTACCAAGAGGCTTTCTACCTCTGGAGCATCTGGACATTCCCTTGATCGTGAACCACCAGGCAGGTTCCATCAGGGCAGGGCAGTTTAGTTTGCCTGGCGTATCACGAATGGCTGTTGCACCCTGAGGCGGCACTGAGTTTCTTCGGACAGTAGGCAGAAACCTGGCTTGAACTTTTGCCACTGTCTAGGACCAAATCTATCTCTATGAAGTCCATTTACACTGGTGACAAGGACATTTTTGTGGTCTGATTTGGAATCTGCAAGACGTACCTTGTATGAGCCAGACTGTCAGAGGTTTTATTGTTAGTTTCGTCTTTGGCCCAGCCAAGGCACAACTAAAAGTTATTTGTCCTTTTTGCTTTTGCAGAGTCAGCTTTTCTTACTTAAATCACCTGTTGCAATGCGTTTTAATGGTTTGCAGCACATGTTCCTTCTCCAACAGTTTGTAATACCATAAAGGGACCTTAACTTGGTTCTAAATTTACTCCTGTGTGCCCCCTTGTGCTGGTGCACTGTTGCTCGTTGTGTTTTCTAACTGTCAGAATTTTCCTCCTTTTTGCAATCACTTCAGCCATAACTTTCTTGGTACAGCAACCCTACACCACTTTTTTTTCCAAATATTGCTACGGTGGATCACACTGTCTTCTTGCCAAAAGTGGTGATACCTTTTCATGCTGGACAATCCATTACTCATCGGTGTTCATTGCCTGACCATACCCCTCGAAAGAGGAGGAGAGACTCCTACTCCTTTGTCTGGCCCCAAAAAAGAACTTTAAGCTTTTATATCAATCACACTAAAGACCAGCATATGGTTAATCAGCTTTTTGTGGGGGCTGTCAGGGGTAAAGAAAGGCAAGGTGGTGCACAGAAGGACTCTGTTGAGGTGGATAGTCCTCCTCATTAAGATCTGCCACACAATTGCCATAAAGCCGTTGGAGTCGGCCTGCAGTGTAGATGACAATCCTCTCCAAAGCTGGTCGAGGGCCTTTGAACTCATTCCACCTGAATGCAGACTGCCACCACTGCATTGGCACGCCAACTATTTTGTCCCTAACATCTGTCAAGACGAGAAATGGGCATCAGTGTACACACCTTATCGAAACACTTCTGCTTTCACAGCCAGGTCTGATGGGGAAGGGCATTGTATCTGTTCGGTCCTACAGGACTTTTTGGTTTGTACCCCATCCACCTTCGGGGACGGGGTTGGTTCTACTTTGGTATCTGTTCTAAAGGTGAGCAGTCTGTGGTTAGAAATATCCACAACAAGAACAAGTTACTTACCTTAAGTAATGTGCTCTTTCTTGTGGATCCTCTTACTTAAGATTCCCCACAGCCCTACTACCTTCCTGTTCTATGAAGTGGCCTTTTTATTCCATCTTAAAAGGCCCCAAATTGTAAATCTGAAAATGTCTACCTCTCATTGTTTTGTGCTCTGCATCCAAGGGCACGGAAAGAGTCAAGCAAGAAACTGATATCAGTACACAATGGTGACTCCTATATGTGGCTCTACTTAGTCACTTCCAAGGCGGAACAAAGTCAAAATGAAGCAACATGGCACCACGTGGCAGTGCTTGGGAGCACTATTTTGAAAACATCCAGATGGAGACTGGGGATACCCTAAAGATGAAGAACCTGCAGTTAGAATATTCACTAGACGGAGCATTATTGAAGATAAGTAACTTGTTTATTTGACCACCCTAGAGTCCATGTGACCATTCAATTCCTACTCAGGACCTGATTTTTCTTTTCCATAGTGATTCTCAGAGTTTGGAAAAACTGAGAGAGACACAGATTTCAGAAAGACTTTCTGCCACTCTTATTACTGCTAGCAAGTCTGTGCAAGTCAACGGAGCAGCAACCGTAAGTGAACTTTTTTCCACTTAGAAACATTTGAATGTATAAGTATGCTTTAAAAAAGAGCATTAGTGAAGTGTAGTAACTGATAAATTGTGCTGGTGCAAATTTTGATCTAAGTGCAGGAAGCAAACTGTGCAGCAAAACAAAGTCTTAGAAAGTACTGTTTGCCATAAATGTCTGAAAAATATTTTTCATTTTATTATTTCTTCATACACTTCTTGTTTCAAGTCGGTTCTTCCTAATTTCACCTGTTTAACTTCATATCCTAGTTTTTCATCAATGGTGTTTTAGTTTATCCTCATTGGAATTTGTCTGAGATTTGATGCTGCTGGAATGTGCTTGTTTCAAATCATTGGCTTTTGTAGACTAGACCCTTTCTGCCATTGGTTTGAGACTTTCAGTCACGTATATGCTTTGCCAATAAGATAATTGCCATTTTTGTCCGATATTGGCTTAGTAGGGTGTCTTTCCACCTTTATTAAAGCGCTTGCATTGAACTGCGTGAGGAAATACTTGCAAACAGTCCTTTCCCTGCTTGTGCTCTATATTTTTGCCACACACACCCACCCCCAATTTTCCTCTTCCTTGTGTGCTCATTTGTCCCTCCCACCTACTGCCCCCTTTGTTGCTCCCTCCTTTACTTTGCATTTTGTTCGTTATAGTACCTGCCAAACCCTTTGTTGCTCCTCCCTTTTCCTGTCTTTGAAATGCTCCTCATTCCCCCCCTCAACACCTTTCCTTCCTCACTTTCATCCCACCTCTTTCCTCATGCTGTTTCTCTTAACCTCCCTCCTGACCCTCCTTCTTTCCCCCCTTTTCATCTCGGTTCTCCCACCCTTTCCTTTTTGTGACTTCTCATTAGTGCTGCCAATGGCTATGTATTTTTTGATCATTTGCCTAAAACAAAAGACTTTTGACCTGATTTAGATTCTGGCGGCGGGATTACTCGGTCACAAAGATGAGGGATATCCTGTCAACTATATTACAATCTCTATAGCATATCATGGGATCCTAATACGGGTGACAGCATACCCGTCATGTTTGTGACGGAGTATTCCCCACCGCCAAGATCTAAATCAGGCGCTTTGTATCGAAAGCATGGGAGTCTTCTTTTTGTCTCCATGTGAAAAGAAGGTCGGGAAGAAAGGGTTCCTCCATTACAGTCCTTCCTATTTATGGCAAAGTAAGGTACTTCAACAAAGGGTCCCTTAACCTTTAATATACTTAGAAACAAAAATAGCACTTTATCAAAAGCAAAGATGCTTTCAGTACAGATAGTCTTTCATTTCTTAAATCTGCCTGGCTGTAATATTCCTATCTTACATTCATTAGCTCCTTAAATCCCGAGCAGTTGACTTTGGCACTACCTGTTTTTGAAAAATCCGCATACTTAAGGAAAAGACAGTACCCCCTCAAGATGCCTACACAGTTGCCTGCCACCTTTTATTACTAGCAAGCACAACACTAACAGTTTCTTTATGAATCTGCAGCAGTGATGCCCTTGAGAATTAGGGGATTCACTTACATCTCATTGGATAGTATTTTGAATGGCTCTGCAGTTCCCCAGTATTGTTAAATATTTTTATACAGGTCTTTTGGGATATTCAGGTGATATGAATGAAGGTTCAATCACTACGCAGTATGACACAAGAGATGCTGACCAAGAAGTGTGCCGTATTATACTGACCAAATGCACTTAAGCAAATGTGGGGAATATGCAGCCATGTATTAAAGGCTTATACAACTAAGATATGTGTTTGAGCCATGTGCGGCTGTAGATAGACATTCTTTGCATACTCTTGCCATCTAGTGTTGGGTCCAAATGTGTGCAAGTTGTTTTTCTTCTAAGAAGTCTTCAGAGTCACAAGGCAAAGTGACTCCTCCTCTTTGTGATAATGCACATGGGCATCAACTCCCTTGTTAGAATGTTTTCTTTCCGCTGTTGGGTTTGGACGTATATCACAGTGCTCCAGTTTGAGACCGTTTCGCGCTCATTTTGGTTCGTTGTCCTTCCCTACCCTCATCGATATTGTTCTTGATTGCGTTTCTGCCATTGCTTATTGAACAGATAGTAAACTATCACCTGTTAGTTGGACATGCTCCAACGGCGGCCTTCGGGCCTCGCCCTCCCAGGCCTATCTATCATCTCATTGGCTTTGACCAAGAATGGTGCTGCTAATGGAACTGACTCAGTTTTGCTTCTGTCCCAGGTGCCATGCTAAGTACCTCAGGACTGACGTTCATCGGGTTTTCAACCTGTGCTTGTCTACCGATCACTGGGAAAGAGGACTGTGAGACCTGCTGATTGTTCTGATCGAAGACCTTATGACACTGAAGGGCATGTTTAAACAAAATGCAGTGCAAGGAGGTAGAGGAAACACCCGACATCTTCGGACAGCAGGATGTTGAGGCGGAAGAGCTTCACGAGGCCTTGTAGGCCAAAGAAGAGACCTTCTCTATCGAAGATTCCGACTGCGATCTACAGGTCGACCCCCAGATGCAGGACCTTCCATTGGGTGAGCATACCATGAGTTCTAAAGTCCACTTTCTGCCACCCAAAAGACCCTCACTTCGGACCGAACATAACAGTTCCCAGGCCACCACTGCAAACAGACCATGGTTGGCATTGACCATCTGCTGCGTACACCCCACCCTCGGACCTGTCACCGAAAGCAAAGCCATCGACTTCCACACCAAGCCAACCGTCTTCAGCTCTGAGCACCCTGGCACCAACCTCCTCCACTCCGACCACATCAGGTCTAAATCCATAATCACTTTCAGCTCAGCAGTCTTCGACACAGGCATCGAACTCCTGAACCTTCCCTCCAAACAATTTAATAAAACCCCCGACTCGCCAAGATTGTGCTGTTGGTGCCACCTCTCTCAAAGCGCCAACTTTCCTTTGCAGAAGCAATAATCTTGCCAGTATCTCCAAAAAACAAAGGACAAGGCTACTAGTCCCTTGCATCCTCCTCTACCTGTTTCTCCACCACCATAACCTCCTCGACTCTCCATTCCACCACCAACTCCTTCTCCACCTCATTCACACGGTGATCCCTTAGACATTACACCACAGCAATTCCCACATACTTTCACAGGTAACCCTTGGGGGAAGCAGATGATCCTTATGACGCCACAGATCCCTGGACCAATTATGACGTTGATCCCCGAGGGATACTGACCCAGATCGGTACCTCGCCAAACCATCACCCCCTGATGACACAGCTTCCTACCAGGAACTCATTGGTAGGGCTGCAACATACCACCAGGTCCCCCTACATAAAGACCCTATCTAAGATGATTTCCTCTTGGAGACTCTGTCGACCACACATAGGGCTTCCCAGTATTTTATAGGGTATGCTGCCACACAGATGATATCTTTGAAGACCATGTGCGAGCATGCATCATCATTCCCAAGGGTGATTTAAAAAAAAAAAAAAATACAAAGCTGCACCCTCAGACCCTGTTTACATCCGAGGACAACTTCCTCCCCCACTCATTGGCTGTATCTAATGCCCAGAAGAGGGCTAATTCACAAACCACAGCTGACCCTCCACCTCCTGATAAGGAGTCTAAGCAAATTGATGCGTCAGGGAAACAAGTAGCGACACAGGCTGTGTTAGAAATGGAGTCTCTAGTTGGCAGTGGTTTGCACCCTCTCCAAGTATGGACCCTCAATCCTGTCAGGGTAAGGGAGCCGCACAGCTAAGATAACCCCTGCACACCCCCTTGGTAGCTTTGCACCACATTCAGGCTGATCTCAGAGGCAATGTGTAAAGTATTTGTGTACACACACACACACACAAACATGCACACACTGACACGCACACTGACACGCACACTGACACGCACACTGACACGCACACTGACACACACACACACACTCTAACACACAAATACTAAAAACACCATAGAAGTTGTCTATACTAGTTTAGAAAAATAGCCAATATTTATCTGAGTAAAACAAGACCAAAATGACAAAAAATAAATAAATAACACAAGCAAAGATAATCATTTTCAAAGTTTAGATCATATTATAATGTTTAGAAACACAATAACTCCAACTGGGGCTATCCTGATGTTTTGACAGAGTTGTTTTCAACAGTCCGACACCACCGCAAAGTAGCGCAAGACGGTCCCAGAGATGCACGGACCCAGGTACAATACCTTAGAAAATGAGGAAACAAAGACATTGAATGGAGTTGGAGAGGTGGGGCGTCGCTGAAGCTGGTGCAGCGTCAGTTGCTTACTGCTACTGGGGAGTTCAGTCGTCTGTTCCTTACTGCTAGGCGCAGGGTAGGTGAGGCGTGGGTTCCTTATGGTTGCAGGGGAGGGTGAAGTGGTGTCAGTTCCTTATGACAAAGCAGGGCGATGAATCCAACAGGTCAAAACGCGAGGCATCAACAATGGGGTGTCACGATCACACCACAGGGCAACAGGTACTGGGGTGGAGTCTGGTGTCACGGATGTTGATGACACTGCACTCTGGATTGACGCTGTGGTGAGACTATAGAGGTGCTGTGGCAGCGTAGGACCTGCGGCATTGGTCACGGTCGTTGCACTCTGCGGGGACCACGGCTCAGGTGCAGACAGCAGTACGGATCGGACACGGCACCTGTTCTGAAGTCGTTTCAGAGTTGATGTGCATTTTTCTTCTTGGTTACACCAGAACTCACTCCCAAGGGCTGAGGGACTGGATTTGGCACCACTTGGCATGTCGGGACTCTCAGCAAGAGAACCTAGGTGCTGGTAGATGAAGTCTTTGATGTCCGTGAGACTTCTTAACAGGAGACACACTCGGTCCAAGCCCTTGGAGAACCTTTGGAAGCAGGATGTAGAAAGCAAAGTCCAGTCGTTTCACTCCCAGGACAGAAGCAGAAGTCCAGCACAGCGAAGTAAAAGGCAGAGTTGCAGTCCCTCCTAAAGCATCCAGCTCTTCTTCCTGGCAGAATGTCCTCAGTCCAGAAGGATTCTAACTTTGTGGGTTCAGAGGTCGAGTACTTATACCCATTTCTGCCTATGAAGTAGGCAAACTTAAAAGAAAAATCTTTGTAGTGCACTAGATCCTGCCTTTCCTCCGGTGGCCCCAGACACACTCCTCGGGGGTTGGAGATTGGTTTGTGTAAGGAAAGGCACAGCCCTTTTCAGGTACAAGTATTGGGTCCTCCCACCCCTCTAGCTCAAGAAGAAGCTATGCAGGGCACACCTCAGCTCCCTTTGTGTGACTGTCTAGAGCAAGCTTCTTCAAACTGGGGGGCGGGCCCCTGTCACGTGGGCTCTCATTATCCTAATGAGGTTTCTGGATTTGGGCGGCAGTATCACCTGAATTGTGGGGAATTGAGTCCAATCCCACACCATGTGACAACTGTCGGCCTAATCTGTTTCTGGCCAAGAAGCAGCACCTCCCCTCCACCCAAGAGCAGGGATGATTTGTGGCAGCTGAGCGCATGAAAAGAATGACTTTTCAGGGAAATCGTGGTGTATCAGATCTCCTCCTTTTCTCTTTGTTACATTAGTCTCACACATGCACAGACAAACAGGAGCAGAAAATGGTTCAATAAGATTTATTGAAGCAACTGCATCTTACATAAAATGGCATGAATTTCAATAATTAGAATGATGAAACACGCTAGAAGCAAAATGGTGACAAGAAAAGTGAAGCACAAAAAACGTTCCACTATACTCTGGAGAAGTGTGGCTCAATTGTTAGAGCGGCAGACCCTGATGCAGAGGTCTGGCCCGGGACCAGGGTTCAATTCCTGCCTCAGTGAGTCATGGGCTCAATTTCCTTGGACCTGATATTTCTCACATCGGTGCCTAATCTAATCATGGGTCCCACTCTGTAACTCTGGGCAATAGCTTGCTTAATCTCCACAACGGCCCCAACAGCGCTGGGATGCCTTGCTTCACCTTGGGGGTGCCCAGGAGTGGGCACTACACAGGGAAAAGCCAAGAAGCCTCAGGGTAAAAGTGCACTATACAAGTATGAAGTTCACAGTTTTACTCTCACTGTGCGTAATATATGCAGTTCCTACCTAAGTTATATTGGAGCACACCATGATAAGTTCTAATCCGCCCTTCAGGGTTCCCCCTAGGAAGACATCATCCCCATACCTGAGCAAGGAAGCCTGTTGTCTAGAGAGAATGTTCTACTAAGAAACAAAATGCTTTCCTAGGCGAAAGAAACTATATAAAATAAAACGGCACCATGAAAGTGGGTGATACTGAAATAATAAAAAGAAGCAGAATAAAATGTAACTAGGCTAAAGGGCACAAGCAGCATGCCTTGATGCTGAAATAACATGCCTAGAGACATCACTAAAATGGCTATACAACACCACTAGAGGGGCCTCAAGTGACCCTGGGGGTCAAAAGAAGAATTATGCAGTTAACAGTGCTTTTAAGCAGAAATACATGTATTGCATTTTTTAAAAGGTAACAAAATTTAACTACAATTTGAATTCAGTCTAGAGATATTTAAACAATGCCAACGTAATGGAATAATTGTGGAAAATTCGGAGGGGGTGCGATTATATATTTATTTTTCCACTGGGGGCACAGCATTAAAATGTTTGAAAAACACTGGTCTAGAGTGAATTCACCAACAGCCCAACTGTTATCCTTGCCTAGATGTGTACTCCACAGCCAGGCAGAGGCACAGAAGGGTTAAGCAAGAAAAAAAAACACTTTCTAAAATTGACAGTTTCAAACTTGCAAGTAAGTGGTAAAGTGCCCAAAGTCCTAAAGCCAGCAAAAACTAAATTCAGCACATGATCAAAAACAAGAGGTCAAAGCAAAAAGTCAAGAGTAAACCACAACAAGGGCTGACCGGTCTAACAGGCCACTAATCACTGATAAACTGCCAATGCACAGGGTGTGTTAGCCAGATATGATAGGGCCTAGTGAGACGAAATGGAGGAACTCTTCCTCCATTATCTCCCAAAGGAGCATAAAAAAAGGGTGCAGGAAATAGTTCAAGACGGCAAACTTATTTCCAATAATTCCATCAGGTGTGCCCTAGATTCAGCAGATACAGCCCTCAGAGGCATTAATACTAGTGTTAGATTTGCAGACATGCTTGGCTACGGATCTCTGGCATCAAGCCAGAAGTTCAGTAAACACTTTTAAAAGTCCCTTTTGATAATAAACACCTGTTTGGACCATGCATTCAAGAAGATGAAAAAGAACACTAATTTAGCCACATCCATTGGGGCACTCCAACCCCCCACTCCTCGTGCCTCCTTTTGCCACTCCTCATATAAGCATGTCATCAAAACGACATCTTCTGATGCCTCTTCCTCCTTATAGAGACACCAAAGTCAATTCACGCCTTCATGGGTTATTACAAGAGTATGTACAGGGGTAACAATTCCAAAGGTCGAGGGAAAGGTGCTCCCCCATACCGCAAAATCCATCTCAAAACAGATTGTCAGGAGGAATGCTAAAGGAGTCACTAACACCAGTCGGGGATGATGAAAACAATTTTTCCCCACCTGGAGATCCATAACTTCGTATCAGTTGGTGTTGGATATTATCCAACATGGTTTTTGATTGGAGCTCATCGCCACATCTCCAAACAGTCCAAGTTCAAGCTGTTCACCTAGAATTGAAAGCGTTTCTAGCCCACCTCATAGGCAAGATTGTCTTAGTCCATACAGACAGTATGACAGCCATGTACTATCTACAAAAACAATGGTGTGGGGGGGCATACTGCCTTAAGTTATCACGCCTAACTCAGACCATTTGGCGTTGGGCAATATGTCACAGCATCCACCTGTTAGAGGAACACCTCTCTGGGACAGACAACAACTTTGTCTACCTCAGCAGGATGAGCAACAAGTCCACGAGGGGAACTCCTCCCCCAACTCCTCCTTCCATACTTTCACAAGTGGGGGTTTCCCCTGCTGGCAATCACAGACAATGCAAAATGCCCAAACCTCGCCTCCAGGTTCCCACACCCACTATCCAGGCTCTATGGATGAACTGGTCAGGGATATTTACCTACGTTTTTCCACCTCTCTCTTGTTCTGTTTGTGGTTTGGAGGCTCAGGCAAACGTGTCTCACTCTCATTCTAGTAGCTCCTTCATGGGCTTGTTAACCATGGTTCACCACACTACTCAAGCTCCCCACGAGAAGCTTCACCTCAACATTGACCTCACTCAGAACCATGAAGAAATAAGGGATCCAAATTCAAAGCAACTCAACCTTGCGATTTGGCTCTGGAGGTCATAGAATTTGGTCACCTGAATCGCCCACCTGAATATATGGCCATTCTCAAAGAAGCTCGTCTACCTACAAATAGAGCATGTTACACAGCTAAGTGGACATGGTTTGTCTTCTTCTGCCGCAGTAGACACATTGGTTCATCTGATGCAACTGTGAAAACGTTCTTTGCTGCCTTCTTCATTTACAGCTCTCTGGCCTTGCCTACACTTCAGTACACTTATATTTAGCTGCAGTGGCTGCCTATCCACAAAACAGGCAATACTTACATTTGTTCAGGTACCAGTTATTAAATCATTTATCCAGTACTCCATCATAGATTCACATGCTTTAATCATACCCAGTCGACGTGGGAGTCCCACTGTGTGAGAAGGTAGCCTCTTTCTATCCTTGTTACCCCCACTTTTGGCCTGTTTGTGAGTATATGTCAGGGTGTTTTCAATGTCTCACTGTTCCTGCTAGCCAGGGCCCAGTGCTCATAGTGAAAACCCTATGTTGTCAGTATGTTTGTTATGTGTCACTGGGACCCTGCTAGCCAGGACCCCAGTGCTCATAAGTTTGTGGCCTATATGTATGTGTTCCCTGTGTGATGCCTAACTGTCTCACTGAGGCTCTGCTAACCAGAACCTCAGTGGTTTTGCTCTCTCTGCTTTCCAAATTGTCACTAACAGGCTAGTGACCAGGCATACTGGTACACCCTTATAATTCCCTAGTATATGGTACTGAGGTACCCAGGGTATTGGGGTTCCAGGAGATCCCTATGGGCTGCAGCATTTCTTTTGCCACCCATAGGGAGATCTGACTATTCTTACACAGGCCTGCCAGTGCAGCCTGAGTGAAATAACGTCCACGTTATTTCACAGCCATTTACCACTGCACTTAAGTAACATATAAGTCACCCATATGTCTAACCTTCACCTGGTGAAGGTTGGGTGCTAAGTTACTTAGTGTGTGGGCACCCTGGCACTAGCCAAGGTGCCCCCACATCGTTCAGGGCAAATTCCCCAGACTTTGTGAGTGCGGGGACACCATTACACGCGTGCACTATACATAGGTCACTACATATGTATAGCGTCACAATGGTAACTCCGAACATGGCCATGTAACATGTCTAAGATCATGGAATTGTCACCCCAATGCCATTCTGGCATTGGGGAGACAATTCCATGATCCCCCGGGTCTCTAGCACAGAACCCGGGTACTGCCAAGCTGCCTTTCCGGGGTCTCCACTGCAGCTGCTGCTGCTGCCAACCCCTCAGACAGGTTTCTGCCCTCCTGGGGTCCAAGCAGCCCTGGCCCAGGAAGGCAGAACAAAGGATTTCCTCTGAGAGAGGGTGTGACACCCTCTCCCTTTGGAAATAGGTTTGATGGCTGGGGAGGAGTAGCCTCCCCCAGCTTCTGGAAATGCTTTGATGGGCACAGATGCTGCCCATCTCTGCATAAGCCAGTCTACACCGGTTTAGGGATCCCCCAGCCCTGCTCTGGCGCGAAACTGGACAAAGGAAAGGGGAGTGACTACTCCCCTGACCTGCACCTCCCAGGGGAGGTGCCCAGAGCTCCTCCAGTGTGCCCCAGACCTCTGCCATCTTGGAAACAGAGGTGTTGCTGGCACACTGGACTGCTCTGAGTGGCCAGTGCCATCAGGTGACGTCAGAGACTCCTTCTGATAGGCTCTTACCTTTTCTACTAGCCTATCCTCCTTCCTAGGTAGCCAAACCTCCTTTTCTGGCTATTTAGGGTCTCTGCTTTGGGGAATTCTTCAGATACCGAATGCAAGAGCTCACCAGAGTTCCTCTGCATCTCCCTCTTCACTTTCTGCCAAAGGATCGACCGCTGACTGCTCAGGACGCCTGCAAAACCGCAACAATGTAGCAAAGACGACTACTGCAACCTTGTATCGCTTCATCCTGCCGGCTTTCTCGCCTGTTCCCTGGTGGTGCATGCTCTGGGGGTAGCCTGCCTCCTCCTTGCACCAGGAGCTCTGAAGAAATCTCCCGTGGGTCAACGGAATCTTCCCCCTGCAACCGCAGGCAACAAAAGACTGCATCGCCGGTCCTCTGGGTCCCCTCTCAGCACGACGAGCGTGGTCCCTGGAACTCAGCAACTCTGTCCAAGTGACTCCCACAGTCCAGTGACTCTTCAGTCCAAGTTTGGTGGAGGTAAGTCCTTGCCTCACCACGCTAGACTGCATTGCTGGGTACCGTGTGATTTGCAGCTGCTCCAGCTCCTGTGCACTCTTCCAGGATTTCCTTCGTGCACAGCCAAGCCTGGGGCCCGACACTCTAACCTGCAGTGCACAACCTTCTGAGTTGTCCTCTGGCATCGTGGGACTCCCTTTTCTGACTTCGGGTGGACTCCAGTTCACTCCTCTTCTAAGTGCCTGTTCCGGTACTTCTGCGGGTGCTGCCTGCTTCTGTGAGGGCGCCCTGACTTGCTGGGCGCCCCATCTGTCTCCTCATCCAAGTGGCGACATCCTGGTCCCTCCTGGGCCACAGCAGCATCCAAAAACCCTAACCGCGACCCTTGCAGCTAGCAAGGCTTGTTTGCGGTCTTTCTGCGTGGGAACACCTCTGCAAGCTTCTTCACGACGTGGGACATCCATCCTCCAAAGGGGAAGTTCCTAGTCCTCTTCGTTCTTGCAAAACACCAAGCTTCTTTCCATCCGGTGGCAGCTTCCTTGCACCCTCAGCTGTCATTTCCTGGGCTCCTGCCCACTCTCGACATTGTCGCCACTCTTGGACTTGGTCCCCTTGTCTTACAGGTACTCAGGTCCGGAAATCCACTGTTGTTGCATTGCTGGTGTTGGTTTTCCTTGCAGAATCCCCCTATCACAACTGCTGTGCTCTCTGGGGGTTGTAGGTGCACTTTACACCTACCTTACAGGGTCCTGGGGTGGGCTATTTTTCTAACCCTCACTGTTTTCTTACAGTCCCAGCGACCCTCCACAAGCTCACATAGGTTTGGGGTCCATTCGTGGTTCGCATTCCACTTTTGGAGTATATGATTTGTGTTGCCCCTATACCTATGTGCTCCTATTGCAATCCATTGTAACTTTACACTGCTTGCATTACTTCCTTTTGCTATTACTGCATATTTTTGGTATTGTGTACATATATCTTGTGTATATTTGGCATCCTCATACTGAGGGTACTCACTGAGATACTTTTGGCATATTGTCATAAAAATAAAGTACCTTTATTTTTAGTATCTCTGTGTATTGTGTTTTATTATGATATTTTGCATATGACACCAGTGGTATAGTAGGAGCTTTGCATGTCTCCTAGTTCAGCCTAAGCTGCTCTGCTATAGCTACCTTCTATCAGCCTAAGCTGCTAGAAACACCTCTTCTACACTAATAAGGGATAACTGGACCTGGCACAAGGTATAAGTACCTCTGGTACCGACTACAAGCCAGGCCAGCCTCCTACACACTGTACTATAATAAAGCAGTATGCAAGAGCTATAATAGCTTAGCGATGTGGGAGTCCATCTATACCATAATAAAGCAGTATGCAAGAGCTATAATAGGTTATAATGTCAGTAGGCCATCAGTTTAATAGTCTAGCAATGTCCTATTTAAAAAAAAGGACCAAACCTCAACTATGGCCAGTCAGGTGCAAGCACCCTCTAGAATACTGCCAAGAGAGGCAGCTTCCCTCATATTTTCTACTGCATGTCGTGTGAAGGGCGCCTCTCTGAGCTCTGCTCAATTTTTCCTTGAAAATCCAGTTCTTTAGCATCTACAATTTTTGAGTCTTCCAAGAAAGGTCTCTTTCGTTCCTGCAAGTCTTGTGGGAACAAAAGACTGCATGTGAATGACCCACAAAGAGACTGCCCATATTGCCTTTATCTACAGCATCGGGTGAGTGAGTGTAAAATCTGCCGTACCTTCTCCTCAAAAACATTGAGAGACAGAGAAGGAAGATTACTTCTATGGCTGCAGAAGTCCATATCCCAAAGATCCAGTTCTTCAGTTGAGGACAGTGATACTGCTGTAAGGCCCCATAAAAGGCCAAGATCCTATCACCAAAGGGTTCTTGAGGAGAGAAGGAAGGTCTTAAAATCCCACCACAAGGACCCTCCCAAAAAGAAGAAATTCCCTCTTGTCTCCGCAGGGTCGACCTCCTCATAACCATCCACTCTTTCCCTTAATAAAAAAAAAAAAAGGGATTATCACCGCTCTCCTTCATCTGAACAGTTGATGCTGGGGTCTAAAGCTCCTCTTACAACTCTGTCAACAACTGTGACCACAGCCACTGTCACTACTGTCTCATCGACAATGCCATCGTCATTAGAACCATCATCAAGAACAGCAATTATTGGGCCCATCTCGTCCACGAAGATACTGGCCTCTGGGTCACAGTCGATGGTGGATTCAACATCACCACCATCGAAGAAGATACTAACGCCGGACTCAGCAAAAGAACAATCAACAATGTCTGCACCACCATCTGCAGTCCCACCATCGACAGCAGCACCATCATCGACACCACCGTTGACCAGAGGAATTTTGCCTGCAGCAACATACTTTAATTAAACCACGTTGTCAACGGATGCCAACACTATCATTAAGATAACCAAAATATCAAAGTCTGCTTTGCGTCGTGAGGTGACTTGTCCAAGCAAAGTTTCAGCTTTGCTTCCAAGCCACCTGTTAGACTGATGAGGGCCCTTTTAGGGACTCTGGCAGTCTCTCAGAACGTCATGTGAAATATCAAGACAAGGAAGAAGACGATGTCCAACAAGGCTATGAGTCTTATTTCACACCACATAGCAAAAACTATGAACATCATTACTATCCCAAACCTAGACGAGATGTGGTACCGATGCCCATGTCACTGATTCAGGATTTGCAGGCCATGTTTCAAGATTATCGAATAAGGTTTCCAGACTCTAATCAGAAACAACAACAACACAACCACAGGCTTTCTCCTTCTACACCGAAAAACATCCCTCCTACATCAACACCTAGATTTACACAAGCCTCAACCATTGCCACACCTCGTAGGGAGGAAGATACTTCTTCAGAAAAAGACAGGGAAGAGGGAAAAATCATTGCTCCACAACAGCCATAGGATGAATGGGACTATTACCTGGTCCCTACTCTATCTCCTCCGCCTACTCACCCCTCAGACTCCTCCCACTGAGGACTTCGGGGTTTCCACAACCTAATGGCCCAAGCCTCAGCATGTTTCCATATACCAACCTCCGTTACACAGTCAGGTTGTTTTCTCCATGACTTTAAAGAGCAGCCAGAAAGTCGGGGAGAGTCATTCCCATCATAGGTTACATCTAGAATGAGGGACCTAAAATTATGAAAAATCTAGCCTGGATAAGAAATAAAGGGCCACAGAGTATCCCCCTGCTTGTCTTATTGACCATCCCAAGCCTGATTCTGTTGTCACTCAGGTAGCTCAACGGCATTCCAAAAACCTTTCCATTCCCATATCTGCTCCACCCTATAAGGAAGGCAAACATCTTCACAACGTGGGGAAGATGTTCTCCCTTATGTCTGCCCTTACTGTCCTTGTAGCCAACACTCTAGCAATCCTAGGGCGCTATGACCGCCAGATGTGGTCAGATGTCAGCAGCTTGCTCGATCTCATCCCTGAGGACAAAAGATCTGTGGCGATGAAGTTAATGAAATATGGCAAGCGTACTTCTGCAGAGATTATCGATTGTGTCCTTGACATCGATTCCACAGGTTTCTGCCAATTAGCCAGAGCAGCAGTGTTATGGTGCCAGGGATGGCTTAAGGCCACATCCTTTTAACTGGAGATCCAATCTAAAATCTTGGACATCGGCTACGATGGGGAAATTTTGTGTGGGAAGCACATTGATGATGCATTTTTGGCAATAAAACAGACACTGGCAGGTCTCTCTGCACTTTGCTATTCAAAAAGTTGCCCTTTTGATTTGCCAGAGGAGAGGACTTATCATCTTACAGAGGAAGCTGCCAGCGACCTCAACAATTCCCAATCCCAATATAGGCCCTCCTACCGTCAGGCCTATCGCCAGCCTGCCACAGTGGCCTACAGCAAGCAAAGTGCACCCTGGGAGCAATTCTTCCCCCCCACCCCTCTCCAGGGTTGTGATACAGGCCACAAACAATGACCTGGACCAGGTACTGGCTACATCCACTCCTTCAAACCAGGTGCTTGTGAACATCTCCAGCAGTGGAAGGAGATAACATCAGTCAAATGGTTGTTGGACTTAGTAAACTACGGTCATACATTGGAGTTTGTGCAAGACGACCAAACCATCCTCCGAAAGGAGCGCACCCTTCCCATCTTCACTTACTGAGGAAAGAGGCATTTCATATGCTTTCCAAGGGCACGATAGAGAAGGTTCCCCCTCAATGAGGATTAGGATTTTATTCCTGTTTTTTCCTAGTGAGAAAAAAGACAGGAATGGAGGCCCATACTGGATCTCAGAAAATTGAACACATTTCTGCACTTAGTCATTCCATATGATTACTTTGTCAGACATCCTTCATCTTCTGGGCAGTGGGCATTACGTGACATCATTGGCTCTACACAGTGCTTACTTCAACATTCCCATTCACCCCAAGCAACGCAAATACCTTTGCTTCACCATAGTCAGTACCCATTACCAGTTCAAAGTTCTTCCTTTAGGACAAACACATTGTCAAACATTCTCAGCAGAACAGAGGACAGTTGACACGAGTGAGAACTGGGGCATCTTGAAGTAGACAAGTTTTTCTCACACTAGGGCAAACCAGCGTTGGATCTTTTTGCAGGAGACAAGAGCACAAGAGTATGGTCAGGTTCTTCCAAACCTAACTCTTGCTCAAATCGATGTCTTTCCTTGAGTTGGCTGGGAAGTCCTTGCTCTTCTGTAAAAGAGCTTCTTTTTGGCTCCGAGGCCGCTTTTTTCAGGAAAGAGGTTTCTGTTAGTCTTTTTCGGTTCGAGGATATTTTTTGTGGTTTGGTCGATTCGAACTCTCGGTGTCGAAATCGTTTGGTGCCGGATTCTCGACCGGAGTCGGAAGTCTAAGGGCAATTCTTTGGCCTTTTTCGGTGCCGATGTTTGGTCACCTTCCATTCTGTGGGTTGAGCCAAGGCCTGCTGGCGGTGGCGTCCCCATGGCCTTAAATGTTTTGGTGTGACCCTGAGTTTTGTACCGGGCAGGTTTACTCACGGTTCGTTGCACCATTGAGGGTCGTTCACCTTCGGATTCATCCGAGTCCGTCTCTTGGATGGAGATGCTTTCCTCCTCTTCGACGTCGAGCTGTTCTTTCGGTTTCAACACCATTTGCAGTCTTCTTGTGCGTCGATCCCTCAAGGTCTTTTTCGATCGAAACGCTCGGCAAGCTTCGCAAGTATCCTCTCTGTGTTCGGGTGACAAACACAGATTACAGACCCGGTGCTGGTCTGTATAAGGATATTTTGCGTGACACTTAGGACAGAAACGGAAGGAGGTCCGGTCCATTAGTCTGGGACGACAGGTGTGGTTGGGCCGACCAGGCCTCTGTGAAGAGTGGAAGCCCCGAAGGGCCACCGAAGCTGTCTTGATGTCGGTGCTGATTCACTAACACTAACCCGGTACCGAGTGATAATACCGTCGAATTTTCGATACTTTAGCGAACTTTCCTGATTCGAAATATGGAGCGAAGAGGAACACGTCCGAACCCGATGGCTGAAAGAAAACAATCTAAGATGGAGTCGACGCCCATGCGCAATGGAGCCGAAAGGGAGGAGTCACTCGGTCCCGTGACTCGAAAAGACTTCTTCGAAGAAAAACAACTTGTAACACTCCGAACCCAACACTAGATGGCAGGCTAATGTACAGCATGTGAAACTGCAGCGTCTCAAGCCACAAACAGACGTACACTGGGTAAGTGACATTTTCCTTCCAGCTACACAGACGTAGGGTGGTCCTTTGCACCAACCCAAAATGTCTTCCAAAGTTGGTTTCCTCTTTCCACCTCAACCAGTCAGTCGAATTATGTTTTCTTTCCTCAACCAGATTCCGTTGTGGATAGGGCCCCTCATAAACTAGATGTGAAAAGAGCTCTAATGTATTATACTGACAGAAACAAAGATTTCCGTAAAACTAAACAACTGTTGCTTTTTTAGTCCCCTCACAAAGGAAAGCCTGTATATAAATCGGACATTTCTAGATGGAGAATTAAATGCATTCAGACATGTTAGGCCACAGCTAACATGACTTTACCTACACCCCCTAGGGCACACTCCCCTCATAAAATAGGGGCTTCTGTGGCTTTCCCGGGCATTATCCCAATAGCTGACATTTGTAAGGCAGCTACATGGTCTGTACCATACACTTTCACTAAACATTGTGTGGATGTTTTAGCACACCAACAAGCTAATGTAGGACAGACAGTGCTACACCCACACGTGCCTCGAACAGAATGCGTCACTTACCCTGAATGCGTCTGTTTGTGGCATGTAGCGCTGCAGATTCACATGTTACCACCCTCTTCCCTGGACACATGTGGCCGTTGCATTTCCTTTCTACAATTTCATATGCATGGACATCTCTTTACTGATACTTACGCTCCATTCTCACCCGCCTGTGGGAAAACAATCTAACAGTGGAGCTGATGCCCATGCACATTATCACCAACAGGAGGAGTCACTTTCCCTCGTCACTCGAAAGACTTTGTAGAAGAAAAACAACTTGCACACATCCGGGCCAAACACTAGACATCAGGAGTTTGCAAAGCATGTGATTCCACAGCACTACATGCCACGCACAGATGCTTGCAAGGAAGGTAATATTCCTTATTGTCCGTTCAGCTGGAAATTTCTAACCACTTGCCAAAAATATTTTTTTTGCTTAAAGATTTGATTACACCTTGTATTTTACCTACATACCATCAGACTTCTCAGTACCCTCAGCTGTTAATTTTGCAGTTTTAAGATTGTCGCTTTTCCAGAGGTAGGGCAAAAGCTGTAAATCTACTGGGTGAGTTGTAAATCATGTGTTATTGCAAGAGTCAAAACAGTGCTCAGGCAAATGAATCAACTGTAAGTTCCTCCAGCAATTGTTTTACTTTTAGATGTTGCTGGATGTTCCTTGTATGTGTTAGTTCCATCAGTGCAATTAATTTGTGGACTCCTGGGACATCACTATAATTACAACAATACCACCTTTGCCATTTTGATATGCTGTATTACAGCACAAATTGTTGTGCTGTTATTTCCCAGAGCAACTTCACCTCTGTTAAGGTCAGGAAATGTCCTTCTGAATATATATCCTATTTCACTACATCATCTTTCCTTGCAGTGCTTCAGATATGTGTGCTACTTCCAGGTCAGTCTGGTGATTATTGTACAAAAGTGGTGCCACCTCTTACCTGTGTCTTTATGCTTTGACATTTGCAGTATGGTTAGGCAAGTGTTTCCACTCTTCAAGTGTTGGTCTCTTCGGAGTGCATGCTATTTAGTGAATTATAGCTCTACAAAAACATTGACATTTTTACTGCTCCAACATTCATCGGCCTTACGATGATTTCTAAAACCAGTATTCCCTCCTAGAACAACAGACATCAAGCCATGGTTGCAGAAAACAGATGTCATGGACCTACACGAGTTTTGACTCTGATATTTAAGGCTCTGGACACAACTCAAAGTTGTGCAGCAAATGCGCCGTCATGCACCCAAAGGCTATCATTCAAGCCCTGTTCCGGGTTGTGGGCATGGTTTTGGTCTTGCTTACAGTGCTTTTCTTGGGAAAGGTCTACCTTGCTCTGAAGTTTTTCAGGAAGTACAACTAAAAGCAAAACTCTAAAAAGCAAAGTAGGAGCTAGCCCAAACCCACCACTCCATGGCCAAGGAGAAGGCGTGAGAGCATCATGGTGTTAGTCTACTCCTGGCTCCTTGATCATGGAGCAGATTCCCCAGCAGATCCAGCTGCGCCCCAAATTTCCATGGCCATCAGCGTCACTGCAGCAAATTGAGGCCCTCAGAGAGGCACTGCTGCATATCTTCTGTGCTTTACTAGCTTCCTCTAGCATGCCTTTGGGCCTCAAGGGTATCCAATCAGGATTCCACCTGTGGGCCCTTCCCCCAATATCAACTGACCCATTTAGGACCTGTTTAGTGGGGTCTAGTACTGACGCTTAGTGGGGTCTAGTACTGACACAGAAACCCTACCCTGGCACCTTGACTTATGACAGTCCGCAGCTCGTTGAGGCCGAAGACAATCAGATTCCAATCCCAATATCTGAACACAAACTGACTTCAGCCAGATCTTGACCGATGTCATGTTTCAAAACTACTAACGCATCTGTAAGGAAATGCCTCCTTGGCATGGTTACCCCCTGACTTTTTGCCTTTGCTGATGCCACGTTATGATTTGAAAGTGTGCTGAGGCCTGCTAACCAGGCCCCAGCACCAGGGTTCTTTCCCTAACCTGTGCCTTTGTTTCCACAATTGGCACACCCTGGCATCCAGGTAGGTCCCTTGTAACTGGTACCCCTGGTACCAACGGCCCTGATGCCAGGGAAGGTCTCTAAGGGCTGCAGCATGTCTTATGCCACCCTGGGGACCCCTCACTCAGCACAGACACACTGATTGCCAGATTGTGTGTGCTGGGGGGATAAAATGACTAAGTCGACATGGCACTCCCCTCAGGGTGCCATGCCAACCTCACACTGCCTATGGCATAGATAAGTCACCCCTCCAGTCGGCCTTACAGCCCTAAGGCAGGGTGCACTATACCATAGGTGAGGGTATAAGTGCATGAGCACTATGCCCCTACAGTGTCTAAGCAAAACCTTAGACATTGTAAGTGCAGGGTAGCCATAAGAGTATATGGTCTGGGAGTCGGTCATGCACGAACTCCACAGCACCATAATGGCTACACTGAAAACTGTGAAGTTTGGTATCAAACTTCTCAGCACAATAAATGCACACTGATGCCAGTGTACATTTTATTGTAACATACACCCAGAGGGCATCTTAGAGATGCCTCCTGAAACCATAACCGACTACCAGTGTGCGCTGACTAGTTTTAGCAGCCTGCCACACACCAGACATGTTGCTGGGCACATGGGGAGAGTGCCTTTGTCACTCTGTGGCTGGTAACAAAGCCTTTACTGGGTGGAGGTGCTTCTCACCTCCCCCTGCAGGCACTGTAACACCTGGCGGTGAGCCTCAAAGGCTCACCCCCTTTGTTACAGCACCCCAGGGCACTCCAGCTAGTGGAGTTGCCCGCCCCCTCCGGCCACAGCCCCACTTTTGGCAGCAAGGCCGGAGGAGATAATGAGAAAAACAAGGAGGAGTCACTGGCCAGTCAGGACAGCCCCTGAGGTGTCCTGAGCTGAGGTGACTGACTTTTAGAAATCCTCCATCTTGCAGATGGAGGATTCCCCCAATAGGATTAGGGAAGTGCTCCCCTTACCTCAGGGAGGAGGCACAAAGAGGGTGTAGCCACCCTCAGGGCTAGTAGCCATTGGCTACTAACCCCCCAGACCTAGCCACACCCCTAAATTGAGTATTTAGGGGCTCCCCAGAACCTAGGAAACTAGATTCCTGCAACCTAAGACGAAGAAGGACTGCTGAGCTGAAAAACCTGCAGAGAAGACGGAGACACCAACTGCTTTGGCCCCAGCTCTACCGGCCTGTCTCCCCACTTCAAAAGAACTGCTCCAGCGACCCGTTCCACAGGGTCCAGCGACCTCTGAAGCCTCAGAGGACTACCCTGCATCTAAAAGGACTAAGAACTCCAGAGGACAGCGGCTCTGCTCCAAGAAAGAAGCAACTTTGATAGAATACACGTTTCCTGCCGGAAGCGTGAGACTTTGCACTCTGCACCCGACGCCCCCGGCTCGACTTGTGGAGAACCAACACTACAGGGAGGACTCCCCGGCGACTGCAAGCCTGTGAGTAGCCAGAGTTGACCCCCAGAGCCCCCACAGCGACGCCTGCAGAGGGAATCCAGAGGCTCCCCCTGACCGCGACTGCCTGCTTCTAAGAACCCGACGCCTGGTAAGGACACTGCACCCGCAGCCCCCAGGACCTGAAGGATCCGAACTCCAGTGCAGGAGCGACCCCCAGGTGGCCCTCTCCCATGCCCAGATGGTGGCTACCCCGAGGAGCCCCACCCTTGCCTGCCTGCATCGCTGAAGAGACCCCTAGGTCTCCCATTGAACTACATTGCAAACCCGGCGGCTGTTTGCACACTGCACCCGGCCGCCCCGTGCTGCTGAGGGTGTACTTTTTGTGCTGTCTTGTGTCCCCCCTGTGCCCTACAAAACCCCCCTGGTCTGCCCTCCGAAGACGCGGGTACTTACCTGCTGGCAGACTGGAACCGGGGCACCCCCTTCTCCATTGAAGCCTATGTGTTTTGGGCACCACTTTGACCTCTGCACCTGACCGGCCCTGAGCTGCTGGTGTGGTAACTTTGGGGTTGCCCTGAACCACAAAGGGTGGGCTACCTTGGACCCAACTTTGAATCCTGTAGGTGGTTTACTTACCTGCAAAACTAACCAACACTTACCTCCCCAGGAACTGTTGAAAATTGCACTAAGTGTCCAGTTTTAAAATAGCTTATTGCCATTTGTGTGAAAACTGTATATGCTATTAATTCAAAGTTCCTAAAGTTCCTAAGTGAAATACCTTTCATTTAAAGTATTGTTTGTAAATCTTGAACCTGTGGTTCTTAAAATAAACTAAGAAAATATATTTTTCTATATAAAAACCTATTGGCCTGGAATTGTCTTTGAGTGTGTGTTCCTCATTTATTGCCTGTGTGGGTACAACAAATGCTTAACACTACCCTCTGATAAGCCTACTGCTCGACCACACTACCACAAAATAGAGCATTAGAATTATCTCTTTTTGCCACTATCTTACCTCTAAGGGGAACCCTTGGACTCTGTGCATGCTATTTCTTACTTTGAAATAGTACATACAGAGCCAACTTCCTACAGCATCATACAGCCTGATTATGCCCAGATGCTTCTATTAGGATAGTCGTGCCAACAAAGACTCCATTATGTTTTCAACTATGGCTCTGAACAAGGTACACTACCAGAGGGAGGTGATGGGATAGAGAATAGTGTTCTTTACATCAATTTACAAGATGCCAGTGGGCTTGAAACCCCCACTGATACTGGGCTGGACTTGGATTACCAACTGAAAGGGCTTCATTTGTGGTGTGCCTTACGGAAACTCTACAGCCTGGTCCCGCAGCATCTGAGCCCTTGCTCCCCTTGAAAAAAGTTTTCACTGATAGTTTCATGGCCACTTGGTCAAAGCCCTGTTGATAGCCACCAGAGAATGTGCATGTGGCCAAGCATTGCAGATCAACGCTTTGCGACCCTGATTGCAGTAGGATGTTTATTGAGCAGAGTGCCTGGTGTTTCAGGCTTCAACAAATAAGGTTAACCCCTATTCTTTCCCCATGTGTCCTTTGGAGTGGTAGTCCAAGAGGACTGAGACTTGTGGAAGAAAATGATCAATGCAGTCTGTTTGCTGAGTTCGCTATACGCGTGCCCTCTGGGATATGGCCAGCAAGATCTTGCTTTCGTGGTCTTAGTGGCTTTCTGGCTCCAACAATTCATGATGGATAAGTAAGTGTTTAGGGCTGGCCTAGGTACTACGGACTATGAGGGGAGAGTGGTTGGCACCAGTTTTGTGCCCCACAATCACATGTAGATGTGCTCTGTGGTGTTTTCTGGAGCTATGCAAGCCTCTTCAATGGAAATGCTCTTTGATGGTTCATACCTTTTTAGTGAAAAAGCTGATTCAGTCCAGGAGCGTTTTGAAGACCAAAGGTCCAGGGCACGCTTCTTGGGTCTGTTGAATCTCGCTAAGCAGTTCCCACATCAATTTAGGAAATTCACGGGCTGCTCCAGTAGGCTGGCATACAGACCTCATCGATTACCCTAAGCACTGCAGCAGTCGCCTCAGTGTTTGCACAGCTGAGTGTGGGGGTTGGCGGGCATTTTGCAGGCCAGTAAGGACACAAGTTTCAGTAGTATATGTGCTCCTTGAACTTAAAACACCAGTCTATAGCAGAAGTCCATTTAGAGATGCAGAGGGCACATTGGTGTACCAGCCGCCAGCTATGTCTCTTTTACGGACAATTATGGCAACGCCCACAAGTGTGCATTCAGATCAGGAGAACCCAGGTCCTCCAAAATGCCCAGTAGGGCAGCCCTCAGGATCAGTTTTACAGGCTTCCCCTGGACCTCAGTCATCGTTGATTCTAAAGGTGTTCCAATATTTCACGATTACGGGCAGAACCAAACCATATGGAAGTAGTCTGTATCGGGGGGAGTCAACAGGGCAGTTAGATAAATATTGTTTTCCAGCCCTTCACAGCCTCTTGGCTGTAAGGTTATATGTAAATACATTTGTTGCATCAGAAATAGGTAGACTGAGATGCCAATAATATGAGGGGCCATATGGACATCTCTCCAGTACACCGCCTCAAGGATGACGACCCATGATTACCATTTTTGAGTATAATAAAGTAGATTTGAGAATGAGTGTTTTGTAGATCTTACAGATCCCACCTTTTCCCAATTTACCATGTAGGAGCTTGGCCTCAAGGAGGTTACATTTCTGGAAGGTTATCAGCATCTTCCTGGTATCAGGAAAGTGCATGCTTTAGCTGTAGATATTTGTGAAATGTGGTGTTGTACGAAAGTACCATCTTGCCTGGCATGTTACCCCCATTCTTACATGTAAGTAAGTTTGTTTTTGCCTGTCTCACTGGGATCCTGCTAGCCAGGACCCCAGTGCTCATAGTTTGTGGCCTGAATGTGTGTACCTGTTAAGTGACTGTCACTGAGGCTCTGCTACCCATAACCTCAGTGCTTATGCTCTCAGTGCCTTTAAAATTGTCACGATAGGCTAGTGACCATTTTTACCAATTCTAATTGGCACACTGGAACATCCTTATAACGCACATGTTATTTCACAGCCATTTTCACTGCACTTAAGTAACTTATAAGTCACCTATATATCTGATAGAGACTTCTAGTTGCAGATTCACTACCTTAGAATTTTCCCCCAGGCATCAGACGCGATCCGGAGATTTTTTCTTCGAGCAGTACCCTTGCGAATATGAGGAGGAATTGGAGGGGTCCCTGGACCCTTATGAATACCAGGTAGACCCTACTATGGACTAGGCACAGGACTTGGGCGAAGCCAGTGGTCTTGATACTTCTCCTGACTCTGGCATGCTGTCTCCTCCTACTGTGGCTACGGCGGAGGGAGCTACCTATGGGCTGGTGGTTAGTAGGGCGGCTGAGGTCCTTGGCCTTTAGCTACCTACTGTTGAAGTCAGGTCTAACCTCCTGACGGAGGTGCTTCAGCCTGGGGCTTCTACTTCTGAACCCCTTCTTCCATTTAATGAAGCCCTCACTGATGTCCTTTTGGGTACGTGGTCCAAACCCAACACAGGGGCTCCTGTGAACAGGACGATCGCTTGCCGCCATTGGCCTGCGCCGAATGACCCGAAGTTCCTGTCCCAACATCCTACGCCTGAGAGTCTTGTCATCCAGGCATCCTCTTCTTCTGCCGCGTTCCCTTCCGCACCCCCGGATAGGGAATCCAAAACGCTGGAACAGTTTGGTAAGAAGTTGTTTTCTTCCTCCAGCCTCGCTCTGCGGTCCGTGAACACTGCATGCCTTTTGGGCCGTTATTCCCACTCCCTGTGGGATACAGTTGCGCAAGACCTGCCGCAGATACCGGAAGAGGCCCGTGCTATCGTCTCCCAAGCAGTCAAAGACGGGAGAGACGCAGCAAAGTTCACCATCTGTTGTGGGCTGGATACGATCAACTCTCTGGGCAGATCAGTTGCTACGACAGTGGCCTTGAGGCGCCATGCCTGGTTACGTACTTCTGTTTTTTTGGGGGATGTCCAACAGTCACTCATGGACATGCCCTTTGATGGCACCCGTCTCTTCAGAGACAACACTGACTCGGCCTTGGAGAGATTCAAGGAGTCCAGGGCTACGGCTCGGTCCCTTGGCCTTTCTGCCGCCACACGCCCCCACAGTCCGCTTTTCGTCTCTTTCGTGGCCACGGAAGGGGCGCCCGGTCACGTCCTCAACCCAGCCACCGGGCCATGCATGCTGGACAGCCTATGCGTGGCTGTGGGCGTGGAATCCCACGTGGTCGTGGGACAGGGAACCAGAGGTCTGTCCAGTCCACCCCTGCCCCACAGCAGCCTCCAAACCTTCCAAGTCTGTCCCCTCTCTCCCGACAAGTAGGAGGCAGAATCCGCCATCACCTGCCCCACTGGGAACATATCACCACGGACGGGTGGATTTTGCAAATAATTCGGAAGGGCTACTCCCTCCCTTTCGAATCTGCACCACCACACATGCCACCATCCTTCCATCCCATTTGGTGCTTCTCCGCCAGGAAGTCGCTGCTCTCTTGGCCAAGGGAGCTATAGAAAGGGTCCCTGTGCCAGAAGTAGGTCTTGGTTGTTATTCCCACTACTTTCTGATACCAAAGAAGGACAAAGGCTTGCGCCCTATCCTAGATCTTCGGGACCTGAACTTCTTCCTCAAGAAGGAGAAGTTCAAAATGCTCACCCTGGCTCAGGTTCTGTCTGCCTTAGACCCAGAAGACTGGATGGTAGTGTTGGACTTGCAGGACGCTTATTTCCACATCCCCATCCTGCCTGCCCACAGACGTTACCTACGATTCGCAGTAGGACACAAGCACTTTCAGATTACTGTGATCCCTTTCGGTCTTACCAGTGCCCCTAGGGTGTTCACGAAAGTGATGGCGGTGGTTGCAGCTCATCTGCGCAGGTTAGGGGTCTCAGTCTTCCCCTACCTAGACGACTGGCTGTTGAAGGCGCCTTCGCCCCAGACAGTGATCTCACACCTCCAGACTACGGCGAACCTCCGGCACCAGCTGGGGTTCACTATCAAAGTGCCGAAGTCACACCTGACTCCCTCTCAGACACTCCCTTTCATGGGGGCAGTTCTGGACACAGTGCGGTTTCGGGCTTATCCTCCCCAAAAGCGAGTCCAAGACATTCAGGCTATGATTCCGATCTTTCAGCCTTGGTCTTGGGTTTCGGTGAGACAGACTCTGAGGCTGCTGGGCCTCTTGGCTCCTGCATCCTGCTAGTAACACATGCCAGGTGGCATATGCGGGCTCTGCAGTGGGACTTGAAGTTCCAGTGGGTGCAGCATCAGGGGAATCTCTCCGACATGGTCCAGATCTCGGAGGGGACTGCGAAAGACCTGCAGTGGTGGCTTTCGAATCCCATTTGGGTCAATGGCAGATCCCTCTCCCTTCCCCAACCAGATCCCTCAATAGTGACAGATGCGTTGCTTCTGGGTTGGGGCGGCCACATGGGAGAGGCGGAGATCAGAGGCCTCTGGCGGAGTCAGGACTCCACATAAACATGCTGGAGCTCCGAGCTGTCAGACTTGCGTTGAAAGCATTCCTTCCCTCTCTCAAAGGGAAAGTAGTGCAGGTTTTCACAGACAACACTACTGCCAAGTGGTACTCCAACAAGCAAGGTGGGGTAGGGTCCCGGACCCTATGTCAGGAGGCACTACACCTCTGGACATGGCTGGAACATCAGGGCATTACCCTGATGGTTCAACATCTGGCGGGCTCGCTCAACGCCAGAGCAGACGAACTCAGCCGCCGACGCACTGTCGATCACAAATGGAGTCTCCATCCGGAGGTGGCGCAAGGTCTCTTTCTCAAGTGGGGAGAGCCTTGGTTAGATCTGTTCGTCTCTGCAGATAATGCGCAATGTCAGCTATTTTGCGCGTTGGAGTTTCCAAGGCGGCACTCGCTCGGAGACGCTTTTCGTCTTGAGTGGAACTCTGGCCTACTTTACGCCTTCCCTCTTCTGCCCCGAGTTCTCAAGAAGATCTAGAGCGACGGGGCCCAAGTTATCTTGGTGGCTGCGGACTGTTCTCGAAGAGTGTGGTATCCCGAGCTACTGAGCTTGTCCATCGATCCTCCACTCAGACTGCCTCTTCGGGCGGATCTTCTGTCGCAGCAGCAGGGGACAGTCCTCCACCCGAACCTGTCCAACCTCCGCCTTCATGCGTGGAGATTGAGCGGCAGTAGTTGACGGCATTTGCCCTTCCACCCGAAGTCTGCAATGTTATCTTGGCAGCCAGGCATCCCTCGACTAAAACTGTATACGCCTATCGTTGGAATAAATTTGTGGCATGGTGCACCAACAAATCTGTTGACCCCCTAACTGCCCCTCTTTCAGAGGTTCTTCTATTCATTCTTTCATTAGCCCAGCAGGGCTCTGCATTGGGCATCCTTAAGGGGTATCTGTCTGCCATTTCCACCTTTCGTAGGCTTCCTGATCAGCCCTCACTCTTTAAATCTCCTCTCGTGAGTAGGTTCTTAAAGGGGCTCACCCACTTATTTCCTCCCACTCACTTCATCATGCCTCAGTGGCATCTTAATCTTGTGCTTACTTTCTTGATGTGTACTCCCTTTGAGCCTATGCATAATTGTCCCTTACGGCTCCTCGCATTCAAAACTCTTTCTTATTGCCATCACCTCTGCTCGCAGGGTTAGTGAGCTTCAGGCCCTTTCTTCAAAGCCTCCGTACTTGTCCGTACACCTCGACAAAGTGGTGTTACGCACTAGAGCTTCCTTCCTTCCTAAGGTGGTTACACCGTTTCATGTAGGCCAGTCCATCACTTTGCTTACCTTCTACGCACCCCCACATCCTTCCCAGGAGGAGGAGAGACTCCACCGTCTGGACCCAAAAAGAGTGTTGGTGTTCTATCGCAATCGTACTAAAGACTTCCGGGTGGACGATCAACTGTTTGTTGGCTATGTGGGTGCGAAGAAAGGGAAGGCGGTGCAGAAACGTACCATCTCTCGATGAATGCTTCTTTGCATCAAAATGTGCTACGCTTTGGCGAAAAAGCAACCTCCTGAAGGCTCATTTTATCAGGGCCACTGCTGCATCCACTGCGTTAGCACGAGAAGTTCCTGTCCTGGATATCTGTCAGGCAGCTACGTGGGCATCCCTGCACACGTTCGCTAAACATTACTGCCTGGACAGTCAGGTGCGTCGGGACGGCTACTTTGGTCGTTCGGTCGTGCAGTACTCTCTAGTATGATCTTAGTTTGCAGCCCACCACCGAGGATGGCATTGCTTGGGTATCTATTCTAAGGTAAGGAACCTGCAACTAGAAGTCTCCATCAGATGTACAAGTTACTTACCTTTGGTAATGAAATATCTGGTAGAGACATATTCTAGTTGCAGATTCCTTACCGCCCACCCATCCTCCCCGCTTGCGAACTGATTTCTAGGGACAGGGATTCCCCCTTTCAGGTCCTTAGCTCTGGCGCACCAGTATCAGTGTTCTTAGCGGCTCTGCGCTCTGGCACGCAAAGTCGTTAAAAGAAACTGACGTCACTGCGCAGGCGGCGTCTATGTACTACTCCCGAAGTTTACAGTTTTACATCATCATGGCGACCACGACGCCTGCGGAGTCGACCGACACCACCTACCGACACGCAAGGGTATTGCTCGAAGAAGAAATCTCCGGATCCAGTCTGACGCCTGAGGGAAAATTCTAAGGTAAGGAATCTGCAACTAGAATATGTCTCTACCAGATATTTCGTTACCGAAGGTAAGTAACTTTTACATCTAGCCTTCACTTTCTGAAGGTTAGGTGCAAAGTTACTAAGTGTGAGGGCACCCTTGCACTAGCAAAGGTGCCCCCATATAGTTCAGGGCTATTTTCCCGGACTTTGTGAGTGCGGATACGCCATTACACACGTGCACTACATATAGGTCAATACCTATATGTAGCTTCACAATGGTAACTCCGAATATGGCCATGTAACATGTCTAAGATCATGGAATTGTCCCCCCATGCCAAATCTGGTATTGGGGTGCCAATCCCATGCATCCCTAGGGCTCCACTATGGACCCAAGGTATTGCCAAAGCAGCTCTCTGGGGTTTTCTCTGCAGCTACCGCTGCTGCCACTCCACAGACAGGGTTCTGCCCTCCTGGAGTCTGGACAGCCCAGCCCCAGGAAGGCAGAACAAACCATTTTCTCTGAGACAGGGTGTTGCACCCTCTCCCTTTGGAAATAGGTGTTAAGGGATGGGGAGGAGTAGCCTCTCCCTGCCTCTGGAAATGCTTTGAAGGGCACAGATGGTGCCCTCCTTGCATAAGCCAGTCTACACTGGTTCAGGGAACCCCCCCAGTCCCTGCTCTGGCGCGAAACTGGACAAAGGAAAGGGGAGTGACCACTCCCCTGTCCTTCACCACTCCAGGAGTGGTGCCCAGAGCTCCTCCAGTGTGTCCCAGACCTCTGCCATCTTGGATCCAGAGGTGTGAGGGCACTCTGGAGGCCTCTTGAGTGGCCAGTGCCAGCAGGTGACATCAGAGACCCCTCCTGATAGGCGCTTACCTGACTAGGTGGGCAATCCTCCTCTGAGGGCTATTTAGGGTCTCTCCTGTGGGCTTTTCCTCTGATAACGACTTGCAAGAATTCACCAGAGTTCCTCTGCACCTCTCTTTTTGACTTCTGCCAAGGATTGACTGCTGACTGCTCCAGGACGCCTGAAAAACTGCAACAAAGTATCAAGAAGACTACCAGCGACAATGTAGCGCCTAATCCTGCCGGCTTTCTCAACTGTTTCCTGGTGGTGCATGATTTAGGGGGTTGCCTGCCTTCATCCTGCACTGGAAGCCACAAAGAAATCTCCTGTGGGTCCACAGAGTCTTCGCCCTGCTTCAGCAGGCACCAAACTTCAGCATCACTGGTACTCTGGGACCCCTCTCATCCTGACGAACATGGCCACTGGAACACAGGTGGTGGACCCAAGTGACCCAGACTGGCCATTGGTCCAACTGTCCAAATTTGGAGGAGGTAAGTCCTTGCCTCCCCTATCCAGACCGTGCACAGCCAATCCCAGATCCCCAGCACTCTGTCCTGCATTGCTCAACTCCCTGAGTTGACCACCGGCTTCGTGGGACCAGTGTTGAGACGACCATCGTGTTTAGACTTCTTGAACCCCTGTTCAAGTGCTTCTGTGGGCGCTACCTTCTTATGCGTTGGCTCTCTACGTAGCTGAGGGCCCCCTCTGTCAACTCTCCCAAGTGGCAACATCATGGTCCTTCCTGGGCCCGGGCAGCACCCTTTTTCTTCAACCAAGACTCTTGCAGCTAGCAAGGCTTGTTTGCGGTCTTTTGCCAAAGAAACAACTCTGTGTCCTCCAGCTCTCCGTGGGACATCTTCTGCATGAAGGAAATTCCTAGCACCTTTCGTTGTTGCAGAATCTTCGGCTTCTTCCATCCGGAGGCAGCCATTTTACACCTTCATCCGGGGTTTAGTGAGTTCCTGAGCCCTGCCCCCCCCCCCCCCCCCCCCCCCCCCCCCCCCCAAGACACTTTCACGACTCTTGGACTTGGTTCCCTTCCTTTACAGGTCCTCAGGTCCAGGAATCGTCTTCAGTGCGTTGCAGTCTGTTGTGGTCTTTGCAAAATCCTCTATCACGACTTTAGTGTGTTTCTGTGGAAATAGTAGTACTTTACTCCTACTTTCTAGGGTCTTGGGGTATCTTGGACACCCTTAGTGTTTTCTTACACTCCCAGCGACCCTCTACACACTACACTAGGCCTGGGGTCCCCAAGTGGTTTGCATTCCACTTTCTTAGCATATGGTTTGTGTTGCCCCAAGGCCTACTGCATCCTATTGTATTCTACAGTGTTTGCACTATTTTTCTAACTGTTTACTTACCTGATTTTGGTTTGTGTATATATTTTGTGTATTTTACTTACCTCCTAAGGGAGTATATCCTCTTAGATATTTTTGGCACATTGTCACTAAAATAAAGTACCTTTATTTTTAGTAACTCTGAGTATTGTGTTTCTTATGATATACTACTTATATGATAAAAGTGGTATAGTAGGAGCTTTGCATGTCTCCTAGTTCAGCCTAAGCTGCTAGAACACTACTAATCAGAGATAACTGGACCAGGCACAAGGTGTAAGTACCATCAGGTACCCACTATAAACCAGGCCAGCCTCCTACAGGTAGGGGCAAAAGAGAATAGTATTTGGAGCTGCTGAAACATTTTCTAAGCTGAATCTCACCAGACATCCCTCAATAGCGTGATCCCTATCCCATTTATCAAAGCCTTCCATCTGCAAGACATGGGTCAGAGAAGTCCCACTCTGTAGAGGGGTCTTTTGTGCAAGTTTATTGATCCAGTCATCCATAGTGCAGCATGCCACGTCTGGGTCACTGCTTTCGTGGGACCAGGAAGTCTTCGGTGGAATGGACCCCATATACTACATGTAGGGTGTTGGAGAGTCCTAGGTGAGTCAGTTCAAGTCTGTATGCAGGGTCTCCTCAGCCTCCTTTGAGTCATTACGTACTAGTCATTACATACTAGACATTACTTACATGTGGGCCTTATTGACCATGAAGAGTGTAAGGAAATGCCTCCTTGGTATGGTTACCCCCTAACTTTTTGCCTTTGCTGATGCTAAGTTATGATTTGAAAGTGTGCTGGGACCCTGCTAACCAGGCCCCAGCACCAGTGTTCTTTCCCTAATCTGTACCTTTGTCTCCACAATTGGCACAACCCTGGCACCTAGGTAAGTCCCTTGTAACTGGTACCCAGGGCCCTTATGCCAGGGAAAGTCTCTAAGGGCTGCAGCATGTCTTATGCCACCCTAGGGACCCCTCACTCAGCACATGCACACTGCCTCACAGCTTGTGTGCTGGTGGGGAGAAAATGACTAAGTCGACATGGCACTCCCTTCAGAGTGCCATGCCAACCTCACACTGCCTGTGGCATAGGTAAGTCACCCCTCCGGCAGGCCTTACAGTCCTAAGGCAGGGGGCACTATACCACAGGTGAGGGCATATGTGCATGAGCACTATGCCCCTACAGTGTCTAAACAAAACCTTAGACATTGTAAGTGCAGGTTAGCCATAAGAGTATATGGTCTGGGAGTTTGTCAAACACAAATTCCACAGTTCCATAATGGCTACACTGAAAACTGGGAAGTTTGGTATCAAACTTCTCAGCGCAATAAATACACACTGATGCCAGTGTACAATTAATGTAAAATACACCCAGAGGGCATCTTAGAGATGCCCCTTGAAAACATACCCGACTTCCTGTGTAGGCTGACCAGTTTCTGCCAGCCTGCCACACACCAGACATGTTGCTAGCCACATGGGGAGAGTGCCTTTGTCACTCTGTGGCCAGGAACAAAGCCTGTACTGGGTGGAGGTGCTTCTCACCTCCCCCTGCAGGAACTGTAACACCTGGCGGTGAGCCTCAAAGGCTCACCCCTTTTTTTACAGCGACCTAGGGCATCCCAGCTAGTGGAGATGCCTGCCCCTTCGGCCACTGCCCCCACTTTTGGCGGCAAGGCTGGAGGAGATAATGAGAAAAACAAGGAGGAGTCACCCACCAGTCAGGACAGCCCCTAAGGTGTCCTGTTCTGAGGTGACCCCTGCCTTGAGAAATCCTCCATCTTGAGTTTGGAGGATTCCCCCAATAGGATTAGGGATGTGCTCCCCTCCCCACAGGGAGGAGGCACAAAGAGGGTGTAGCCACCCTCAAGGACAGTAGCCATTGGCTACTGCCCTCCCAGACCTAAACACACCCCTAAATCTAGTATTTAGGGGCACCCCAGAACCTAGGAAACTAGATTCCTGCAACCTTAACAAGGAGGACTGCTGACCTGAAGCCCTGCATAGAAGACAGAGACAACTGCTTTGGCCCCAGCCCTACATGGCCTGTCTCCCAACTTCGAAGAAAACTTAAACAGCAATGCATCCAACAGGGACCAGCGACCTCTGAAGCCTCAGAGGACTGCCCTGCACCCAAGGACCAAGAAACTCCTGTGAACAGCTGCTCTGTTCAAAATCCTGCAACTTCTTTGCAACAAAGAAGCAACTTTAAAGACTTCACGTTTCCCACCGGAAGCGTGAGACTTTCCACTCTGCACCCAACGCCCCCGGCTCGACCTGCAGAAAACCAACACCTCAGGGAGGACTCCCAGCGACTGCGAGCCCGTGAGTAACCAGAGACGACCCCCCTGAGCCCCCACAGCGACGCCTGCAGAGAGAATCCAGAGGCTCCCCCTGACCGCGACTGCCTGTAACAAGGGACCCGACACCTGGAACCAACACTGCACCCGCAGCCCCCAGGACCTGAAGGAGCCGAAGTCCAGTGCAGGAGCGACCCCCAGGCGACCCTCTGCCTAGCCCAGGTGGTGGCTACCCGAGGAGCCCCCCCCTGTGCCTGCCTGCTTCGTTGAAGTGACCCCCAGGTCCTTCCATTACTTTCTATCTAAAACCTGACGCCTGTTTGCACACTGCACCAGGCCGCCCCGTGCCGCTGAGGGTGTACTTTCTGTGCTTTCAGGTTCATTTATCCCCTCTTATAGAAGTGTAGGCAGTGTCTAGAAGCCAAGCTCTCTAGAGGTATGGGTGGATGAGCAGCCAAGGCTTATCTAGGAGACATGCAAAGCTCATGCAATACCACTGTAGTCACACAGCACTTACGCACATTAAAGAAAACACTCAGTTGTAGAAAAATAAAGGTAGTTTATTTCTGGAGCACAATACCGCAAAATACTAGAAGGGCAACTCTCCAATGAGAGGTAAGTAATACAAGAAATATACACACTAGCAATCAGAAATAGGCATGGAAAAGGTTATAAAACCGAGCAAAAAGCAGTAACCAAACCTAGGGAGAGCCCAATTCATATACTGGAAAAAATGGAATGCAAACACAGAACCTCCTCCTAGGTAAGTGGAATGTGTAAAGGGGAGCTTGGAGTACTAGAAAACCACAGACGTAAGTACCACAGTACCCCTCAGCGACCAGGAAAGCAGGAGTAAATCACTGGATTTTCCCCAAACCCCCAAAGGGAGGAAAGAGGAGAAAAGAAGACGCCCAGACGTGACTGCAAGAAAACCAGCGGTGAATTCCTGAAGAAAGAAGACCTGTGGACCTGAGCGGACCAAATCCAATAGTCACAGTGGAGTCCATGAGGAGTAGGAGCTACTACCCACCAAGCTGTACTTGCAGGAGTTGGTTGACGGTGATGAAGAACAGGTCAGCACTGGAGCCGGAGAAGAGGTCCTGATGGATGCAGAAGATGTCCCACGCTAGAATGAGGACCTGGTCAACTTTCTGGGAGCTGGAGCCACCCCGTTTAACTTAAGAAGCCATGTGCCTCATTTTTGAATGAGCCATCCCCTCTGTGAGCGCCTCTGGGCCCGCAAGGTCAGTGGAGACCACTTCTGGTTCCTCGCTGGCAGCTCCAACCCCATCTCCGATGGATCCACATGGATCCGGATCAGTGCCAGTCGTGCCACTGCAACCTTCTTCTACCCATTCCCAGTGCTCATGCCCCTGACAGCGCCAGCTCCATTGTGATCCCTGAATCCGACACGGAGCTATGTCGACTGACACTGATTCTAGTTCTGACAGGAACTCTGTGTCCTAGGTCGGTGCCTGAGGCTTACTCTGAAGGGCTAGGCCTCTGGAGAGGAATGGAAGGGATCACTGCATCCTTTGGAATACCAGCTTAAAGAACAAGATTTGGATTGGTGTGAGGAACTGAGTGCTGCCCGCTGTCTGGATACGTATCCATACACCAGCATGCTTTCTCACCCTACCGTTATAGAGGACGGACCTTCTTATGCAGTGGTGGTGGCGAGGGGGCTGAGGTCCTTGGCTTTCAGTTGCATTTAGTGGCAGTCAAGACCAACATCTTGACATAGGTGATGCTGGGAGTCTGCTCCTCTGAACCCCTACTCCTGTAAAACAAAGCCCTCACCATCATCCTTCTGGTGTCCTAGTCCACACCCAGCACACAGGCTTACATGAATAGTACGTTTGCCCACCATGGATGCTCCATGGAACCCAAATTTCCTCACCCAGCACCCTATCCCAAAGAACATGGTGTGTTCACTGTCACTCCCCCAGACAGGGAATCCAAGAGGTTGTCAGCTTGGGAAAGAAAATATTTTCTTTCTCCGGCCTTGCATTGTGGTCAGTGAACACCACATGCTTATTGGGCTGTTATTCCCACACGCTGTGGGAAACCGTTGAGCAAGTGCTGCCACAGGTCCCTGAGGGGGCCAGGCCATCCTCTTAAGTAACAGATGGGAGAGACCCAGCAAAGTTCACGATACACTGTGGCTTGGACGTGACTGACTTGCTGTGCAGTGGTTTCGTCGTCGGTGGCGTTAAGACGCCACACTTGGCTGAGAACCTGTGGCTTTTCAGTGGATGTTCATGCTTCCTTGCTGGACATGTCCTTTGAAGGTTCCTGTCTCTTCAGAGTTGATTCAGACCCGCTGCTGGATCGCTTTAAGGACTCGTTGGCTACAGCCAAAGCCTAGAGCCTCTCTGCTGCTTCATGTCATTCCCTCTCTGCCTTTAGGTCCTTTTGTGGCCAAAGGAGGGGCTTTAATCATGCCAACTCCCCTATCCTAGCCACCGAGCTGCACAAGCTTCCCAGGCTTTGCATGGCTGAGGACACAGTTCCTACCATTGTAATGGGTCCGGTAGCCAGCAGTCTGATCCAGTCACCACCCCAAAATCCTCTGTAACTTCCCCCCACTCCCTGGCAGCTGCAGCCTGCAAACCTTCCTCATCTTGTCCTTTTGGATCATAGATGTCCAGTTGGTGGCAGGATCCGCCATCACCTCCACCACTGGTAGTCCCTAACATCGGACAAGTGGGTTCTGCAGATCATTCGAAGGGGCTACTTCCCTCCATTTTGAGACCACCCTTCCCTCTATCTTACAACTGGTTGACAGAGGATCATTTGTCCTTGCTCTGTGTGGAATTCATGGCTCTCTTGGCCAAGGGAGCCATAGAGAGGGTTCTGGTGCCAGAACTAGGCTGTGGTTGATATTCCTGCTTCTTTTTGGTCCCCAAAAAGGATAAGGGTCTTTGTGCTATCTTAGATCTCCGAACCCTCAGCTTCTTCCTCAAAAAGGACACATTCAAAATGCTCATATTTGCTCAGGTTTGGTCTGCCCTGGATCCAGAAGACTGGATGGCAGCGTTGGACTTGCACAATGCTATTTTTCACATTCCCGTCCTCCTTGCTCACAGACGTTACTTGCGCGTCACAGTAAGCCAAGAACACGTTGTTTACTGTTCTCCCATTCGGCCTTACCAGCGCTCCTTGGGTGTTCACCAAGGTGAATAGTAGTGGTCACAGCTCATGTGCGCAGATCATGGGTGTCAGTGCCCGCAAACCCCCCCCCCCCCCCCTCTTCTCAACGACTGGACACTGAAGGCAGGCTAATCCCAGCTTCTCGTCTCCTAGCTCCAGACTACAGCAAACCTCCTGCATTCCTTTGGGTCCACTATAAACATGCCGAAGTCACACCTGACTCCCTCTGAGATTCTCTTTTTCATCAGGGCTGTTCTGGATAAAGTGCAGTTTCAGGTTTATCCTCCCGAGTGGTAAGTCCAGTAGATTCAGCATATGATAGATACCAATGTTTCAGCCTCTATCCTGGGTTTCGGTCAGTCTGACTGGACCCCATGGCCCCCTGTATCCTGCTAGTGATCCATGCACAGATTCTGCATTGGGACCTGAAGTTTCAGTGGGCGCAGCATCAGGGCTCTCTCTCTAATATGGTCCAGATCTTGGAGGGAACTGCCATGATGGCTAATGAACTGTGATTGGGTCAGAGCTAGACGCCCCCCTCTCCCTTCTCCAACCACATCTCACAGTAGTGCCAGATGCCTCACTACTGAGATGGGGTGGAAATCTGAAAGAGGTGGAGATCAGAGGCCTTTGGTCTCCAGCGGAAGCGGAACGCCACATCATCATGCTGAGCTCCATGCAATATGACTGGAATTGAAAGCCTTCCCATCCTCTGTCAAGGGAAGACTAGTGCAGTTGTCCATGGACAACACCACCGCCATGTTGTACTGCAACAAACGGTGGGTGGGGTCATTGGCCCTTTGTGAAGAGGCTTTGCGTCTCTGGATATGGCTGAAACAGCAGGGCATATCCCTGCTGGTTCAACATCTGGCAGGTTCCCTGAACACCAGAGCAGACAAACTCAGCAGTTGATGTCTAGCGGAACCAGAGCAAGTTTTTCTTAATCACAAGAATGGGCCTCCTGGACTGCTAAGGTGAAATCAGGGTAAAGCAATATCATGCATCATCTATACCACAGCTTCTTTTTCTCACCATTTGTAGTGCCAGGCGGTTGTCCCTCAAATTTAGGAGTCTGGCTATCATTGGTCTAGCCAAGGCTCCAGGTGGGGAATAAACCACAAACAACTTAATCTGCATCTCTCTGCAACCTGTGCTCAAAGTTCACCTGTGATGTTTCAGAATCTCTGTCTGTCTACTGGTGCTTCTGGACACAAACGGAAGATAGAAGTCTATAGTTTTCCTCAGCCTTTCTGTCTAGGGTGCAAGGTGTCGTATGCGTAGTGGTCTCTTGTCCTGCAGTGTTTCTAGTGCACTCTGCAGGGAGCCTTGTGGGATTGTTCGTTGTTACACCACTGATTTCGTATATGTCCGAACCCTATCTGTACATGTATCCACCCAGCTTCCCTACCACTTCAGCTGTTATAGGACCTGTCACTCCCAAACCAGTGCAGGGGGCATGAGCAGTTCCAAAACCGGGGGCCGATCACAGGCCAAGCACAATGGTAGGCAATTCCCAGTCCTTTTTACCAATATTAAGGTGATGGTCTCTCTGGGCTGCATCGCAGTGCCCCAATTGTTGTCTGTGAAATATCCAGGTAGCGGCAGGTGACGGGACCAACACCCCTGTTCATTTCTAATGGCATCCTTGGACTGACGTGGGTTACCGCAGTGCATATAATAAAACCTTGACAACTATTCTCTATCTAGTTCTTTATGGTGACCTTTGATATTGTGGCTGCCAGTGCTGAATTGTTTCTATCCTTTCAGCAAGCATTTGCAGCACCACCTTGCTCCCCTTTGGCAGGCGTCACATCACTCACTGTTTGCTCTGCTCATTGGTGTTCTCCCTTCTACCCCCAGGCTTCTGGCCCCCAGGCACTCTCCCAACCTGCTCATGCTGCCTATTGGTTTCTGGCCAGGTATCACATACCGCTGCTAATGATGGCTGCCATTTTGTGCCCCTGCATTGGAAGCGATAGCTAGAGTGCTGCAGCACAACACAACTATTTCCCAGTGAGGTTCACCATTATCAATCCGGTCCCCAAGGCTTCATGCGCCTGAATCTGTTCTTCTCTGGGTCAGATCAGCATTTCTGCTGCATTGATTACTGATTGTCTCTCAGCCCACAAGAGCCTCTGGCTAAGCTCTGGCCCGTGTTTTTATTTTTGAGGGGGTGGGGTGGAGATTAACATTCATACTTCATTAAAGATTTCCAGTTTTCTCAGATGTCTTTGGACTGCTCTCCGGTACAAAAACAGGTAATTGTCATACAGCAGTATATTTCAAAATCTAAAGCACAATTTTTGTTTGTTGGGCGGGGTACATTGGACACTTGTTAGAGCTTTTTAATGGCTGGTTACGTGCAGATTACATAGACAGGGCTCCAATTTGCATTCTTGTCATAACGCATTATAAATTAGGATTTTTTTCCTAACTTTTTTGCATCGTGATTTACCTGATAAAGTAATAAGACTTTAAAGTGAACCTTACTCTCTCAAGTAATGCTGTTATTCTGTTGCTCCTTGATTGATCACAATCTTTAGTCATACAAAGTGGCCCCATAATCTCTGTTGTAATGACTCAAGCATCTCCTGTGATGATATTGCCCAATTATTTGAACAGGTGCATCAGCCTAACAGGCATTATTTTTAAAACCCCTAGAAAAAGCCTATTAGGTTCAGGGCATTTAAACTAAGTATGAGCCGTATCTAATTCTTGTTCAGAAACATTATGACCTCAATCACAGAACCTGGCAGTAGGCTTTTATGGGAATTGTTGTCTATCACTTGCAAACCCTGTCTTTTTGTAACCATATTTTCTCATATCTATTTATCCACAGTAAACTGGGATATGGAATTATAGTTGTCTTTTATTCCTGTATTCCCAATTTTCAAATTCAGTAGACTTTTGTAGCATCCTATTAACTACAGAAATTATATAGATGTAATTTAATTGCATTTGTTCTGGGGACATAGACTTGAATCAAAAAATTATGCTTGAACAATAACATTAAAATAAATATTTAGTAAATTACCACAATTGAGATTGTCATAATTCCACCTCCGACATGATGTTCTCCCAGAGTCACTGGGCTAATAGGCCTAAAATGACAATCTTTGGATTTTTTTGTACTATTTGATCATCAATGGCATATGTTGAATGTAAGCTGGGTGGTACCGTCCTGTTTTTCGTGACAGACTGTTTGGACGAGAATGTCCCCTACATGGTATGCAGTCATGTTCCCCTGTTCTGAGTGGCCGACTGAGAATATCTGGTAACCTAGCTTTTAATTTTGTCTTAACCTTACACTTAACCTAGTGTGTCCAGAGGTCTAGGCCTGTTCATTGACATGAGTGAGGTTCTTGAGATGTACTGTGACCTGGAGAAGGTGCTCCAAGCATGACTTCATTTTACTGATAGTGGGCTACTGTCCCTGTCATGGGTTTAGCATTAAGGGCATGTTGGCAGCATACCATGTTTTGTGAATCCCTAGTTGGGAACTTTTTTCTTATGTCACTGGAGTGGGGACTACTCGTATACAGTTCAAAGTCTATATACTAACCCAGATCCTAGCGCTAACATCCCACATGTGCATATGTTGTGTGTGCGCTTCTGCATATGGCCTGTTTGTACACGCATTGTGTGCATGAGTTGGCTAGATTAATTTAGGGTAGTGGGTTTTATTTTTACAGTAGTATTCTGTGAGGAAGCAGTCGGGCCTGGAATCTTATCAGATTTCAGGACATGCATTGCATCTGTAATTTCGTCCTCTGCGATTGAGGGCTGCCTGTTCAGCCAGTGGAAGTGTTGCAAGTGGGATGTCATCTAGGATTGAGTGTTGATGTTCACAGGGTTAAGCGTTCCTGGTGGGCAGGGAGTGATTCAAAGTAGGTAGTGAAGGCTGAGGCAGTATCAATGGATGTAATTGCCCGGACAATGAGGAACAGTACGTATCTCCAGGATCGTACTGGATGTCATACTCCCTGTGATTAGCCAGTAGAGCAGCTTCACAGACTTATTACTGTGCTCATAGACCCTTTGAGTGTGAGCCGTCCAACATCAGTGGGCCTCCTCCATCGCCAGGTACGCACTGTCGACTGACAGTTAAGGATCTCAGTCCGGCGTGCGCTACACCAGCACTGAAGACCCAATACACAGGTCTCAACCAATCATGGCTCATGCCTTTTCTCTTCTGATGGATACAACTACCTGTGGATTCCTCACCTAATGAATTCTCCCATGGCGCCAGCATTAGACGGAAATCTTCTTCCTAGTCTCTGCACGTCGACGAGGACGTCACTCTAGCCCACGCGACGCCGTATGACGTCATACAGGCAATAAGAGGTCCTCGACGACGTGCCGACGTCAGTTCCCTTTTTTCCGTGCATTCGAAACGGTTATCTTCGAGGGAGCTACTGTTACTTTAGTGGTTACAGTGTGTTTTCTGCTGCGTAGTTCTTCTCTGCGGTAACAATGTCTCAGAGAAAGTCGGGTTTCAAGCCCTGTCGAGAGTGTGGGGGCAAGATGTCCGTTACAGATCCTCACTCCGACTGTCTCTGGTGCTTGAGCTCCGATCACGACGTTGTGACTTGCGATTCATGTCTGCACATGAATCCGAAGGCCCTCAAGGAACGTGAGGCTAAATTATTCCTGGCGAAGTCGAAGAGAAAGGAAAAACATCACAAGAAGTCTTCCTCGCCAAGGTCTCGTCGGCGTCATCGAGACTCCCGGCGCCGTAGAGATTCACGGCGTCATTCAAGCAAGGAGACTCATTCGAGGTCGCCTTCGGCTCGACGTCGGAGGACTTGGGAGGTCAGTCCCACGGTCACGCCGCATCCATCAACGCTGTTGCCCTCTCCGGCGTCACCGACTTCGCCTGGACAAGCGTCTGTGGTTGAGGTGATGCAGCCTCTTGTGATGTCTCCGGCGTCGCGGACGTCGAGGTCGGGGTCGCCTTCGATCCAGGCACCACAGTATCCGGCTTTTCCAGCCCCTGGAGCCGATAGTACCGCATTTCTGAATGCGATGTATACCATCTTTCAGCAGATGGCTCCAGGAGGTGCTCCGGCTGGTCCTTCGGGGCCTTTGGCCTTTTCATTGGGTGATCCTGCGCCTCTTCGGCCGGCACCCTTTATGCCCTTTCTCCCTTTTGGGAATGTGGGCTCGGCGCCGGTGTCGGCGCCGGTGGCCGCTCCGGTGGCTTCAGAGGGATTGGCTCCGGATGTTTCCATCCCGCCGATGTCGGGATTTCGTCCTGTGACTCCGGTGGGTCCATCGGCTCCAAGATCCCTTTGTCCTGTTCCTTCATCGGCGCCAAAGATGTCTGCGGCGCCGGATGCTGCGTCGGATGCTTCTGGAGATCGGCGCCGATCTTCGACTTCGGCAGAGGCCATGTCGACTCCGCGCATTGAGCAGAGACTACATTCAAGGAGGCGTGCTCTCCGTCTGTTGGAAGAGCAGGAGTACCAGCGAGTCCTGGAGGAAGGAGAGGTTGAGGACTCGGGTGATGGACTGCATGGTCTGGATACGGCCAGTGGGCTGGATACTTCCCCTGAGTGGGACCTTTCATCTCCAGGGGAGTATACGGAGGAGGCTGCTACCTTTCACGCGGTGGTGAGGAAGGTGGCTAATTTTCTGGGCCTGCCTTTGCCGGTGGCAGAGGCGAAGCAGAATTTATTGACGGAGGTGCTGCATCCGGCCTCTGCTGCAGCGGAGCCTCTCTTGCCGTTTAATGAGGCTTTGCTTGATCCGGTGTTGGAGGTGTGGAAGAAGCCTGTATCTTCCTCGGCAGTTCATAGGGCTGTGGCCAGGAGATATCGGACTGCACCATCTGACCCTGGCTTTCTTTCAAGACACCCTACGCCGGAGAGCTCGGTGGTACAAGCCTCCTGTTCTTCAAAATCAGCGCCTGGATCCTTCCCGACGGTGCCAGGAGACAGGGACTCCAAAAAACTGGATGCGCAATCCAAGAAAATATTTTCTTCTTGCAGTTTGGCGTTGAAGGCCACCAACGCAACTTGCATTCTGGGGAGATATGTCCATGCTCTTATGGATGATATTTCATCTTCTTTTACGGAGCTTCCCCAGGGACTCTTGGATTTTGTCTCAGACGCCCAGGCTGCCGCAACCCAGATTATCCAGTCTGGACTGGACACGACTGACTCGGTGGCTAGGGCGATGGGCACGGCTGTGGTGGCAAGGAGACGGGCCTGGCTCCGTAATTCAGGGTTTTCTGCGGATGTACAGTCGACCCTATTAGACCTCCCGTTTGATGGGGACAAACTGTTTGGAGCAAAGGCAGATTCGGCCTTGGAGCGATTTAAAGAGAGCAGGGCCACAGCCAAATCGTTAGGGCTGCAAGCTCCTTCTTCCTCTGCCTCTTCCAGATTTTTCAGGAGGTTTCGTGGATTTGGGCGTGGCTCTTCCTCCTCTTCCTTTCGGGGGAGGTTCCAGCAAGCCGCCTCTTCTCACCCCTATAGATCATTTAGAGGGAGAGGTAGGGCCCGCACCAGAGGAGCCTCTCTACAGCACTCTGCCTCTTCCTCGTCCTCTGGAGGGGTGCAGCAGGGAAAGCAGCCTTAGGCTTCCACCATTTCCCACTCACTCCTCTCCTGTAGGGGGAAGATTACGGCATTTTCTCCACAAGTGGGAGACTATTACAACGGACACTTGGGTTATCAGTATTGTGGAGAAAGGCTACACCCTTCCCTTTTGGGAGTTTCCGCCCCCCCTCCCGCCCCGCCCATCTTATTGTTCAGAAGAACACCTCCTGTTGCTAGAACAGGAGGTTCAAGTCCTCCTTTCAAAGGGCGCGGTGGAGTTGGTTCCAGAGCAGGAAAGGGGTCAAGGTTGTTACTCAAGGTACTTCCTGATTCCCAAGAAAGATGGTCGGTTGAGACCGATCCTGGATCTGAGGATCTTGAATTGGTTCCTCAATCAGGAAAAGTTCAAGATGCTGACCCTAGCACAGGTGCTTTTGGCGTTGAACAAAGAAGATTGGATGGTGTCTGTCGACTTGCAGGATGCTTATTTTCATATCCCGATACTCAAGTCGCACAGGAAGTATCTCCGGTTTGTGGTAGGGTCGCAGCACTATCAGTTTGCGGTCCTCCCGTTTTGTCTTACTTCAGCACCTCGAGTCTTCACGAAGGTGATGTCAGTGGTTGCGGCAGAGCTCAGAAGGAAGGGGATAGCAGTATTCCCTTACTTGGACGACTGGTTGATCAAAGCCAAGTCCCCAGAGCTTGTGTCGTATCATCTGCAGTCAACAACCCAGTTGTTGTTCGACCTGGGCTTTTCGGTGAACGTGCCCAAATCTCACCTGGAGCCCTCTCAGCGCCTCCTGTTCATAGGGGGCAGTACTGGATACAACATTGAATCAAGCCTTTCCTCCGCCTCAGCGGGTTCAAGGTATTCAGGAATTGGTTCCAATGTTTCGAAATGGAGCGGTAGTTCCAGTCCTCAAGGTCCTTCGTCTGCTCGGTCTGTTTGCCTCCTGCATACTGTTGGTCACGCATGCTCGCTGGCACATGAGGGCTCTTCAGTGGTCTCAACACAAGGGAGATCTAGAAGGTGCGGTCAGGATCTCCAGTTATGCTGCTGTGGACTTGAAGTGGTGGATTGCGTGCAACAATCTTTCGCAAGGAAAGTTGTTCGCGCAGTCGCCACCAGTGGCCACGGTCATAACGGATGCATCCACTCTAGGGTGGGGAGCTCATCTGGGGGATCTGGAGATCAAAGGACTTTGGTCTCCAGAGGAACAGAGGTTTCATATCAATCTGTTAGAGTTACAGGCTGTACGTCTGGCTCTCAAGGCCTTCCTCCCTTCCCTTCGTGGTCAGTCGGTGCAGGTCCTGACGGGCAATACTACCACGATGTGGTACATAAACAAACAGGGAGGAGTAGGGTCGTACCATCTCTGCAGAGAAGCTCTTCGACTATGGTCCTGGGCAAAGGACCATCAGATTTGCTTGGTAGCAAATCATCTGGCCGGGGTCTTGAATGTACGTGCGGACAGTCTGTCGCCAATTCTCGGCAGACCACGAGTGGCGTCTCCATCCAGATCAAGTCCGTTTAATCTTCCAGATGTGGGGGTTTCCTCAGATAGATCTGTTTGCCACTCGGGAGAACGCGCATTGTCCGTTATTCTGCAGCCTCCAGTATCCGGTGCAGGGAGCATTGGGGGACGCGTTTCTGATAACCTGGTGCGACCAGTTGCTTTACGCGTTTCCCCCCATACCCTTGATTCCTCGAGTGTTAAGGAAGATTCGCCAAGACCGGGCCCAAGTCATCTTAATAGCTCCGGATTGGCCAAGGAGGGTGTGGTACTCCGACCTTCTCCAACTCTCGCTGTGCCCTCCGCTCCGTCTCCCTCTCAGGGCAGATCTCCTCTCGCAGTCGCAGGGGCAGGTTTTACACCCCAACCTCCAGAGTCTACACCTACATGCCTGGAGATTGAACGGGCAACCTGAGTTCCTTCTCTCTCCCGCCTGATGTAGTGGATGTTATATTAGCGGCCAGGCGACACTCCACTAAATCTATCTACGCTAATAGGTGGTCTAAATTTGTTATCTGGTGTGGAGAGAGACAGATTGATCCCTTACATGCTTATCTGTCACATGTTTTGTCTTTTGCTCTGTCTCTAGCGCAGAAAGGTTGTGCAGTGGCTACCGTTAAAGGTTATTTGTCTGCCCTGTCAGCCTTCATTTGTCTTCCAGATCAACCATCGTTATTTAAATCCCCTATTGTTCTCAGATTCTTGAAAGGTCTTCTAAATAAATATCCTCCAAAACCATTTGTGATGTCTCAATGGGATTTGTCCTTGGTCCTCACTTTCCTTATGGGGGTCCCCTTTTGAGCCTATGCATTCTTGCCCATTAAGGTATTTGGTTATTAAAACAGTCTTCCTGGTGGCTATAACATCTGCAAGGAGAGTGAGTGAGTTGCAGGTCTTATCGGTAAAACCCCCTTATACAACTTTTTATGGGGATAAGGTGGTGTTGAGGTCCAAGGCTGCTTTCCTCCCGAAGGTTGTTTCACCCTTCCATTTGGCCCAGACAATTACTTTGTCCACGTTCTATCCTCCGCCTCATCCTTCAAAGGAGGAAGAGAGATTACATCGATTGGACCCAAAGAGGGCGTTAAGCTTCTTCATTGATAGAACGAAGGATTTCAGGTTGGAGGATCAGCTGTTCATCGGATACGTGGGCAAGAGGAGAGGAAAGGCAGTCCACAAGAGAACACTCTCCAGGTGGGTTGTTCTTTGCATTAAAATCTGTTACTCTTTGGCAAAGAAGGATCCTCCTGATGGCATTAGAGCTTATTCCACCAGAGCTAAGTCGGCCACTACGGCCTTGGCCAGAGGTGTTCCTGTGGTCGACATCTGCAAGGCCGCAACTTGGTCGTCCCTTCACACTTTTGCAAAACATCACTGTTTGGACTCTGAGGTCAGAAGGGACGGCCATTTTGCACGGTCAGTGCTGCAGGATTTCTTGGTTTGACCATACAGGCACCCTCCACCGGGAGTGGTACTGCTTTGGGACTCTATTCATTAGGTGAGGAATCCACAGGTAGTTGTATCCATCAGAAGAACGAGTTACTTACCTTCGGTAACGACTTTTCTGGTGGATACATTAGCTACCTGTGGATTCCTCACGGTCCCACCCGCCTCCCCGTTGCCTTTCTGGTCTTACCAAGTAATCCTTGAGTGCGCTCCTCTTGGTCTTCAAGGTTGCAATAGATGATGTATATATGGATACTTGTGTATTTTTATATGTATATATATATGTATATATCTTTGTGTATATACATGATTTGCATATATTTGTTTGTTTAAAAAAAAAGAAAAAAAAAGAGCGAGTTATATTAAATTTACAGCCATTTTATTGCAATGTTGTGTATGTTACAATGTTATGGGATGTTGCCTTGCTCTTTCATTGCATTGGGCTGTTGTTCTCATGCACGTAAAAAATGTTGGTACTGACGTCGGCACGTCGTCGAGGACCTCTTATTGCCTGTATGACGTCAGACGGCGTCGCGTGGGCTAGAGTGACGTCCTCGTCGACGTGCAGAGACTAGGAAGAAGATTTCCGTCGAATGCTGGCGCCATGGGAGTATTCATTAGGTGAGGAATCCACAGGTAGCTAATGTATCCACCAGAAAAGTCGTTACCGAAGGTAAGTAATTCGTTCGTCTGGTCTTTTGAACATAACTTATGGCAATTCCTCTTATGGTGGCTTTACCTGCCGCCCCAAAAGATGCTTGGAGAATCTGCCATGCCCTTGTTGAGGGTGGTCTAATTCCATGGAGAGGTCTGCTCAGTTTTCATCCTGAAAGTACCAATTATTGAGGCTCCAAATTAACTGTATGTCTTGACTATAACCCTCCCCGCTCTAACGTCACTGGGGAGTGGTCCGTTATTGCCATAGAGTTTACGTCTGCCAAGGTGACCTGCATTGAGGAAGTCACCAGAAAGAGTATGAGATGTGTCAGAGAGCGATTTGTGTGATGCCGATGTGTGGGTGTATTTTCTCATGGAGGGATGTCAGGTTCACCAGCTATTGCAAAAGCCCAGGGCCTGCATCCAGTTCCTTAGATTGATCTACCTTTGGGGTGCCCAGGACATCTATATCAGGCCTCAAATTGGTATTGAAGTTGCACCCCAATCACTGTTGTACCTTGTGACATCTCAGAGAGAACGTGAGTCAGGGCGGATCGGGTCTCTATGCAGGTGGGGTGAGATGCATATGCTGAGGAAGCCGTAGTGTTTGCTTCCTAGATGGCCCTCCACTCCAATTAAACACCAAGGGATCGGTCAATGTGGCAGTCACAGAGAGGGACCTATTCCAATAAAGGAGGATTGCACCAACCTTCCCTGCCCCCCTCACCCCCTCCCAGGAACCTCTAGCAAAACCAGTATGGTACACTCTGTCATATCCGTAGCATCAAGTGGGTTTCTTAAAACATGAGGATGAGGGACTTGCTGTGTATATCATATTGGAGGATTGCCATTCTCCTAATGTGGCACAAGAGACCATTCACAATGCATGACATAATAAGTCTCATCTTGGGTGGGTGTGGATGGGAGTGTGAGTAGACTGCCGGATGGGAGCTGCAAAGGGGCAACTGGAGTACATTTGGAATAGGCAGAGGCAATGTGACCCTTGTCCCCAGTAGTGTTGTGGGCCAGGTTACAAGAATGGGTAGTGCCAGACAACAATAAAACTGCAGAACATCAAACCATTGGTGGGCTGATGATGTGGACCTCCTCCTTTGGTTAAGATTAACAGTGCAGAAGACCAATAGAATCTTAGTCATTGCCTATTACCTTAAACCACAGTCCCCCTTCTGAGGCATTACGCTTGGGGCCTCAGTCTAGGGGCACTGTGGTGCCCTTCCCTTGAGAAGAAGTCTCCCCCCACCCCCCGGTTGGGTCAGGCTGAGTTGGTGCTTTCTGTAATGTAAGATCCCGATGTTCCCATTACGCACACACCCTCCATTTCTGACATACCACAAAAATGTCTGCGGTTCTGGAAAATGACTAAGACGAGCAGGGTAAATCAACATTTATTGGATATTCAGTGCTCTTGAGTTTTTGTTTGACATTGTTAAATGATTTCCTTTGCGGTTGGGTAGTAGTATTTGGGAAAGATCATGACATGAGGATTGAAACCAGAGAGGTCCTGCTTTGTGTGCCTCTTGTAGGATAGCATCTGTGTGGCAGTCAGCAGCCATGGTGGCGCCCCATGGGTAGACAGGGGACCTGGGAGCGGTGCACTCTGTCGAGCTCCAACACTGGTGACAGTGCTTTCTTGAATATCTATTACTTTAACCAGGGCTCAAGAAACGTTGTAGGGGACTGGGCTTCCAATCCCTTAGGAAATCCCACAAAGTGCATACTATTCTGTCTCAACCTGTTTTCGTCATCATCTATCTGCTGCTCGAGAGTGGCTATTAAGGAGAGTGTCTTTGCCATGTTGTCTTTAGGAGTGATAACATGGTTTTCAACTGTAGAAATCTGGTCTTCTGCCACAGTCACTCTGAATGTCATGTTACGAAGGTTCTGTTGTAGTACCATCACACCAGCCCCCACCTCCCCAGTCTTAGTGGCGACCGCCTCTTGGGAAAGTCAGATGGCCAAAAGGATAGCATCCATGTCTCCTGGTGCTGCATCCTAGCTAGCTCTTCAACAAGTTCCCTTGGGTTCTGGATACGGTCATGGATGGCAAACCGGTTAATTTTGGGTAGGGAATGAGATACCACAGCTTTGTCTTTCCCCATGCCCGAGTGTTGTCACTTGAAGGATAATAAGGGTTGGATGGTGTAGAGGCTTAAGAGGTGGGGTACTGTGACAGGTTTTTAAAAACATTTTTGATTAAACAACGCTCAGCATACAGTGGATACAGTGCGTATGTTGCAGCAATCGTCTTGTATACATTTTCACCAAAACAGATTATGCAGGTATAAGCGCCTATAGGCAGTGCTGCATTCAAGATAAATCTTATGAGCCTATGGATAACTTCAGTGCACACATAATAGCACATTACTATGTATCTCCTCCCTCTCTCCCTTGCGGGGTTTGGAGGGCTTCGGCCTAATCTTCATCCTAAAGAGCTCCCACTTCTTCCTCTCATGTCCCTCTCAGTGCCACCATGAAATTCAGGAAATTATGGATCTTTTTGTAATTTTTTTTTTATAGACAGTGGAGATGGCCTTGTATGTTATGGGTTCTGTGAGGAGGCGGTCCTCAAATGGAGTCGCCTCTGGCAGTTGTTCCCCTTCAGTTAAGTGTCTCCGAAGGGCATGACCCAGTTGTAGGTATTTTTTCCATTTTGTTTTCTGCCAGTTCATATTCTTGGTGTAGGATCTCGAATGTCACTAGTGTAGTCCCCCTCCAAATATCCCCCTGGTGTTCAATGCCAATCAGGGCCCACTTTGAGAATCCCTGTAGGGTGCCCACCTCTCGCAGGAGATCGGAGTGAGGTTTGAGTAGTATGCTTGTGGCTCCCCTCCAAACTTTCACTACTGTTTGTGTGTGTGTGTCGGCAGGGCCTGTTCTTGCACTTTTCGGTACAGTACCCCTTTGTACCCCGTGTAGCCCATTGCTTCCTTGTCCATCCGGTAGGCCCACTCCTCACAGTCCGAAAAAAACCACTCATTCACCATAACCAGCTGTTCTGCCCAGTAATATCTGAGTATGTTGGGGACTGCTAGCCCCCCAGGTCATAAATCCCTCGCTGGAGCTTGTGCAGTGCTATGCGCAAGCTCACTGTGACAGTTTTGTTTGTTTCCCTGTCGATGGATCCACGATCAGGGGTTCCTTCGCTCCAGTCCACTTGCACTGGGAGATTACCACGGACAGCACCTGCAGCTGGTCATCTCCTTGTGAATATTCCTTCTACATTCACCCTCCATCTAGCCCATACGTTTCGTGCAGCTCAACCTGGTCGGTGTCTTGGAGCCTCCACCGGGCCGTTTATCCCTGGTGCCAAGAGAGTAGCAAGAGCAGCTGCCCAGTTCCCCCTCAGCACCCCCCCACCCTCACAAAGTAGTCAGTCGTCCAAAGTCTGGGTAGCAAAAGTCTGGGTTCCCGTAGAGGGCATGGCGCTTATTTGTGCTGTCTCCCCATCCTTCATCCAGCAGGAAGGGGAGAAGATCTTTACAACCCCAGGGGGCCCCGTGTAGGCTTCCAAAAAGGGCCTCTGCTCTGGGCATTAAGTGCCGTCGGTCAGTCCAAATCAGGATACCCGCACAGCTGAGGCTGCAACATCAACTCTGCAGTCCCACGGATGTGGGTTTGGGAGCTCCTGCCCTGTGTGCAGCCTCCAGAGGTGTCTAATTGTAAGGGGCCTATAACCCAGGTAGATCGCATCATGTCCGAGGAGGTGTGAGTGTGGCTCTAGCGGCGCATCTCTGGGCCGAAGATGCGTTTGTGCCTCTGCCCTGAGGGAAGAGGATTGCAGGCTGCCACTGGGCCAGGTCGTGTCAGCCAAAGCCTACTATGTTCAGCTGGAGGGGGGGCCCGGTAACCAAATGAGGTGGGTAGGAGATATCGGCAAAGGGTCTCAGAGCAGATCAAGGATTCACACTGCTGGTGCCGCTGCTGCAGCCTCATCAGAGGGAGGGATGACTGGGGCAGTGTTACTGAAGTGCACAGGGTCGCAACGGGCGTCTGCTTTGCGCGTCCCCGAGGCACTTTGGTATTACAGAAGGGGCTGCAGACACTTGTGCATCCCCTTTTGTAATACTGGTAGTGCTGATGCACATAAACCGCCAGTGCTATCATCAGAGGGCGGTCCATCATTTGTATGGGGCGTCGCCCAATGCAAACAAGTGAATACCTTTGCCTCTGCACCCGGACTGTATAATACACACAGATGCAGAGGCAAAGAAGCTGTCAGGAGGCGCACTGACAGTGCGCCCCCTGCTGGCAGCCCCATGGACCCCGCTGACATCACCTTGTAGGTGGGCACATTCACTCACTGTACCTGCCTGCAAGGCGATCTCTAAGTGCAGACGTGTTCCCGCCTGCAATGTGAAACACGGAGCGGCGTCAAAGCGGCAGCTCTATTTTTCACGAGTACCCTATCCCCAGGGCAGAGCGAGTTTGCGGCTGTCCTGGTGGCAGCATATTCATCCTAATACAGAACATTTTCCGTGTTTGCGCTGGTTGCACCTTTTAAAAGGTGTGCCCGGCTAAAAACAAGGAAAATGCACTGCATCTGTGATATGGCACCTGGAGCGTGCCCAACACAGAAGCTTCTGTAGAGGATTGGTGCGTCCCATGCAGGCCTCAGGAGACCGGGAGCATCTGAGATACTGCGCCCCAAGGTCCATACTATAGACAGAGCACAGAGGCTTTTGGCCCCCCTCTGAAGGGATATCGTCAGTGAGTCTGTGGTGTGGATGTTAAAGGATAACTGAGGAGATTATGGAGCGCAGCAAAAATGTGTCTGCCAACTTCCCAACTGATTTTTAACCCATTCAAAGGATGTTTTGACTACACTGAAGTTCTGCCTCTTTAAAGAGAGTTTCCTTAAGTAAGAGCTTAAACCTGAAAGGAGAATTGATATCTAAAGTACATTTTGATTCAGAGGGGGTCTCAGAGTCGAGAGCAAGAGCAGCCTTGAAAACAGATTCACTCACCATTGACAGTTCAGTCTTCCAAATAAGGTGCATTGTTTAAAGAATAAATCAATGGAAATGAAGGTTGACCCTCAGGGAAAACAAAACACCAGTTACTTCTTTAATGGACTGTAAAGAAATGGCTCCCTGTTGCAGTTACCCCCCCACTTTTTGCCTGATACTGATGCTGACTTGACGGAGAAGTGTGCTGGGACCCTGCTAACCAGGCCCCAGCACCAGTGTTATTTCACCTAAAATGCACCATTGTCTCCACAATTGGCACAACCCTGGCACCCAGGTAAGTCCCTTGTAACTGGTACCCCTGGTACCAAGGGCCCTGATGCCAGGGAAGGTCTCTAAGGGCTGCAACATGTCTTATGCCACCCTAGAGACCCCTCACCCAGCACAGACACACTGCTTGCCAGCTTGTGTGTGCTGGTGGGGAGAAAATGACTAAGTCGACATGGCACTCCCCTCAGGGTGCCATGCCAACCTCACACTGCCTGTGACATAGGTAAGTCACCCCTCTAGCAGGCCTTTCAGCCCTAAGGCAGGGTGCACTATACCACAGGTGAGGACATAGGTGCATGAGCACTATGCCCCTACAGTGCCTAAGCAAAACCTTGGACATTGTAAGTGCAGGGTAGCCATAAGAGTATATGGTCTGGGAGTCTGTCAAAAACGAACTCCACAGCTCCATAATGGCCACACTGAATACTGGGAAGTTTGGTATCAAACTTCTCAGAATAATAAACCCACACTGATGCCAGTGTTGGATTTATTAAAAAATGCACACAGAGGGCATCTTGGAGATGCCCCCTGTATTTTACCCAATCCTTCAGTGCAGGACTGACTGGTCTGGGCCAGCCTGCTGCTGAGAGACAAGTTTCTGACCCCATGTGGTGAGGGCCTTTGTGCTCTCTGAGGACAGAAACAAAAGCCTGCTCTGGGTGGAGATGCTTCATACCTCCCCCCTGCAGGAACTGTAACACCTAGCAGTGAGCCTCAAAGGCTCAGGCTTCGTGTTACAATGCTCCAGGGCACTCCAGCTAGTGGAGATGCCCGCCCCCTGGATACAGCCCCCACTTTTGGCGGCAAGTCCAGGAGAGATAATGAGAAAAACAAGGAGGAGTCACCCACCAGTCAGGACAAGCCCCTAAGGTGTCCTGAGCTGAGGTGACCCCTGCCTTTAGAAATCCTCCATCTTGATTTTTGAGGATTCCCAACTAGGAATAGGGATGTGCCCCCCTCCCCTCAGGGAGGAGGCACAAAGAGGGTGTTGCCACCCTCAAGGACAGTAGCCATTGGCTACTGCCCTCCCAGACCTAAGCACACCCCTAAATTCAGTATTTAGGTGCTCCCCAGAACCTAGGAAACTAGATTCCTGCAACCTAAGACGAAGAAGGACTGCTGACCTGAAAGCCCTGCAGAGAAGACGGAGACACCAACTGCTTTGGCCCCAGCTCTACCGGCCTGGCTCCCCACTTCAAGAAAAACTGCAACAGCAACGCGTTCCACAGGGTCCAGCGACCTCTGAAGCCTCAGAGGACTACCCTGCATCTAAAAGGACCAAGAAGTCCTGAGGAAAGCGGCTCTGCTCCAAAGAAGAAACATCTTTGCAACAAAGAAGCAACTTTTAAAGAACACACTTTTCCCGCCGGAAGCGTGAGACTTTGCAATCTGCACCCGACGCGCTCGACTTGTGGAGAAACAACGTTACAGGGAGGACTCCCCGGCGACTGCGAGCCCGTGAGTAGCCAGAGTTGACCCCCCTTAGCCCCCACAGCGACGCCTGCAGAGGGAATCCAGAGGCTCCCCCTGACCGCGACTGCCTGCTTCTAAGAACCCAACGCCTGGTAAGGACACTGCACCAGCAGCCCCCAGGACCTGAAGGATCCGACCTCCAGTGCAGAAGCGACCCCCAGGTGGCCCTCTCCCTTGCCTAGGTGGTGGCTACCCCGAGGAGCCCCCTCCTTGCCTGCTTCGCTGAAGAGACCCCTGGGTCTCCCATTGAACTCCATTGCAAACCCGACGCCTGTTTGCACTCTGCACCCGGCCGCCCCGTGCCGCTGATGGTGTACTTTTTGTGCTGACTTGTGTCCCCCCCGGTGCCCTACAAAACCCCCCTGGTCTGCCCTCCGAAGACGCGGGTACTTACCTGCTGGCAGGCTGGAACCGGGGCACCCCCTTCTCCATTGAAGCCTATGTGTTTTGGGCACCACTTTGACCTCTGCACCTGACCGGCCCTGAGCTGCTGGTGTGGTAACTTTGGGGTTGCACTGAACCCCCAACGGTGGGCTACTTTGGACCCAACTTTGAACCCTGTATGTGGTTTACTTACCTGCAAAACTAACAAACACTTACCTCCCCCAGGAACTGTTGAAAATTGCATTGTGTCCAGTTTTAAAATAGCTTATTGCCATTTGTGTGAAAAGTGTATATGGTATTTTTCTAATTCAAAGTTCCAAAAGTTCCTAAGTGAAATACCTTTCATTTAAATATTGTTTGTAAATCTTGAACCTGTGGTTCTTAAAATAAACTAAGAAAATATATTTTTCTATATAAAAACCTATTGGCCTGGAATTGTCTCTGAGTGTGTGTTCCTCATTTATTGCCTGTGTGTGTACAACAAATGCTTAACACTACCCTCTGATAAGCCTACTGCTCGACCACACTACCACAAAATAGAGCATTAGAATTATCTCTTTTTGCCACTATCTTACCTCTAAGGGGAACCCTTGGACTCTGTGCATGCTATTTCTTACTTTGAAATAGTACAAACAGAGCCAACTTCCTACATGGACTATCAGAAAGTAAATGTAAGGAAGGGAAACACATAGCAATCCACAGACAGGTCATCCAGCTTCACAGTAGATTCCCACCACCAGCAGGCAGTCATACTACTGAGTCCCCCAAAGAAGAAATACAAATTATAAATTTATGAGGCTATTTTACTTGTATTTAGGAGTTTTCCAAGAAATGTAAATATCTTATGATTGTCACCTACACCACATTCTACACCTAAATTCCCTTTACGACTGCCTGAACATAATCTGGGGCCTGGAAAGAAGCAGAGGAGGGATGAACAAGTGAAGAGCACAATTATGCTTAAAATAAAGAATAAAATTGCCAAAGGAAATATCTTTAGATGACTACTCACCCCTTCAAAGTCTCACCAAGTGCTGGGGCATCTTCATATCATGCATTCTATAAAAGGACAGCCTTTCATTGCAAAATTGCCATGCAGTAGTGTTGGAGGAAGATGACTTTCTTATTAAGAATTTGACTAGAACTGAGAAAAAATTAAGTTTCCCACTACATGGAAGACTGTTGGCCTGATTCACATAGATAACTTAGGCCCTCATTACGAGACTGACAGTCTTACTGCCGCAGACTCGGCAGTAAAGACCGGTGTATTACAAGTTGTGGGGTTTAGCAGAAGCCAAACCACCACCACGCCACCTGGCGGTCTGATGGCTACAGCTAATGACGGCCTTAATCTTTTCAGTAAATTTACACTTCAAGTATACTACTACTTTGGTATTCACAAACTGTTACTACAAAAAAAAAAAAAACTAGTAAGTGCGCATGGCCAACCACTGGTACTGCAACACCCTCCCATAGAAAATAATGACGGGAGGGAGCTAAAATAAAACCCAGCAGGAAAAAAATTAAAGTTAAATGATTTAAAATAGTTTAAAATATAAATACAAGTTACTGAGTGTTAAGTGTGCAAAAAAATAATACCTATTTAGTATTTAATTATAAAGTATTTTAATATGCTATTTTGAATTTTCAAAATAAATTACCAGTATACGCTAATTTAAACTTCAGGAAAAATGGATGTACTTTAACATATTTCTTTGTTTTAATTTAGTCAGTAGTGCTATATGATTTTTTTACTTTGTTATAGGTTTAAAGTAAACAAATAAGCTAATATACATTAATATTTTAAAATGTTTTAAATATATATGTAACTATTTTAAATATTTTTTTATTTGACATTATTTCTGGGGTTGCAGTTGGGAAATCAGGCTTAAAATGTAATCTGTCCTATCAAAGCTGTATCTGTTTCTTTTTGAGCAGAGGGGAAATAAGAGGCATTACTGTAAGATCCCATTTACATTAAAGGACAAGCAGACATTCTGACTATTCATACACTCAGAAAGGTGGATTTCAACAAACATGAAGTGAATGAACCGTTTTCAGATGAAGACCGTGTGGTTGCATCTGGACAGCTGTGAGCTAATGCACTGATGCTTCATAGGCGTTCATAAGCAGGTATGATAGCATTAGGAGGAAATTAGATTTTTCCTTATTCCTGAAAACCACCAAAATAGAGCACAGGATGTAGTGCAATATTGTTTCACACGTGGTCTTTTGATATGGTTTGGTTACAGCCTCTAGCTTGCAGATGATAACCCTCGCTTAGCATCTTAGACAGGGTTCATACCAGCTGTTCGGCAACACCTCTTAAATATTCAATTTGATGGAGAACATTGGATGGGTGAAAGGTATATGAGAAGTTGAAAAAAAAATCTGCAAATTCTTTGCTTGCATTAAAACAAGATTGCCCTTAAAAGAAGAGGGGTCTAGCATGCTTTCTTGACAGTCTACTGACAATCATATCATTCTCATCAAACCTTAAAGCAGCAGGTGCTAAACTAGTTTCAACAGTCTCTACACTATGCCCTGGGCGCTTTTCAAGGCAATATGAGATGCATAGCCAGGGGACCTCAAAGTAGATGACATTCTCTGCATACAATGATTTCCCTTCTGTTATTTCATAACCACAGCACGTGTCCGGGGAGCAGTGGTAGAAAATCTCCTCAGATCGGAGTTTTCTCTTAGCAGTCTGTGAATGTTACTGCGTGAAGTTCATACTCACATAGTGCAGAAAAAAATCACCACTATGCCCACTTAAGGAGTACAACCATGAGCAATTTAGTGGCAAAAGTTAATCTGACAGCCCACCAATGTGTAAAACATTTAATAATGGCTATACATGAAAATACAGAAACTTGCAACTGATCCTGACCAAGTGGATGGCACCTCTGTTAAACTGGCTCCTCTCTCACTCTATAATATTGTGTGCAAATATTTTTTTTTTTAAGTAAGGCTTACTGTAGCATACATGAACTGCTTATGTGGCACAAATAGTAGCTCTGCTCTTCATCCAATATTTTATATCAACACAGTATTCGTATATGAACCTATTTAATTTGCAAGAGATGCATTTGGGAACTTACTAGCAAACCTGACTCAGTCAAATTAATCATGTATGCACCTTATGAATTGAAAGGAATTCTTCTGGAGAGACTAGGAAGGTCTTACATATAGCAGCCTCCTTCAGTGACAAACTTCAGGGAGCACTCACCAAGCACTTCCTAAATTGCTATGCACTTTAGCTTACACAATAGTTTTATCATTGTTATTGCAATTGTTGATTGAATACTTATGAACTGAAAGTAAGCTTTCAGGAGCGCACAGTAAGACCTTTATATAGCTAGCCATTTCCGCCTGCAACGTATTGGGGATTGTCAGTCATGCACTTTATCAATGGTTATGCATGTTCCACGCATGATAGCTTTTTATCTTCATTGCAATAATTGATGGTAATTTGGAAAACATCTATTTTGCTAATCTTATTGATTCTTGGACGCTAGACAATATCAACTTGTAAATGGTGAAGGGACTGCCATTTTTACTTTTCAAAACTCAGTTTTCACCTCATATTCATGCTGTCATCCTAAGCTGATTTTATTTATGCAGTTGACAATTTTCTTTTTTTTTTATTGCATTGTATTATGCTTTTACAATGTTGTAACGGTTTTAAGTAACCGAGCAATACTAATTAACTTCATAGTATTTAATTTGTGTTCCAGAAATATGTGGCGATTTTGTAAAGTACAGGAAAATATACTTAGTTCTCCAAAGTAGCCTATAAGGTTCGCCTTTACAGAAAAAAGTACTGCCAATGCAGTGTTTGATCCCAAAATATCCCCCACCTAAAATCACCTTAAGAGATCCTGGCTTTCAAAAATGGTCTCATCTGCTTTGTCAGATATTAAAGTTTTGAACTCCCCTTCGCATTTTCTTTATTTTTTTTTTACATCTGGCTGTTTAGACAATACAAAACAAGATGTGATATAAATTGCACCATTTGCCTTTCTTTTATCACATATACAACCCTCCCATGATTGTTGCTTAGTTCAATGTCCATTTTTTTTAAACAAATCTTTCAAGAGTTGCTTTATCCTCCAGTTAAGTTATTTTTATGTAATGCCAGTGGTCTGAGTTAAGCACTATTTTTTCATAAAGAGCATAAGTATTTTATTTTTTCATTCTTTGTGTAATTTTATCAAATAATGCTTTTTAAACACCAGTGATATCATTTGAAGGGACTATGATGGGTATCTTCAATGAGGTCCAGATGCCTTGCCCCACCTTATGTCTGTCTTCTTTGTCTTAATTGCTCAGGAGTTGCGAAAACCCAGTTATGCAGAGATTTGCCAGAGAACCAGTAAAGAATCACCTACCTTGCAGTCGCCGAAGGAGCAAAAGCAGAGTACTGTTTCTGCAGTTTGTGGCAAAGAAGAAAGGAAAGCCACTGAAACTATGTTGGAAAAGCCTAAAGAACCTCTTCCTGTAAAGTCACACCCCGGACGACCACCCAAAGACCAGAGAAAACAGCCACCACGTAGATCATCACCCCCACCACTTGGAAAACGATTCTTTGTGGACCATAATACACCCCCAAAATCTCCTCAATGAAGGAGGACATTCTGAAATATTTACTTATCACATTACGCCATGTCCCCTACTCAGTGAAATTAACGAGTTGCTGGTTAGGCGCTTGAAGCAGTATTGGCCAAAATGGAATGTCAGTGGGTTATTGTTTGTCTCCCTGAGATACAGGCTGTGTATCTGCCTTTTGCTACTTGTGCTCCCATCTTCAGTGATTCATTGTATCAAAACCTGATCTGTAGGTTTGTTCTTGATTCATTGGAGAAAAAAGACACACAGCATAAATCTGAATAAGAAATCAATTTATCTGCATTTTATCACATTTTTCTCCTGTGAAATACAATATTAAATAACAGAACCATGTGGATAGATTTTTATAAATTGATTGCCTACAGACATGGTAAATATCACAATAGAAAGGTAGCTACAGTAAGTGACAGCTGTTTTTTAGTCCGAGAACGATTTGAGATATGGTTTTGACATACACAAAGAATATCCGTTAATGTCTGTGTTTAACTTGCTGCCAGTTGCAAGGAAATATTCTTGCACTTAAATGTAAAGCTCCTGTGGTTATATTAGTCTTTTTGACCTTAGTTTGTTCATGTATTACTTTGAGAAGAGCAACAGCACCTTAATGGATGTTTTTTAGCATCTTGATCATTTTGAATAACTGCAAGCATGTAACCAGCTTCTCACTACAGAAAAGGACATTCTATCAGACGTATAAAGCACATTGTTAATAATTAAAATGAAAATAGTTAGAAGTATGTGGACCTTCTGATTTACCTCCATACTTTGTGTATATTTTTTTTAAACTCATCCTATGGTACTTGTGGCAAGAGGTCACATCTTATAGTCCACATAGCATGGACGTCTTCCTATTAATGCAAGCAATGATGGCATTCTTCAAGTTTTGAAAGTGTTGTCAAAATAGTATTTTTTTGGTTTGCCTGGGGGAGGAAGAGGTCTCTGCTGTCATTTCATTGGATGGGGTATTCTACAAAGAATTTACTTTAGAAGCGATACTTCCTGAAGGACAGAAATGCACTAAATTGAGAAAGATTCTAATAAAGTTGAATCTAAATTATTTTTTTTAAATGCCTGGAATTTTCTTTTTGAGTATTCTGAATAGCGGGCAGTTAAAATGTGTTACAACACTTCCCGTTTACTTCAGTAGTACCATTTGTTCTTCACATTGTTTAATTAAACAGATGTTTTTTTAAAGAGAATTTCCATCCAATATTTAAAACTTGAATTTTATTTAAACTTGAAAAATGACTTTGCCTTAACTTTTGTATAAGACAGCTTAGAGTTAATTAAGCCTGACCCCCCCTTGAGGGTTGGCATGCGTTGAATACTGAATTACTCAGTTACAGTATATATCTATTGTCACAGTTTTACTGGGTAATCGTACTGTAGTGCAGGAACTAGCATCAGATTTTGTAATATAAATTAAAGATCTGACACTTGATCTTTTTCTGATTGTTAAATTCTGTAAATGCAAATAGTCAATACTGTATTAAATATGTGCACTTGGAATTGTGTGCTTCGCTTGTACAGTTGTAAATAATCAGAACATATAAAAAGGTACCCTAAGAAATAAATCTGATAGAAATTATTGTTGATATATTATAGATGTTGCTGTTGAGCTGGATGTAGATAAACTAAATGTGGTTTGACTATTACTTTTTTTTTATTTTACTTTTATTCTGATGTGTTGAACTGATTGCCTCTTCACTGAGTACAGGAATGGAAAGACATTTTAAAGCCCTCATTCCTTTTCTTTAGTATTCTGTTGTGCATTTTAACGAAGAAATGTGGGGTATTTGAATGTAAATAGTACCTGGTGGCAATAGAGATTTGAAGCGATTCAGGTGATCATAATGCCATTGAATTTTTTTTAATGTTCTCAGTTTGTTAATTCACAGCAGAAACTGCCTGGTAACGCCTAGCCTTTGGTTGGCCATTTTCTAACAAGGGTATAGTGTAATTGAAAAGTTGGTTTCCAATACTAATATTTCAGTGCCTGTAAAAACAGTATGGCATTTCATTCGTTAGCCACTTTGAAAATGGGATGTTGAATTCTAAATAGATTAACCTATTTGACATAACCAACTGTTTTGTGTTTGCTGGAAACTTTTTTTGTGAATATGGTCTAATTAGGGAAATGGTTTCTTAAATGAGCACTTTGAATGTCATCGTACATAGACTATCTCATCATGTTCTGGGATGAGCATTTAGCAGGCATTCAGACCTTCCACCCCGTGCTCAGCGAACTTGCCAGTTAAGTTTGAATACTTTTTAAGATAGCTGTGATTATATTTTTGGTTTCTCGTCTAAGAAGTTCTAAGATGAACAGCTGCAAACACTAATTGACTATGGTCATTTACAGCACAGACTGACAGCTGACCATTCTAGCCAGTTGCTACATTGCCGGATAATATCTTGAGATCAGCAGGAGGTGTTGTATTTTCTGCTGCCATTTGTACTAGGTCAATACACTGTAATTGCTGCTTAGCAAACAAGACTGTGGCGTAAATAATTTAAACCTAACCCTGATGTTGTTTTACTAGCTTTCTTTATCTTTTATTTTAATAAAGCAAATTGACATGCCAAATAGCTGTATCATACACGTACATCTTTGCTGCAGTTGTTCTAAGAGTTCAGATTCAGACTGGCAAAAAAAAAAAAAGTTGCGCATGCTGGTTGTTCCTATGTTACAGTACCTTCGGCTAAATGTGAAGAAATAATAAAAAATGCCCCTGCAAAGTCTAATCTTAATGGGTTCGCAAATAAAATTATTATAATTGTTTTTTGTTAATTGATGAAAATGTACTGCGATGGAATTACAATTGGCAAACTTGCTGGTTTTATTCACTAGTTGTGATCATTAACAGAAGAGTATTAGAAAGCCAGCATTGGAAAGTTTCATTGAATGAGTAGCTGCAGATACTGTTTGTGAGCAACTCCTCCCTGCCTGTGGCACTGATAATCCTGCAACCTACCATTACATTAATAAGCAACATATTGTACAGTCTTGGTTCTGCTCTTTTTTAAAAGTTTCTGTAAAGAAGGTCTTATCTGTGCTGGTGATGCAGTGTCTCACAAGACCATCAAGCTGACTGTAGTGGTGCATAACTGTATCTCGTTTGGCTAACTATGATTTAGGGGTTTTATGTGCTTTGCAGCCTGTTACACTAATAGCAGCAGACAATTGGAAGTGGAAAGTTATCAGCTGCCGAGTAATGGGACACAAATGTGTTCTGGAAGCTTTTGAGGGACTTTCATTTCGTTCTATTTCTTCCATTAAGACTGGAATCAGGCTTATATGTAAACTACTTGTAATTTAAGTTTCCTTTTTGTGTCATAAAATGTAAAACTGTCTAATTTGAAAAAATGTAGGTTCTGAAAAATAAAGATTTAGGCACTGTTTTTCTCTTGTTCTTTCAACTGTGTGCAATTACAACTAACATTAATAAGAATTTGTAGACATCAGTACATGGTTATTTTTCTTTATGGTCTGAGATTACCTGACAAGACATTTGCTGTTCTTCTAACATACACTAATTTTGTCCAAACAATTTGTCTCTGCCTGATCTCTCGCAATATAGCCTGAAACATAAGACCAATGTGCAGTTGATTTGCTCACTTCTTCAGCATCCTGCTTTGCTTTGTCTGGAGCTACCAACCCACAACCAGTCCTCCTCCAGGTCCATATTAACCAAAGCCTGGAATCTGTTGCTTACTGAGATTTCATCAGAATGTTAGTGCCACTTACACTGCTTACACAGCCAACTACTTATGTGCTCTCAGCCTTCTGGTCTTCCAGCTCAAAATAACCATTTTATTGCCCACTTGTGTCATACCCTCCCCAAAATGTTCCTGCCATTGCTGAAGCCCTTCCTCCTTATTGCTGCACTTCACGGACAGAACCTTGAAGTACAATTTTAAAGAGGGGGTAATTTCTGCCATATAGCCTCTGTGGTTTTTGAGGCCTCTGGTGCTTCCTGTGCACTGCGGCCGACTCCTGTGCTTAAGAGCGCTTCCACTGCTGGGCAGCTAAATTGTTCTGCCAAAAAAAGAAGGGAAAGTCGTACCCTCCTCCACCCTCTTAGGACACCTTGGGGGTGCCTTGACTTTTAGTCCTATGTTCCTCAGGGAATATCTTTCTCTCTTGCCATTTGGCATCCTCTCCTCTCTACCTGGGCCCCTCACCTTAACCCGCCTCGCTTTCCTTGATGAAGAAGGGGTGGCCCCAGTACCTACTGCTTCCCTTCTTAACGGGACTTAAGCCTGGGTGCCCTCTGCATCTTCCCAGTGTCTTTCTTCTTCCTTTAAAATAATAGCAGGGTGGTCTCTAACCCCCATTGCGCTCTCAACACCTCGGGAAGCCGTCAGCTTGTGCTTACATTGCCTGAGACACTACGGAAAGAGATCAATGCTGCTGTTCGCCTTCCTCTACCTAGGACCGATGCCACTTCCTTCCGAGTATCAGAGCTGGCCTGGTGGAGAGAAGCTAGCACTAGAGGAGCTTACTCATAAACACACACACCCCAAATCACACACCCATTTTTTTAAAAAAATAAATAATATATATATAGGCACTTTTGTTTTTCTCTTGTTCTTTCAACTGTGTAAAATTACAGCTAATGGTAATAGGCACTAGTAGGCATCAGGACATGGTTATTTTTCTTAGGTACCCAGATTACTGAGTTTCCCTGACCAGATATTCGCGGTTCTTCTAAATTCCATTAATGTTGTCAGTAATTGTAGTTAAAACACGTCCCATATGCCTTGTATTTTCATATTATTTCATATAGATTCAACACATTTCCTCCATACGTCATTGCCCAAGAGAACCAATATGTAACTGACATTTTCATTACCAATTTACTCCTATTGAAGAAGTTCATAATGGAGCCCACCGTAAGATCTGAGACCTTAGCTAATACTGTAGATAGAAACAACTATCTCCAATTTTCTGTATGTTCGATGGCATCTGTCGCTGTAGATACACATGTTCTGCATTAGCTCGCCATCTGGTGTTGGGTCGGAGTGTTACAAGTTGTTTTTCTTCGAAGAAGTGTTTTCGAGTCACGGGACCGAGTGACTTCTCCTTCTGTGCTCATTGCGCATGGGCGTCGACTCCATCTTCGATTGTTTTCTTTCCGCCATCGGGTTCGGACGTGTTCCTGTCGCTCCGAGTTTCGGAACGGAAAGATAGCTGAAAACTGAAGATTTTCGACGGTATCGTTGCGATCCGGTTCGAGATAAACACATACGACGACGCATTGAACATCGAAGCGCTTCGGAGCCCTTCGGGGTAGATTTCGGCACACCGTCGGGGCCTAGTCGGCCCGACTGCGTGGAGAACAACGCCGATGGAACGGACCCCGTTTCGATTCTGCCCCGAATGCCACAACAAATATCCTTATACGGACCAACACTCGGTCTGTAACCTGTGCCTGTCACCCGAGCACAGCGAAGAATCCTGCGAGGCCTGTCGGGCGTTCCGGTCCCGAAAAACTCTGCGCGACCGTCGAGCAAGAAGACTGCAGCGTCCACGCCAAAGGAGCATCGACAGTTCGAGACAGAAGAGGAACAGGAGGAATCCTTTTCCATCCAGGATTCAGACTCCGACGAACTCGACAATACAAAAACTGTGAGTAAGACGTCGAGATCAGAACTTAAAAAAGGCAAAAAGTCCCAGGGGACGCCACTGCCAACCGGCCATGGCTCAACCCAAATTCCCGGTGACCAACAATCGGCACCGAAAAAGGCCCATTCAGTGTCGAGATCGTCCGACTTCGGTCGAGACACCGGCACGCAGCCTCCTCGGGACCGAGAGAGTGCTAAAGAGAAGCATCGACACCGAGAGTTCGGTGTCGACACGGATCGACGCCGAGACAGTGGCGCCGAAGACCATAGAGGCCAAGATTTTTCGGCACAAAAGAAGAGGAAGGTTACCTCGGAGCCGAAAAGACAAACCACAGGGTTTTCGGAGCCGAAAAAAGCACCAACAGACCCAGTTTCAGGCTCATATACTGAAGAACATTCTATGTCTTCACAAATGAAAAAACACAGATTCGAACAGGAACTGCAATCCACTGAAGTGGATCACACGCAAAAGCGTATCTTTATTCAGCAGGGGACAGGGAAGATCAGTACCCTTCCACCTGTCAAAAGAAAGAGAACACTTCAGTTTACAGCACTAGAGGCTCCTCAGCAACAAACAGCAAAGAAGGTAACACCTCCTCCCTCGCCTCCACCTGTAACTCCGGCTTCGCCAACTTACACCCCGTCACATTCACCAGCTCACACCGCCATGAGCCACGATGACCAAGATCAAGACGCGTGGGACTTGTACGATGCACCAGTGTCTGATAACAGCCCAGACACATACCCAACTAGGCCATCACCACCTGAGGACAGCACAGCCTATTCACAAGTGGTGGCTAGAGCAGCACAGTTCCATAATGTGGAACTACACTCTGAACAAGTAGAGGATGACTTTTTATTTAACACCCTCTCCTCCACCCACAGCTCCTACCAAAGCCTGCCTATGCTCCCAGGCATGCTACGCCATGCAAAAGAGATCTTCAAGGAGCCTGTTAAAAGTAGGGCAGTAACGCCTAGAGTGGACAAAAAGTATAAGGCGCCTCCTACGGACCCTGTATTCATCACCTCTCAGCTGCCACCAGATTCTGTGGTGGTAGGGGCTGCCAGAAAACGGGCAAATTCACACACTTCTGGGGATGCACCTCCCCCAGATAAAGAAAGCAGAAAGTTCGATGCAGCCGGGAAGAGGGTCGCTGTCCAAGCAGCAAACCAGTGGCGCATCGCAAACTCACAAGCGCTGCTAGCGCGATACGACAGAGCCCACTGGGATGAGATGCAGCATCTCATTGAACATCTCCCAAAAGATCTACAAAAAAGAGCAAAACAGGTTGTTGAGGAGGGTCAAAACATTTCCAACAATCAAATACGCTCCTCTATGGATGCAGCAGACACAGCCGCAAGGACCATTAATACGTTGGTTACCATCCGTAGGCACGCATGGCTCAGAACGTCTGGATTCAAGCCAGAAATTCAGCAGGCAGTACTTAACATGCCAGTAAACAAAAAACTTCTGTTCGGTCCGGAGGTCGACACAGCCATAGAAAAGCTCAAAAAGGACACTGACACTGCCAAGGCCATGGGCGCACTCTACTCCCCGCAGAGCAGAGGATCTTATACCACCTTCCGCAAAACACCTTTTAGAGGAGGGTTTTGGGGTCAGGCCACACAAGCTAGTACCTCACAGTCCGCACCGTCCACCTACCAGGGACAGTACAGGGGAGGCTTTCGGGGCCAGTATAGAGGAGGGCAATTCCCTAGAAATAGAGGAAGATTTCAAAGCCCCAAAACCACTACCAACAAGCAGTGACTCACACGTCACTCACCCCCCCCCACACAACACCGGTGGGGGGAAGGATAGGTCAATATTACGAAGCATGGGAGGAAATAACTACAGACACATGGGTCCTAGCAATTATCCAACATGGTTATTGCATAGAATTCCTGCAATTCCCTCCAGACATACCACCAAAATCACAAAATTTATCAAAACACCATTCACAGCTTCTAGAGATAGAAGTTCAAGCACTACTGCAAAAAAATGCAATAGAATTAGTACCAAGCACACAAATAAACACAGGAGTTTATTCTCTGTACTTCTTGATACCAAAAAAGGACAAAACACTGAGACCAATTCTAGACCACAGAGTAGTAAACACATTCATCAAATCAGACCATTTTCACATGGTCACACTACAAGAAGTGTTACCATTGCTCAAAAAACACAACTACATGACAACCCTAGACCTCAAAGACGCATATTTCCATATACCAATACATCAATCACACAGAAAATATCTAAGGTTTGTATTCAAAGGAATACATTACCAATTCAAAGTATTGCCTTTTGGTTTAACAACCGCTCCCAGAGTATTCACAAAATGCCTAGCAGTAGTCGCTGCACACATCAGAAGGCAGCAAATACCTGTATTCCCGTATCTAGACGACTGGCTAATCAAAACCAGCTCGCTCACACAATGCTCAAACCACACAAATCAAGTCATACAAACCCTCTACAAACTAGGGTTCACCGTCAACTTTGCAAAATCCAACATTCAGCCAAGCAAAGTACAGCAATATCTAGGAGCCATAATAGACACAACAAAAGGAGTAGCAACGCCAACTCCACAAAGAATTCACAATTTCAACAGTCATTCAACACATGTCTCCAAATCAAACAATACAAGCAAGAACAATACTACAGCTCCTAGGCATGATGTCCTCATGCATAGCCATTGTCCCAAACGCAAGACTGCACATGAGGCCCTTACAACAGTGCCTAGCCTCACAGTGGTCTCAAGCACAGGGTCACCTTCTAGATCTGGTGTTAATAGACCGCCAAACTTACCTCTCGCTTCTATGGTGGAACAGTATAAATTTAAACAAAGGGCGGCCTTTCCAAGACCCAGTGCCACAGTACGTAATAACAACAGATGCTTCCATGACAGGGTGGGGAGCACATCTCAATCAACACAACATAAGAGGACAATGGAACATACATCAAACAAAACTGCATATAAATCATCTAGAATTATTAGCAGTTTTTCAAGCACTAAAAGCTTTCCAACCAATCATAACCCACAAATACATCCTTGTCAAAACAGACAACATGACAACGATGTATTATCTAAACAAACAAGGAGGAACACATTCTACGCAGTTAAGCTTATTAGCTCAAAACATATGGAAGTGGGCAATCCACCATCAAATTCGCCTAATAGCACAGTTTATTCCAGGGATCCAGAATCAACTGGCAGACAATCTCTCTCGAGATCACCAGCAAGTCCACGAATGGGAAATCCACCCACAAATTCTGAACACCTACTTCACACTCTGGGGGACACCTCAAATAGACTTATTTGCAACAAAGGAGAACGCAAAATGCCAAAACTTCGCGTCCAGATACCCACACAAGCACTCCCAAGGCAATGCCCTATGGATGAACTGGTCAGGAATATTTGCTTACACTTTTCCTCCTCTCCCTCTCCTTCCTTATCTAGTAAACAAATTGAGTCAAAACAAACTCAAACTCATTTTAATAGCACCAACGTGGGCAAGACAACCCTGGTACACAACACTGCTAGATCTTTCTGTAGTACCCCACATCAAACTGCCCAACAAACCAGATCTGTTAACGCAACACAACCAACAGATCAGACACCCAGATCCAGCATCGCTGAATCTAGCAATCTGGCTCCTGAAATCCTAGAATTCGGACACTTACAACTTAGCCAAGAGTGTATGGAAGTCATAAAGCAGGCCAGAAGGCCATCCACTAGACACTGCTACGCAAGTAAGTGGAAAAGATTTGTTTGTTACTGCCATCATAATCAGATACAACCACTAGACGCAACTCCAAAACATATAGTAAATTACTTGCTCCATTTACAAAAAGCAAAGCTAGCCTTCTCTTCTATTAAAATACACCTTGCAGCAATATCTGCATACCTGCAGACTACCTATTCAACTTCCTTGTATAGGATACCAGTCATCAAAGCATTCATAGAAGGTCTTAAAAGAATTATACCACCAAGAACACCACCTGTTCCTTCATGGAACCTAAACGTGGTCCTAACAAGACTCATGGGCCCAGCTTTCGAACCCATGCACTCTTGCGGAATACAATTCCTAACCTGGAAAGTTGCATTTCTCATTGCCATTACATCTTTAAGAAGAGTAAGTGAAATTCAAGCGTTCACAACACAAGAACCTTTTATACAAATACATAAAAATAAGGTCGTCCTACGACCTAATCCAAAATTTTTACCAAAAGTTATTTCACCGTTCCATCTAAATCAAACGGTAGAACTACCAGTTTTTTTCCCACAGCCAGATTCTGTGGCTGAAAGAGCACTACATACATTAGATGTCAAAAGAGCATTAATGTACTACATTGACAGGACAAAGAACATCAGAAAGACTAAACAGCTATTTATTGCATTCCAAAAACCTCATGCAGGTAACCCAATATCAAAACAAGGTATAGCCAGATGGATAGTTAAATGCATCCAAATCTGCTACCTTAAAGCTAAAAGACAACTGCCCATTACTCCCAGGGCACATTCAACAAGGAAAAAAGGTGCTTCAATGGCCTTTTTAGGAAACATCCCAATGCATGAAATATGTAAGGCAGCCACATGGTCTACGCCTCACACATTCACCAAACACTACTGTATAGATGTGCTATCCGCACAACAAGCTACAGTAGGTCAAGCTGTATTAAGAACTCTATTTCAGACAACTTCTACTCCTACAGGCTAAACCACCGCTTATGGGGAAATAACTGCTTACTAGTCTATGCAGAACATGTGTATCTACAGCGACAGATGCCATCGAACTGAAAATGTCACTTACCCAGTGTACATCTGTTCGTGGCATCAGTCGCTGAGATTCACATGTGCCCACCCACCTCCCCGGAAGCCTGTAGCAGTTCAGAAGTTACCTCCAATTTTGTACATTTGTATATATATTATTTAAACCTTTAATAGGTACATACTTACACATTTCATTGCGCGGGCACTATTACTATAGTACAACTCCTACCTCACCCTCTGCGGGGAAAACAATCGAAGATGGAGTCGACGCCCATGCGCAATGAGCACAGAAGGAGGAGTCACTCGGTCCCGTGACTCGAAAACACTTCTTCGAAGAAAAACAACTTGTAACACTCCGACCCAACACCAGATGGCGAGCTAATGCAGAACATGTGAATCTCAGCGACTGATGCCACGAACAGATGTACACTGGGTAAGTGACATTTTCATTATAATGTTTATTCATTCACTTTTCTTTTGTCAGATTTTTTTACAATTTTACAATTTTTCTGGTTGGTCCATTGTACGTCATGTCTGCAGTTACTCTCTAGCTCTGTTAGCATTTGTTGCCTTAACAGAATTTTCCAAGCAAAGAAAAAACATTCATCAAGAGACTGTACTTACTATAAAAATATGCGCTGGTGCTTTTCAATCAAACACATTTAACAGAATAGCCAAAACACTGAATTTTGAGCCAGGTGCATATGGATGTGAGACCATCACTCTTCATGCTTGATTTAGCTGACAGACCATCATGATAGGTGTGTTGTCCTAAGAAAGCTTAGCAGCAGGTTGTGGATTGTTTGTAATTTTAGAATGGATTTGTAACATCTTCATGCTATCAGAAGTCAGCCTTACATTGTGGCTTAGAGCAAAGATGTGCAGAGTGGATGTTTAGGGTAGAGTTGAGTAGATAAACAGCGCAAGAATTACAATGGATGTTCAGAAGGTCTTACAGAAGAAATGTCTTTGGTGCCTTTCCAGAACATTACGTTATCTTCTTTCCCTAGAGTTGGACACTTAAGTAACACATTGTCAGCCTCCAAATCTCATCTTTCTGTTAGAGACATGATTCCACAGATACCTTGCCTTTTGTAAATTCCTTCCAGGCTTTCAAATGATCCATAAAAATGTTGCCTGCACTGACTCTCCAGTGGCTTCGGCCGTGACTGCCTCCATACACAATGTCGTAGGCAATCTCCAGGTTACCCACCCTTTGTCCTCCCACCCTACACTGGGGAGTTTGGTGGTCCAGACATTGGCCTCAAAACAGAACCCAAGCACCTCTTTATGGTCCAGGTGGACAGAGAGACCAAGAACCTTGGGACGTTAGGTCACAAACATTTTGCCTCTTGCCCATTGGCTCTATGCAGAGCTAATGCCACCTACTTTTTATGTCAGAGCCTTATGGAAACTGGTGCAACTCACACTTGTTGGCCTACCAGAGCAGATGATGAAGTTATTCTTTGATCTGGTGAGTGATGGTGTCTTTATGAATATGATGGGAGTAGTGGCAGCTTTGCTGCAGAGCCCGGGACTACCAGATGTGCATGCAGGAACATCTCCATTAGTCTGACTTTTCTCCACTACCTTATTTTCATCATCAACATCCTAAAGTATCAGCTAATTTCCACCTGCAGGTTTTGTGCCATTGAAGCACCAACAGAAGACATGAGGCCTAACACCGGAAGGTGTATGAGAGCTCTCCAGTTGTGGCCTTAAGTGACATATATTGTAACATCAAATAAGTTTCTAAGCTCTGGTGCAAATTTTCCATTCTGCACATCAGGATGTGCACTGGTGGATGGACCCTACATTCTCCTCGGGGTTCTCCCATTCTATCCTCTGTGGGCCCAAGCTACTAAGACCACCGACACCTCCCCAGGCAGATCTGACAGCATGGACTTCAGTCTTTGTTGGAGTAGCACCAGCCCAAATGTTTTCAAGCTGCAGACAATTCTGCCTTTTCCTGAAGGCCCTTTTTCCGTTCCATCTCAGTGAGGAGCCATTAGGTTTGACAATGCCACCATCATATCAACTGGCTGGGTGGTGTGGGGTTGTGAACCCTATGTTGGTAAATGTTTCACCTGTGGAAATGGGTGCAGCAACTGGGTTTCTTTCCTGCGGGCTTCCTCAACAGCAGGATGGATGGACTGTTACCTATCACTAGAAGGCTATGAGTGGAGGTCCACCCTGAAGTGATGGAGGTGATCTGCTCCACTTTGGGATCTCAGTTTGTAGCTCTCATTGCAGCGGCCTTGTGCATTAAGTGCCCTCGAACCTGCCCCCTCAAAGGGGCGCTAAGAATACTTTAGGTTTGATTGGTCTCTGTGCATGCTGTACACATTTCAGCTGATCCCACTTCTGTCAAACGTTCTGTGGGTCGTGCAAGAGGATCAAGGAAAGCTGATTCTGATTGCCTAGGACTGGACCGGGAGAATATAGTAGACCCATCTGTTGGTACTCTGCATTCATCCACCCCTTTCTCCTGTGTAGAGCGGACCTGTTCTCACAGTAAAATGTTCTTGCCCTAAAGCCCAGAAGCTGGAGCTGCATGCATGGAGATTGACCTCAGTTTTCTTTTCCCTATGTAGTCGCAGAAGTTAATCCATCAATGCAGTCGCTTGGTTAAGGTTGGTGAATGGTGTGAGTCGAAAGGCATCACATCTCTTTAAAGCACCGTTTCTGACATTATGCAATTTTGATTTGCCCCTTGTTCAGCTGGGTCTGGTGGAGGTCACATTTCATGTGTCTGTCAGATCAACTTTGCCACTAGTGGCACATTTTCATTAAAGGGTTGCTTTACTTGTTCCCTGCCTCTGAGTATTGTAGCTCATTGGCGTTTGAACCTTGTTTTGACTTTCTGGATGGCATCTGTTACAGCCTAAATCAAAGTTGCTTGGTTTGATTTCGACTACTTAGTCTGAAATGTTTTTGTAAGTGGTGATTACTCCTAGGATTGAAGAACATCAGGCAATATCTGTTCACCACCATTAACTTTTTTCTATCCAGATAAGTTGGTTCTTCGCACCTGCCCATCCATCAAAGATTTTCACAATCAGTGTGGCTCAAATTGTTATCATCTTCTCACTTACACTCCAAACCAGGGAGGATGAACATCTACATAGATTAGAACCCAGGCTTGTGGAGTTATAATATGTTTACTGCACACAGCAGGACAGTGATCACCAGCTTTTTGTTGGCTTCACTGAAGCTGCAAAGGGCATGGTTGTGACTAAACACACTTTCTTTTATGGTTGGTCATCTTCTGTATCAATATCTGTTATGCATTAGCCAAGAAGAGCCCTCTGGTGGCAGGACATTTGTTCTCATTTCAGCAAAGTTATCACTGCTTTCACAGGCTTTCCCAAAGGCGTCCCAGTTGCTGTATCATAACAGGCAGCTACTTGGTCATCTTTCCATACTTTCGCTATGCACTGCTCCCTCTCATCTAGGGCATTATTGGTGGGCTATTTGCCCATGCTGTGACTTACTTGGTTAGACAGCACTATTCTGTGTCATCTCCCTCGGAGGTATTGCTTTGGCCCTATTCATAAGGTGATTAATCTGTGAAAGGATGCATCTTCCTGCCAATTCCTCACCATTCTCTCTTCTCCTGTAGTGAATCCTAGTTTGTTTTAATGGGATAGCGGGAGTCAGCTTAGCCTTTGGCTTGCAGACTCGTGCCCCCGTCACCTAGTGACTTTTAACCTACTTAGCTTGCTCTGTCTTAGACCATTTATTTAATTAAATCTTCTAAGTTGGCTGCCTTGTTTATAGTTAGGCCTTTTTGTTTAGAGTTATGTTATCAGTGTCACCGCGCTAAGGCATCAACTCATGCAACAAAGACAAACTGTAGGTGGTCACATTAGAAATTACCGTCCCAAGCATGCAGCGTTATCTATTGTTTTGGAGCAACCTACATCAGGGGTCCAAGTAGATCTGTATAAATACATCACACTTTAGACAGATAATCAGAAGGATTCCGACCAGATACCATTGCTGCTATCGATGCTGCACGTCGCCTTGACGCTGACCCAGACTTCATGTTGTTCTGAAGTCTGAGCGCGAGACTTCATTCAAGGTAACCAGGGTTTGGGGCTCCTTCCAGGGACATGGCATTGGCAGATTAGGTTTAACATACCCAGCTCTCCTCTAGGTAGACGTTAGGCCTATTATGATAGGGTACAAGGGCATATGATACTCTTTATGTCTTTCTATGCTAATACAAGATGGTGGGGGTCTTCATACTCATGGCCCTAGTCTTTACAATTCTATCTCTTGTACTGTTCATTATCTTAATCATTGCAGCCAGTACAATTTACCGCATTGTAGTAAATAAAAACTATTGAAACATTACTGCATCTTTGTCATTGCCTGTGTTTGGTTGAGACATAACATATCTGTGAGAAAGGGGTAATCTCCGTTTAACCACAACACTCCCTGAGATGTCATACTTCTGACCTCATGCGTAAAGGCTGCCACAAATCACCTTTAACTGTTTGGGTTGTTGGTGAGGTACTGCTAATGAGCCGGAAGGGTTGGGACTACAGTTATATCTTTGTAGATCACTATGCCTATCCTACAAGTTGCAAGTACTGTCATCCTTAAACCAGCAGTCTTGCCCAGAGCAAGAGTCCAAACTACGACACTCCCCAGTGTGCTATGACTAACAAGATCCCAAGGTATGCAAAATGTTATGTGTTTTAGTTGCTGTCAGGACTGTCCCAGTTCTTCTCGACACCCCTCAGTGGGGACTGAAAAAATATCAGAAACTGAACTAGTGTGCCTGTTGGTACATAATATGCTCTGCGGACTGGAGATGGTGTCAGGGTTGGAGACACCCTGCATTGCTAGTGTCATTCTGGGGAATCAGAGCAGCATGAAGCCTAAAAGGAGGATTCCTAAAATGAAGAATCTGGAAAATGATGTGTCGACTTTAGCTATCATTACTGAAGGTAAGTAACTTTTTCTTTAGTCGCAGTAAACTCATGGCAGTTAGAGCTGATAATTCTTGAAGATCTGGATTATTCGTGTCCAAAGGCCTAGTTTTGTTTATATTTTGAGCTGTTTGAAAGTGCAGAGGACTTGGAAGTAGACATTTGCAGCAGTTGAGTACCAAAGTATGTGTAGGAATACCATTTTAGTGTGCTCATATTGTGAGAATATTCTGACTGTCGATTGTGGATATTTTGAGTTTTTGGGGTTGTGTTGCAAGATACGGAAAAGTTTTTCATAGTGCATGTTTGAAACCGAAATGGTGTATCTAACCAGAAATTTTTAATGTTCCCAAGCAAAGCAATTTTACATTGTTCTTGCAAGATTTAGCAAGCTGTGAGGACTGAGGCATAAGGTGCTGGTTCTTCTCAGAAATACCTTCTAAATTGTCAGTCACAGGGTGGTACCCAGAAAGATTGGTTGATAAGAGTACGCCAGAACACAAGTAGATAGTCCTGACAACTGTTTTGTTGAGCAAGGGGCCAGCCAGTTTCATCAAACATTGCATGCATCCTAGGCATGACATATAATGTCTGCCGGGAAGGTCCTTGGCATTTTCATAGTAGCAAGAATGTCAGCTGATTCGCACTGCCCCATTTCCAGGGCAATAGATCCAAATACCTTAGGAAGATTTCCAGTGGTATGACACTAAGAGGGTGACGTGTGGGCTGAGATGGAGATTCAATCTTGGATTGGTTTCGATCTTAAAATGGTGATATTAAGCCAGAGCTTTCACTACACACTTATACCTTCAGGGGCATCCAAGCTCTGGAAATCAGAATGCTGTGGGTCCACACTAACCATGCCTCCACATACTTGGTCTTCAACACAATGTTAGTCTCACTAAGCTTTTTATGCCTTTCCAAGTAGATGTGGAAGAGCAGTCAAGGCTTCATTGACTGAGTGTGTGTATGTAGATCAGCAGCCATAGTGAGGGGGCTGTTAAGTTGAAGTATAGCATAGTTAACACAGTTGCAATGAAATGACCATCTGCAGTTGTGGGCGCAAAAACGTTTACTCACTCAATAACATCATATATTTATTTACAATATAAATGGAAATTCAAAATCATTGCAATTACACAACACAAACTATGGTTTAAAGCGATACAGATGTAAAAACCGGAGCCACTGTGCCCCTCCCAATAATTAATGTTCACAGCCTCTTGTTGCACAGTCCTTCACAGCAAAACTCACTAAAACAATAATGAAGTTATGGACACGTTAAAACGTTGGTGTTTGCAAATAGGAGCTGAAGTCGGGATGGGTCTTGGCCCTCAACTAGTGAAGTAGGATGCTTTCTCCAGAACTCCTGGTTTGCTGCCCCTTTGCCCTATAAAGCATAGAGTAAACATGCAGCGGACCATATGGGAGCCCACTGGTGACTACATAGAGGCAGTAGGGTTCAGAAGACTCAAAGTGGCCTTCAAAACTAGGTGACCGGAACTGAAGCACCCTGAACGAGATCTTACAGGGTTCTCAAATTGGTGGAAGAATCAAATGCTGCATGATGCGGACACTGCTGCCCTGTGTGTGTTGATGGAACAGCACTGTGACACTTGGCTGGTGGTAAAGTACTTCAGCAGATACTGTCTGCTTATGGGTGGACAGCTGACTGTGTCCTTTAGTGACAGCTGGGGCATGCAGAAGGAGCCTGAAGGCCCATCCCCATTCAAGCTGAGAGGTTCTTACACTGGAGAACAGAGTAGCAGCACAGCTGAGTAATTTGCAGGTGGCCCCCGTATTCTTGTGACTACTGATGCACATAGATATTTACACTGTGGGTGGTGCTTAAATTGCACAAGCTGGCCTTTTTTGAGCATCCTCCGGGAGACCTAGAAGGAAAAGACAGGATCTTTGAGAGGTGAAAAAAGTGCATCTCAAAACCAGAGATCATGGGTGTCCGGTGTTGTGACAGGTAGTTGGATGCGGTGATGCTTCTTTCAGCCCCAACACCCTTGTTGAGATGCTAATCTCATGTAACCGCAAGCTCAATGGACATGGTGACCTCAACTGCACATCTCAGCTGTAATAGGGGGACTGATGCGTCTCTCTCGATTGTCATTGATTTGGAGCTACTAAGTGCAGATTAAATGAAAGTAGCTGTAACAGTACAGAAACATCACAATTGTCCACAGCAACAGTCCTCCAAACTTACATCTGAACTAACAAAAAATAGATTTCTAGAATACAGGGATGACTATGTGCAGAGCTGCTGGAGGGAAAACAGTATTTGATTAGTGGGAAGTTGTGGAGGTCTTATAATTGGAGGATTGGTTGTATAAGTCTGTTGCCCCCAAGGCCCTGTCGAACATCTTTACAATTGAATTTGTTGATAGTGTCTCGCAGTTCCAGCGCAGCGGGCAGCCAATCCCAGGCCTATGTTGGCCCACCTGCTGAAGTGCTGAGACAGAGTCCATGCTTCAAAGAGCAAGATAATGTAACCTGTTGATAAAAACAGCAGGGTGCAAATTTCAACTTCCTACTCCATGGCTGCCTGGAATAATTACAGCTCCTTTCTGGAGGTGAGATGACATTTTGTTCCCCAGATATGAAATGCAAATTTGTGACCAAACTAAAGGTTTTTGATGTGAAGGGCACACATTTAGATGTGTGAAAGGAGCAGGTGCTGAGTAATGGATAGCAATGGAAGCCATAGGAGAAAATAGGGCATTGGCAGTTGGAACAAAGGAGCTTGACTAGACACTGGCTACAACACATTGAAAACCGCATAAGACTCAAACACCAGCAGAAAGAGCAGCAGTGACAGCACTAGTTAATGTGACATGCAAAGGGGACTCTGGAAGCATTCAGCATGATTTTGCGGTAGTCTATAACCTCACAAAACACTAAACAAATGGAACCCAAGAGCACTTCAATGACCTTGCATGAATTCATCTGATAAGGACATAAGTGGTAGTTGTGCAGCCTAAGTGACTGGCTTGCTGCCATTTGATCTACTTTGACATTGAAAATGTACTGATTATTTGATTGTTGTGAGTAGTTTGATCACTTTGGGTAGTTGTGTAGTTGACAGGTGACAAATAGCAGACCTACACTCTTCACCCTTAGTCTTGCCCCACAACTGAATGGGAAGGAATCGCACTGTACTTAAAATTGAGTTATGGCATGTCCATGTTAATTGCTTGCCCTATGAGGTTTATGTTCGGGGAAAATTGGTTAGGCTCCAACACTGGTTCTTGTTTACTTGACAATACTCTTGGTGTGCTTATAAAATGCATATCACAATAGATTAGTAAACCTAAGATTTAAGTAAAATTATGATGCAGCACTAAAACTGGATGGAAATACACCATGGTGGGTTAAGGCGGTCAAACATTGTCACTCACGACTAAATCAGTAGTGACTCCATCGAAAGCCAAGTTTATAACGCGGAATGTTAAGATAATGGGGGGAGGGGTTGGCTCAAGCGACATGCTTCCCTTTTTCATATCTAGAATATAAATCACACTTTTGCAATCAAAACCCTTTTCTGTTGTAGTTAGGGCTACACTGAAGAAATTGTGTTGACGCTTTTTATCCTTTACCTGTTACTTATTCGCTAGAGGAGCCTAGTTCTATGTGAAACTGGGTGTACCTAATGTTGGGACACAAACTTGATTAGATCAAGGGTACATGTCATAATGAAAGCTATGCTCGATAAAGAGGCAGCACGAGTTGTCATTGTTAGAAATTGGGTTGTTGGTTGCCTGGGGTGTATACCCTGGTCAGACAATAATCCCAATCCTAGTCAGGGTAAAGCACAAGCAAACCTTAGTTTAACCTGTGCTCACCCTCTGGTACGTTGTCACAAAGCAGTCCGGCTTAACTTAGAGAGGAAATGTGTGAAGTATTTGTGCAACACTTCAAACAGTAAAGCGGTAAAACACCACACAAAATGGTGTAGAACTTGTGTTATGAATTTTTAAATAATAAACTGAAATTAGGGCTTAGAAGCAAGAAGTGCCAAATGGGTTATCTGGTCGCACGAACCAGGACAAAGTCAAAAGTTTAGGCCAACTGTAATGGAGTGCGGACTGGCTACAGGGACCCAATAATGCCCACGGAACCAAAGTACCTTAAATCCTAGTTTCTGAGCGTTGCGTGGGTCCAAACCACAGATACATCATGCAGTGTAGGGAATGCGTTGGTTCCAAGATGTGGTGAGGCTGTTGTGTGAGGTCCTGGTGCATTGATGTTCAGGATCTTGTGACTGGGGTTTCCAATGCGAAGAACAGTGTGGTGTAGTCAAAACAATGTGTTGCTTCCAATCCACAGAGTGGCATCAATGCATAGGTTCAGCGTCATCATGGGGCTGCTGACGACGAGGGTTGCGAGGACCTTGCGTTAGAGGGAAGCTTTGCACAGTGGTGGTTCTGAGGGTGATGCAAGTCTGTTACCTCATTTCAGACCCATGCAGTAGAAGATGTGCTAGTTCTAATTCACACAACAGCTGCGATGTGTCTGCGGTCTAGTATTTATACTTTGGAGTCCTGGTTCTGTAAGGTGGGAGAAGCCTCTAGACAGTGGCTTTGAAGTACAAGGATTCCCTTTCTTCCCCTGCCCCAAGCTGGCTGGAGTGAGGATACAGGGTCATTAAGCCCTATGTATGTGAACAGGACACAGACTATTCAAGTGCAAATGAGGCTGTGTCCAGCTCCTCCCATCCTGCCCAGGATGACACATTGTCAGACCTGAGCTCCTATCGTGTGTGGCTGTCTAGAAGGAATACACAAAGCCCAACTGCCAACTACATCCTGAAATGTGACCAGTCAAGCTGCAGGCACCAAATGGCTTAGGTAAGAAAATGACATATTTCAAAAAGTGGCATTTTCAGAAATGCATTTTCAAAGAGAGACCAAACATGAGGTGGTAATATCTTCCCATTTGGAAAATACACTTAAGATGTACTAAGGCAATTCCACTGGTATCCTGTGGGAGAGGTAGACCTTAGCAAAAGTGTTTCACTACCAGGACATGTAAAAGTAAAAAGTGTATGTCCTACTCTTTACATACATTGCACTGTTGCCTCTGGGCTGCCCTGGGCCTACCATTGAGCGGACTTGTATGTATTAAAGAGGAAGGTTTGGGCCTGGGAAAAAGTCAGTTTAAACTGCACACAAAGGCTCTGCAATGGCAGACCTGAGACATGCTTAGAGGGCTACTTATTGGGTGGCACAATCTGCTGCAGGTACACTAGTAGCATATAATATACAGGCCCTGGACACATGTATTGCACTTAACTAGGGACTTGTAAGTAAATTAAATATGTCAAATGGGGAATAAGCCAATGTTACCATGTTTTAATCATTGAGTACATGTACTTTGGCACTGGTTAGCAGTGGTAAAGTGCTCAGAGTCCTAAGGACAACAAAAATAGGTGCCACAAAAAGGAGGAGGAGAAAAAAAAACAACCAGTGGAAGACCACCCTAGGGCTGAGAGGTCTAAAGGCCATCAGCAATATGAGGGCTCTCAAAATTCAAACAGCTTCAGACACAGTGCTGAAGACTGAACTGCCACAGATTAGAGCCAAATATGACGTATTAGCATGAAGGCACTTGTTTGAATACAGGGCATAAGTAGCACAGCGGCATGAGGACGGGAGAAGGACAGGCAGCCTTCTGACTTGGCTGGTGAAAGCAGCGAGTCAGTGTCTATTAATCACATTGAAAGTGCTATGGAATTGTGACAGAACAGTGGCACACTTACAGTCTGATAGACATCTGAGGAGTTATGCAACATATTTAATGTCTGCTAAATTACGGGAGCAGAGGGACGGAATGCCCCACTCACAGTGACAAATGTTAAGGCACCTATTTTAACTTTTCCTATTGGGGAAAGTCCTGGGCCAGACAGCATGTCAGCAGACTGTTATGCTACAGATCTAGAATTATTGGCCTCCTGAATGCTGAGGCTGTATAGCTCAGTAGAAGAGCCCTAATAATGCTAGTATTGCCTCTTTCAGTGTTAGTTTTCAACAAAAGGTGCAATATTAGTAATAATACCAAACCTTATCACAATATGAGATAGTGGACCTTGTGCCACCCACTTTCTATTTTAAACACAGAATACAGGTGAATAGGGAAGGTGCTTGCAAACAGGCTGATAAAGATGTTACCATTACTTGTATACCCAGATTAAAGTGGATTTGTCCCGAGGAGGAATACTTCACTTGAAGATATGTAGACTTTTTCTATGTCTGGAGGTGTTGGGCAATTTCTTTTGGCAAAAGGCCTTTGATTCCTTAACATGGCATTACCTGATCTCAATTCTGCAGCACACAAACTTGGGCAGTGAAATATTAACTTGAATGTTACTGATGTGTAACATACCGATGGCTCTCATTTGTACAGGAGGGATTGTCTTGAAATCCTGGAATAGGGAAAGGGGCGGCCAAGCAGGGCTGCCCCATCTCGGCACTCGTTTTTGGATTTGCAATGGAACCACTGGCAACCTTATTAGAGGGGAAGGACTGATTAGAGGGGAAAGCTGTGCAGATAAACGACTCACTGTTTATATAAAATGTATTGTTATTCCGGAGAAATCCCTCAGTTAACTTAGAATTCACTATCCCCACTTTCGAAGGGGTTTGGAACACCATCAGGCTTCAAAATAAGTTGGTAGAAATCATATATTTTTCTGCTCATTGCCAAGGCAACAGAATTCCAACCATATTGTCCTAACAATCCCCAAAAATGGTTGTAGGAAAGAGGACTATTACTACGTGGAGGGTATACACCCTCAACAAATAATACTACAGTCACTAATAGGTCCTGTCAAGTCTCAATAAATTACTCCTTGCTCAACCCATGGTAGCTTAGAGAACAAACATTCGGGCTTAACGGTATGTGACAGGTATGTGTAATGCATTTAATACTAGCAAAACAGTAAATAAGTAAAAGACACAGCACAATAAAAATCCAAAACCACTTTATAATAATAGAGAATAATTTTATCTTTAATATGACACTCGAACAATACAAATGTAATACAGGGAAACAGAGATATCAATTTTAAAGGCTTACATTTAAAAAATTGCATTTTAGTGCCAAAAGGCTTAAAGCACACTCATGGCCATCTGGTCGTGCTGGACTGGGACAAAGTCAAAGTTTTACGCCGACCGCAATGGAGGTTTTGTCTGATAGGTTGAGCGCTAGGTCCTTATCAAAAGTTTACCTTCTGACTTAGTTTTTTTTCTTGGAGGCTTTATCTCAATGTCAAGTCCTTGGGATCCTCAGATCCACGTTTCAATTCGACAGGAACCTGCTGCAGCGCAATGCCTTGATGAGCATGTGGAAGTCTTTGTTCTGGTCAGTGCGGAGCTCAAGAGCTTTCGGGGGGACAAACTAGGGTGGTCAGGCTGATTCATGGTTCGAAGGCAGAAGCTGGACTCTCGACATCGAGCTGGTCTCCTCCTGAAGCTTTTCAGCAAAACCTTGTAGAAAGTTTCCAAACTTTCAGATCTTGTTCCCTGTTGATGTCTTTTGGAAGATAAGGGTCCAGTAGCACGAGCCACAGGTTCAGAAGTTCTGGATTGCCGCTTGAGAAGTCGGGGGGGGGGGAGGGGGGGGTGTTAGGACTCAGTCTCCTACAAAGCACCTGCGCAGTCCAGGAAACTTCTGTTGTAGCTGGTCAGGTGTGGTATTCCTCTGTTAGACTGCTGCAGGTGACTTCTATCCTGCACTTTTGTACCTCTTCCTGCTCGAGTGACTCCACACCTTTTCCTTTCATTCTGGCACAGTCCTTTCTTTATGGAGCCTTGAGAGTGCAGCAGGTGCAGTCCTTTTGAGTGCAAGCCTTCTGTGGTGCAGTCCAAGGGGACCGAAGGGCAGTCCTCCTCCTGATTATCCAGGCAGTGATCTCAGGATTTCCTGTAGCGCTCCCATTTTTATTCTCCATTATGGGCTGGCAAGAGAAGGGGGGGGGCACTGCTACTAATAAGGATACAGTTACCCCCCCCCTCCTACGACCACAAAGTTTGGCATATTTATGACCCAGAAGACACTGTTTTGACAAAAATCCAAATGGAGAAATTCTCTCCTTGGTGTGTGTCTCTGTGTAACCCAACCCAGAGATATGGCTAGCATCCGACTACACTCGCCTTCTAACCACCCTCATATTCTAATGTTGGTGGGGGCTCCTATCTGGCTAAGGGATCAAGGGAGTGGGGACTGGCATGGGTCCTATGACATCTGTTCTGCCTTTGAAGTCCTGCGTATCTCCCCAGCCCTTTCCTCTCTCCAGGAAGCAAATCTCTTCCTACCAAATGTCTGTATTCTATCTGATTAGGTCCTCTTCACACCCACTCGGGAGCAGCTTGGCATGTTACACGTTTCCCACAAAAAGTAGGACTGCATATTAGGACAACAGAACTTCAAGATGTAGGGACTGAGTCCATCTACACATCAAGAAATGTCAGCCCAATTCCTAGCTAGCTGGCAGTGCGTCGCCTGAACCCCTAACTGTCCCAGGGTAGCAGATGATTTTGGCAACCTCAAACATGACCATTCTGATTCCCAAGGAAATCGTGAAAGCAGGTCTTATCCTTTCATTGTTTTCATTATACATACCCAGGCTAAACACAAGAAAGATACGAGTAAAGGCTTTCAAACATTTATTGTATTCTAGAGAGAATGAGCTATGATAGTTAAACATATGAAACAAAGCATTGTAACCAGTGTTACCAACATGGTAAATAAAATAAAAAAATCCAACCATGCTAATCTTATTTATATAAGTTCCTACCCATCACTACCTACACTCTGATAGCATAGTGGGTACACCCTGGGACTCTGAGGTCCTGCTGCTTGTTTGCCCTAAGTGAGAATTATGAGACAATGATGGTGAAGTGTAAAAGAGGCCCGGACTTGGAAGGATCAGCAGCAGAGAGGTTGGGCACCCTTGACAGCTATATAGAAAAGGTGGTGCATTTACTGGACAAGGAAATATCTCTTGTGGGGAAGCGTTTATCAGTTTTGCCACAATTGGACCCATATGCCCCTGATAATTATACAGGAACGGATTGCAAGGATAGTATCCTCTGTATTGTTTCTGCCCCATCCGCTCCTGCTCAGGTTGCCCCTAAATCATTATCCACCTTGTATAAGGAAATAAGATGCCCCACCCTGAAAAAGAACTCCAAGTCATCTAGGGCCCATAAAAACACTATGCCAGCCATCGTGGACTCTTTGTTATTGTGTCCTCACCCCTGAAAAGAGGCCACTAAGGTTTTGCTCACTCAGTTGGACAAAGAAATTGTGGAAGCCATTGACTCTAAACTGTCTGGGGATGTTTGAAAGATTGGGGCAGATCAAAGCTAGTTTACTTGCTATGGAATGTGGGCGGGATGATAGAGAAAATGGAGGGAAAGGGGACCGGGGGGGGAGTATCCAAGGCAATGACATGAGTGAGACAAGCGCTGATGACTTAAATCATCCGAGTTCGCCTATCAAAAGAGGTTTTCAGGATTGCCGGTCTGTGTGACTGCAGTGGGGAGAACATCATCAGTCTTGTTCCAAGGCACCTAGAAAGGCTCCCCAGTCTGCCTTGCCAGTCTCTTTTGAACAGGGTTGAAAAAAGCCATGCCAGTGAGCACAGCAGATCAGGATAGGTTTGTCCCAGGTCCTCACCCAATTGAAAAATCTGGTGATCTGGTAAAGGGTGGAGGGCCATCCCAGGGGGGTTTCTCTGGATGTGTTCTCCCTCCGACAGCTTGCCCCTATGTGGTTATCCTGGCAGATGTTGCCTAATTGCACCCCAGTGCGAGTGAGGCCACTATTGAACTGATTAACAAAGTGGCCCACTGAATCAGGGGGAATTCCATGTTGTCATGGTTTGTACTGACCGAAGTACTCATGGCTGGAAGGGTGGGCTGGATTGGTAAAATGTGTAAGGAGCTAGAGGGAGGTTGTGCCATTGTCACTTTTAGGAATCTTATGTTGGCAAAGCACCTGCTAGGGTGTGTAGGGCAAAGTTTTCTTATCATGCAAGAGTAGAGTTTTACTCCTGGTTCTTTTCTATAGGGACCTGTCTGCATCTGACTCCCCTAATAACATCTTGCTTTGGTGTGCCTGTTTCCTACAGATTCTCACTTCTTAGTAACTAATCTGCCAGTGACTGGCTCCTGTCCCCTGATGTGTTATCATCCCTAGTTAAGGAGTTTGAGGCCCCTTCCATTACTTCTGCCACTCAATTGATTATGGCCCCCATTGATGCCCCTGAGAAGGTTAAAGAGGGAATTATGATAGTGAAAGAGTCCATCTATAGGTATGCTGGGACCCCAGAATGTGGTGTGAGTATTCTTTCCTGGAACATATCGGGTTTACCTAGTAAACTGGCATGTGAAGACTGGGGGAGCTATAGATATGAACACATTACATTGTACTGTTCCAGGAGACTTGGGCCACCAAGGAATTAGTGTTAGATGGATTTCAGTTATATTGCGTCCCCACAGTTTGCTCATTTGCAGGCTGGGCAAAAACATGTTTAAAGTTACACTGGATGGTGCCGTATTAGTGATCCCAGTAGAATGCCCTGCCAAATGGCATGTGTATTGCTTTAATTATTTTTTATGATGGTTTTCTCTGCACGGATCATGTCGCCACCCTTGTTGACTGATGTTTTCAGCGCCCTAGAGGAGCCCCTGGACTCCCTTCGCCATGGTTGCAGTATTATCATAGGGGATGATTTTAATGTTAAACTTGTGCCTACCCAAGTGGAGAACGCCCAACATATGTTTGATAATTTTTTCTGGATGTGTTAACCAGGCAAAAGACATTAGAGGCTAAGCTCTGTTCCAACGTATTAAATCATTTGGTTTGTTGAATGTCAAAGTTTACCTTCTGTATTTATCTAAAGCAACCTTTTAGAGGAGGAAGAGTACCTCTGTGATTGATTACATCTTCATAGACCAGGAACTCTGTACCCTTGTTGTGGGGGCAAAAATTGATTTAAGCCCTTGTAGTGATCCTAATCCCTTAGGCCTTGAATTAGGCACTCTGGGGTGAGAGGGGAGAACGGTGAATGTTCCTTTACAATCTCTGAACACCATTGCACAAGGGTGACAACTGGTGTGGCGAAATGTAGTTATGTTGGCCCTCGTAGGGAAAATATCCGCTATTTATCTCCCTTTAGTGATGGCGCAAGTCCTGCCGCAGATACCGGAAGAGGGCCCGTTCTATCGTCTCCCAAGCAGTCAAAGATGGGAGAGACGCGGCAAGTTCACGATCCGTTGTGGGCTGGATACAACCGACTCTCTGGGCAGATAGGTTGCAACGACAGTGGCCTTACGGCGCCATGCCTGGTTACATACTTATGGCTTCTCGGGGATGTCCAACAGTCATGGACATGCCCTTTGATGGCACCCGTCTCTTTGGAGACAAAGTGGACTCGGCCTTGGAGAGGTTCAAGGATTCCCTGGCTACGGCTCGGTCCCTTGGCCTTTCTTCCGCCACACGACCCCACAGTCCGCTTTTTGTCCCTTTTGGTGGCCACGAAAGGGGCGCCCTGTCACGTCCTCAACCCAGCCACCGGGCCATGCTAGCTGGTCAGCCTATGCGTGGCGGGGCCGCGGAATCCCACGTGGCCATGGGACCAGAGGTCTGTCCAGTCCACCTCTGCCCCCGCAGCAGCCTCCAAACCTTCCTAGTCCGTCCCCTCACTCCCGCCCAGTTGGTGGCAGAATCTGCCATTACCTGCCCCACTGGGAACATATAACCACGGACGGGTGGGTTTCGCAAATAATTCGGAAGGGCTGCTCCCTCCCTTTCGAATCTGCACCACCACACATGCCACCATCCTTCCATCACCTTTCGGAGGATCATTTGGTGCTTCTCCGCCAGGAAGTCGCGTCTCTCTTGGCCAAGGGAGCTATAGAAAGGGTCCCTGTGCCAGAAGTAGGTTGTGGTTGTTATTCCCACTATTTTCTGATACCAAAGGAGGACAAAGGCTTGCACCCTATCCTAGATCTTCGGGACCTGAACTACTTCCTCAAGAAGAAGTTCAAAATGCTCACCCTGGCTTAGGTTCTGTCTGCCTTGGACCCAGGAGACTGGATGGTAGTGTTTGAATTGCATGACGCTTATTTCCACATCCCCATCCTGCCTGCCCACAGACGTTACCTACGATTTGTGGTAGGTCAAGAGCGCTTTCAGTTTACCGTGCTCCCTTTTGGCCTTACCAGTGCCCCTCTGGTGTTCCCGAAAGTGATGGCGGTGGTTGCAGCTCATCTGCACAGGTTACGGTTCTCAGTCTTCCCCTACCTAGACAACTGGCTGTTGAAGGCACCTTCGCCCGTGACAGTGGTCTCCCATCTTCAGACTACGGCGGACCTCCTGCACCAGCTGGGGTTCACTATCAACGTGCCGAAGTCACACCTGACACCCTCTCAGACACTCCCTTTGATCGGAGCTGTTCTGGACACAGTGCTGCTTTGGACTTATCCTCCCAAAAAGCGAGTCCAAGACATTAGGCTATGATTCTGATTTTTCATCCTTGGTCTTGGGTTTCGGTGAGACAGACTCTGGGGCTGCTGGGACTCTTGGCCTCCTGCATCCTGCTAGTAACACATGCCAGGTGGCATATGCGGGCTCTGCAGTGGGACTTGAAGTTCCAGTGGGAGCAGCATCAGGGGCATCTCTCCGACATGGTCCAGATCTCGGAGGGGACTGCGAAAGACCTGCAGTGGTGGCTTTCGAATCCCAATTGGGTCAATGGCAGATCCCTCTCCCTTCCCCACCCAGATCTCTCTATAGTGACAGATGCTTCTCTTCTGGGTTGGGGCGGCCACATGGGAGAGGCGGAGATCAGAGGCCTCTGCTTACCGGCGGAGTTGGGACTCCACATAAATATGCTGAAGCTCCGAGCGATCAGACTTGCGTTGAAAGCATTACTTCCCTCTCTCAAACGGAAAGTAGTGCAGGTGTTCACGGACAACACTACCACCATGTGGTACTCCAACAAACAAGGCGGGGTAGGGTCCTGGACCCTTTGTCAGGAGGCACTACGCCTCTAGAAATGGCTGGAACATCAGGGCATTACCCTGATGGTTCGGCATCTGGCGGGCTCTCTCAACGCCAAAGCAGACAAACTCAGCCGCGACGCACTGTCGGTCACAAATGGCGTCTCCATCCAGAGGTGGCACAAGGTCTCTTTCTCAAGTGGGGGAGAGCCTTGGTTAGATCTGTTCGCCTCCCCAGAGAACGTGCAATGTCAGCTATTTTGCGCGTTGGAGTTTCCAAGGCGGCACTTGCACGGAGACACTTTTCGTCTCGAGTGGAACTCCGGCCTCCTTTACGCCTTCCCGCCTATCCTTCTGCCCAGAGTTCTCAAGAAAATCAAGTGCGACCCGGCCCAAGTTATCCTGATGACTCCGGACTGGGCTCGAAGTGTGTGGTATCCTGAGCTATTGAGCATGTCCATCCATCCTCCACTGACTGCCTCTTTGGGCGGATTTTCTGTCACAGCAGCAGGGGGCGGTCCTCCACCCGAACCTGTCCAACCTCCTCCTTCATGCAGCCAGGCGGCCATCGACTAAAACTGTATATGCCTGTCGTTGGAATACATTTGTGGCATGGTGCACTGTAAGGAAATGCCTCCTTGGCATAGTTAACCCCTGACTTTTTGCCTTTGCTGATGCTAAGTTATGATTTGAAAGTGTGCTGGGTCCCTGCTAAAAAGGCCCCAGCACCAGTGTTCTTTCCCTAAACTGTACCTTTGTCTCCACAATTGGCAAAACCCTGGCACTCATGTAAGTCCCTTGTAACTGGTACCCCTGGTACCAAGAGCCCTGATGCCAGGGAAGGTCTCTAAGGGCTGCAGCATGTCTTGTGCCACCCTAGGGACCCCTCACTCAGCACATGCACACTGCCTCTCAGCTTGTGTGTGCTGGTGGGGAGAAAATGACTAAGTCGACATGGCACTCCCCTCAGAGTGCCATGCCAACCTCACACTGCCCGTGGCATATATGTCACCCCTCTAGCAGGCCTTACAGCCCTAGGGCATGGTGCACTATACCACTGGTGAGGGCATAGGTGCATGAGCACTATGCCCCTACAGTGTCTAAGCAAAACCTTAGAGATTGTAAGTGCAGGGTAGCCAGAAGAGTATATGGTCTGGGGGTTTGTCAAACACGAACTCCACAGTACCATAATGGCTACACTGAAAACTGGGAAGTTTGGTATCAAACTTCTCAGCACAATAAATGCACACTGATGCCAGTGTACAATTTATTGTAAAATACAGCCAGAGGGCATCTTAGAGATGCCCCCTGAAAACATACCCGACTTCCAGTGTAGGCTGACCAGTTTCTGCCAGCCTGCCACACACCTGACATGTGGCTGGCCACATGGGGAGAGTGCCTTTGTTACTCTGTGGCCAGGAACCAAGCCTGTACTGGGTGGAGGTGCTTCTCACCTCCCCCTGCAGGAACTGTAACACCTGGCGGTGAGCCTCAAAGGCTCTCCCCTTTTGTTACAGCGCCCCAGGGCATCCCAGCTAGTGGAGATGCCTGCCCCTCTGGCCACTGCCCCCACTTTTGGCGGCAAGGCTGGAGAAGATAATGTGAAAAACAAGGAGGAGTCATCCACCAGTAACAACAGCCCCTAAGTTGTCCTGAGCTGAGGTGACCCCTGCCTTGAGAAATCCTCCATCTTGTGTTTGGAGGATTCCCCCAATAGGATTAGGGGTGTGCCCCCCTCCCCACAGGGAGGAGGCACATTGAGGGTGTAGCCACTCTCAAGGACAGTAGCCATTGGCTACTGCCCTCCCAGACCTAAACACACCCCTAAATTCAGTATTTAGGGGCTCCCTAGAACCTAGGAAACTAGATTCCTGCAACCTTAACAAGAAGGACTGCTGGCCGGAAGCCCTGCAGTGAAGACGGAGACGACAACTGCTTTGGCCCCAGCCCTACCAGCCTGTCTCCCAGCTTCGAAGAAAACTGCAACAGCGACGCATCCAACAGGGACCAGCGTCCTCTAAAGCCTCAGAGGACTGCCCTGCACCCAAGGACCAAGAAACTCCTGTGAACAACGGCCCTGTTCAACAACCTGCAACTTTCTTGCAACAAAGAAACAACTTTAAAGACTTCACGTTTCCTTCCGGAAGCGTGAGACTTTCCACTCTGCACCCGACGCCCCCGGCTCGACCTGCGAAAAACCGACACCTCAGGAAGGACTCCCCAGCCACTGCGAGCCAGTGAGTAACCAGAGACGATCCCCCTGAGCCCCCACAGCGACGCCTGCAGAGAGAATCCAGAGGCTCTCCCTGACTGTGACTGCCTGTAACAAGGGACCCGACGCCTGGAACCAACACTGCACCCGCAGCCCCCCCAGGACCTGAAGGAACCGAACTCCAGTGCAGGAGCGACACCCAGGTGACCCTCTGCCTAACCCAAGTGGTGGCTACCCCGAGGAGCCCCTCCTGTGCCTGCCTGCATTGTTGAAGTGACCCCCGGGTCCCTCCATTACTTCCTACCTAAAACCCGACGCCTGTTTGCACAGTGCACCCGGCCGCCCCTGTGCTGCTGAGGGTGTACTTTCTTTGCCTGCTTGTGTTCCCCCCCCCCACACCCCCACCACCTGGTGCCCTACAAAACCCCCCTGGTTTGCCCCCCCCCCGAAGACACGGGTACTTACCTGCTTGCAGACTGGAACCGGGGCACCCCTGTTCTCCATTGAAACCTATGTGTTTTGGGCACCTCTTTGACCTCTGCACCTGACCGGCCCTGAGCTGCTGGTGTGGTAACTTTGGGGTTGCCTTGAACCCCCAACGGTGGGCTATCTTGGCCCCAACTCTGAGACTTGTAAGTGTTTTACTTACCTGCAAACCTAACCTTTACTTACCTCCCCCATAAACTGTTAATTTTTGCACTGTGTCCACTTTGAAAATAGCTTATTGCCATTTTTACAAAGACTGTATATGATATTGCTTTTATTCAAAGTTCCTAAAGTATCTAAGTGAAGTACCTTACATTTAAAGTATTACTTTCAAATCTTGAACCTGTGGTTCTTAAAATAAACTAAGAAAATATATTTTTCAATATAAAAACCTATTGGCCTGCAGTAAGTGTTTGAGTGTGTGTTCCTTCTTTATTGCCTGTGTGTGTACAACAAAGCCTACTGCTCGACCACACTACCACAAAATAGAGCATTAGAATTATCTACTTTTGCCACTATCTTACCTCTAAGGGGAACCCTTGGACTCTGTGCACACTATTTCTTACTTAGATCATAGTACATACAGAGCTAACTTCCTACATTCACCAACAAATCTGTTGACCCCCCTTTCTGCCCCTCTTTTAGAGGTTCTTCTGTTCATTCTTTCTTTAGCCCAGCAGGGCTCTGCATTGTGCACCCTTAAGGGATATCTGTCTGCCATTTCCGCCTTTCTTAGGCTTCCTGATCAGTCCTCACTCTTTAAATCTCCTCTTGTGAGTAGGTTCTTGAAGGGGCTCACCCACTTATTTCCTCCCACTCCCTTCATCATGCCTCAGCGGGATCTTAATCTTGTGCTTACTTTCTTGATGTGTACCCCCTTTGAGCCAATGCATAATTCTTCCTTGCGGCTCCTCACATTCAAAACTCTTTCTCATCGCTATCACCTTTGCTCGCAGGGTGAGTGAGCTTCAGGCCCTTTCTTCAAAGCCTCCATACTTGTCTGTGCACCCTGACAAAGTGGTATTACGCACTAGAGCTTCCTTCCTTCCTATGGTGGTTACACCATTTCATGTAGGCCAGTCCATCACTTTGCCTACTTTCTACGCACCCCACATCCTTCCCATGAGGAGGAGAGACTCTACCGTCTGGACCCAAAATGAGCGTTGGCATTCTATCGCAATCGTACTAAAGACTTCCGGGTAGACGATCAACTCTTTGTTGGCTATGTGGGTGCAAAGAAAGGGAAGGCAGTGCAGAAGCGTACCATCTCTCGATGGGTGCTTCTTTGCATCAAAATGTGCTACGCTTTGGCAAAAAAGCTACCTCCTGACGGCTTGCGGGCTCATTCTACCAAGGCCACTGCTGCATCCACTGCATTAGCACGCGGAGTTCCTGTCCTTGATATCTGTCAGGCAGCTACGTGGGCATCCCTGCACACGTTTGCTAAGCATTACTGCCTGGATAGTCGGGTCCGTTGGGACGGCTACTTTGGTTGTTCGGTCCTGCAGGACTTTCTAGTATGATCTTAGTTCACAGCCCACCACTGCGGAAGGCATTGCTTGGGTATCTATTCTAAGGTAAGGAATCTGCAACTAGAAGTCTCTATCAGATGTACAAGTTACTTACCTTCGGTAACAAAATATCTGGTAGAAACATATTCTAGTTGCAGATTCCTTACCGCCCACCCAATCCTCGCTTGCAAACTGATTTCTAGGGACAGGGATTCCCCCCTTTCGGATGGATACACCTACCTGTGTATTCCTCACCTAAAGAATTTTTCCCCACGCGCCAGCTTCAACGGAAATTTTCTTCTAGCTCTGCATGTCAACACAATTGGCCGACTCTACGCGACGCCGTATGACATCATCCAGGCAATAAGAAGCCCTCGTCGACGTGCAGACGTCAGTTCCCTTTTTTCCGTGCCTTTGATTAACGGTTTTTCTTCGAGGCTAAGAGGGAGCTACATTTGCACTACGGTGTTACTGTGTCTCAGCCAAGAAAATCTGGCTTTAAGCCTTGTAACCAGTGTGGGGGTCGGATGTCGGTCACGGACCCCCATGAAAATTGTTTATGGTGCCTTAGGGCCAGATGTAGGAAGATTCCAAATTGCGACTTGCAATTTGCGAGTCCCTGCGACTCGCAAATTGCGACTTGCAATTTGGAATGCAGAAAGGTGTCTCAGACACCTTCTGCAACTCGCAATGGGGTCGCAAAGACCCACCTCATTAATATTAATGAGGTGGGTTGCAATTTGCGACCCCATTGCGAGTAGGGGCACTCACGGGGATGGTGGCCTGCTGGAGACAGCAGACCACCATGTCCGAGACTGCTTTTTAATAAAGCAGTTTTTTTTTTCCAAAGTGCAACCCGTTTTCCTTAAAGGAAAACGACCTGCACTTTGAAAAAAAAAAAAAAAAACGTTCGTTTTGGTATTTTTCAGGGCAGGCAGTGGTCCATGGGACCACTGCCTGCTCTGAAAAACTATTTTTTTTTCCAGACACAAAGGGGAAGGGGTCCCATGGGGACCCCTTCCCGTTTGCGCCTGGGTTACCATCCACTTCAAGTGGATGGTAACTGCGCTTTCATTTGCGACCGCTTTTGCGGTCGCAAATGAAAATGAATAGCATTGCGAGTCGCAAATAGGAAGGGAACACCCATTCCTATTTGCGAGTCGGAAATGCATTTTGCGAGTCGGATCCGACTCGCAAAATGCATTTCTGCATTCCGGTGAGGCTTTTGCAACTGTTTGCGAGTCGCAAAACCCTTGCTACATCTGGCCCTTAGTTCTGACCATGAGGTCGAGTCATGCAGTTCGTGTCAACGCATGAATCCTAAGGCACTTAAGGAGAATGAGGCGAAATTATTCCTGGCCCGTTCCAAGAAAAGGAAGGAAAGGTGTCATTGTAGAGAGTCTTCTTCGAAATCTTCAAAGACTCATCGATACCACGGGGACTCTCCGCATCGTCATGAGTCTCGGTGCCGATTGAGCAGGGCCTGATCCAGGTCAAGGCCCAGATCCAGATCTCCGTCAGCTCGGCGCCGACCGACGTGGGAGGTTAGCCTGACCATCACACCTCCGACTTCACCCTTGTTGGTGTTTGAAGTCGAGCCTCATCAGTCGCCGGCGGCTTCTCTTGAGCAGGAGATGCCTGTTCCATCATCGGCCACTATGCCAGCGCCGGTTCCGCAGGCTTATCCGGCTTTACGGATCCCGCTGCATTTTGAAATGCAATGTTCAATATCTTTTCCCCCATGGCACCTGGTGGAGGACATGCAGGTCCGTCAAGCCCTTTGGCTTTTAACTTGGGTGCTCCGGCTCCTTACAAGCCGACACCCTTTATGCCATTTCTTCCTTCTGGAGCCGCTTCGGGCCGATGCACTTGGCGTCGCCCAGGAGGCCTGTGACGCCTACAACGTCTGCTATCCCGGCGCCGGTGGATTCTCCATGGATCCAGTCTACCGTAAAATTGCCTGTGGCGCCAGAGGGTCCGGCGTTGGATGTATCTGAAGCGCGGCGCCGGCAAAGATCTTCGGCGTCGGCCGACACCTTATCGACGCCGGGACTCGAATCCAGGCTCCGAACCAGGAGATTAGCTTTACGGCTCCTGGAGGAAGAGGAATACAGCAGACAGCATTTGGAGGCGGAGCCTCTCTTGCCCTTCAATGAGGCTCTTTTGGACCCCATTAAAGATATCTGGAGGAAGCCAGTGACTTCAACAGCCGTCAACAGGGTGGTAGCGAGACGTTATCGTGCGGCTCCAGGTGACCCGGACTTTCTCTCCAAACATCCAACTCCGGAGAGTTTCGTTGTTCAGGCATCGTGCTCCTCTCGGTCAGCTCCTGGTTCGTTCCCTGGGGCCCCTGCGGACAGGGAGTCTAAGAAGATGGACCAGGCAGCAAAGAAGGCCTTTTCTTCGTGCAGCATGGCCTCGAAGTCGACCAATGCGACTTGCATTTTGGGGCGTTATATTCATGCCCTTATGTAGGAGGCTAAGGGTCATCCTGAATTGCCACAGGAGGTGTTGCATCTATTAACGGACGCTCAGGCGGCGGCGACCCAGGTGATTCAATCTGGGTTGGACACCTCGGACTCCGTGGCAAGAGCTATGGGTACATCCATAGTGACGAGGCAACAGGCTTGGCTGCATTCATCAGGTTTCTCCTCGGATGTGCAGGCTACTCTCCTGGACCTACCTTTTGACGGAGAAAAACTCTTTGGGACAAAAGCAGATTCTGCCCTTGAACGTTTCAAAGAGAGCAGAGCCACAACGAGGTCGTTGGGACTTCAAGCAGCCATTTCCTCTACCTTTAGGTCCTGTAGAAAGTTTAGAGGTTTTGGTTGTGGCTCCTCCTTTCGTGGCAGGTTCCAGGCGGCACAGCAATCTGCAGGATCCCTGCCTTACAGATCCTTCAGAGGCAGGGGTAGAGTACGTACTAGAGGGGCCACCCAGCAGCACTCTGCCTCTTCCTCTTCCTCAGGAGGGGTGCAGCAGGGAAAGCAGCCTTAGTCCTCCACCACTTCCTGCTCACGCGTTTCCGGTAGGGGGGGAGACTTGCCCGATTTCTTCCCATGAGGGAGTTTATAACATCAGACTCCTGGGTCATCCTCATCGTGAAGAAGGGGTATGCTCTTCCCTTTCAGGAGTTCCGTCCTCCCTTCCCTCCCCGCCCATCCTTCTGTTCGGACGTCCATCTTCTGTTGCTACAACAGGAGGTGTTATTCCTTTTGTCAAGGGGCGCAGTGGAGTTGGTTCCGAAGCAGGAGAGGGGTCAGGGCTGTTATTCAAGATACTTCCTGATCCCCAAAAAGGATGGTCGGTTGAGACCAATCCTGGACCTGAGGATTTTGAATTGGTTCCTCAAACAGGAAAAGTTCAAGATGCTGACCCTATCACAGGTTCTTTTGGTGTTGATTGAAGGAGATTGGATGGTGCCTGTCGATTTGCAGGATGCGTACTTCCATATTCCGATCCTCAAATCGCACAGGAAGTATCTCCGGTTTGTGGTGGGGTCGCAGCATTATCAGTTTGCGTTCCTCCCGTTTGGTCTTACTTCAGCACCTCGAGTCTTCACAAAGGTGATGGCGGTGGCTGCGGCAGAGCTCAGAAGAAGAGGGATAGCGGTGTTTCCCTATCTGGATGATTGGTTGATCAAAGCCAAGACTCCAGAGCTCGTGCGGCGTCACCTGCAGTCGACAACTCAGTTGTTCGACCTGGGTTTTTCAATCAATGTGCCCAAATCTCACTTGCAGCCCTCACAACGCCTCCTGTTCATAGGGGCAGTACTGAACACAACATTGAATCTTGCCTTTCCTCCGCCCCAGCGGGTTCAGGACATTCAGGCGTTGATTCCGAAGTTTCGAAATGGAGCGGTAGTTCCAGTCCTCAAGGTCCTACGTCTGCTCGGTCTTTTTGCTTTTTGCATACTGCTGGTCACTCATGCACACTGGCACGTGAGGGGTCTTCAGTGGTGCATCCGCAGGCAGTGGTTTCAGCACCAAGGAGATCTCGAGGATTCGATCAGGATCTCCAGAGACACTGCTGTAGATCTTCAGTGGTGGGCTGCTGTTGGCAACCTGTCGCAAGTAAGGCCGTTCTCGCTGCCTCCGCCAGTGGCCACGGTTGTAACGGATGCTTCCACTCTAGGGTGGGGAGCTCATCTGGGGGACCTGGAGATCAAAGGCCTTTGGTCTCCAGTGGAACAGAGGTTTCACATCAATCTGTTAGAAATGCGGGCTGTACGTCTGGCACTCAAGGCCTTTCTCCCTTCCCTTCACGGTCAGTCAGTCCAGGACCTGACGGACAACAATACCGCAAAGTGGTATATAAACAAGCAGGGAGGAGTGGGGTCGTATCTTCTCTGCAGAGAAGCTCTTCGACTCTGGTCCTGGCTTCAGGACCACAAGATTTGCTTGGTAGCAAATCATTTGGCCGGGGCTCTGAATGTACGTGCGGATGTTCAGTTGACGCATCTCGGTCGACCACGAGTGGCGTCTTCATCCGGATCTGGTTCTTTACATCTTCCAGATGTGGGGGTGTCTGAGGATAGATCTGTTTGCAACTCAGGAGAACGCCCAGTGCCTGTTATTTTGCAGCCTCCAGTATCCGGTGCAAGAAGCTTTGGGGGACGTGTTTCAGATGTCCTGGAAGGGTCAGTTGCTTTACGCGTTTCCTCCCATACCCCTAATTCCTCGAGTTCTGAGGAAGATCTGCCAAGACGGGGCCCAGGTCATCTTGATAGCCCCGGATTGGCCGAGAAGGGTGTGGTATTCGGACCTTCTCCAACTCTCTCTGTGCCTGTGCTCTGTGTCGCAGGGGCAGATTCTACATCCCCACCTCCAGAGTCTGCACCTTCATGCCTGGAGATTGAACGGGGCAATCTGAGTGCTTTTTCTCTCCCGCCAGAAGTGGTGGATGTTATTTTATCGGCCAGGCGACACTCCACCAAATCGATCTATGCAAGCAGGTGGGCTAGATTTGTAGGTTGGTGTGGAGAAAACCAAATTAATCCCTTAAAGGCTCACTTGTCTGACATATTATTATTTGCTCTTTCCTTGGCACAGAAGGGTTGTGCAGTTGCCACAGGTAAGGGCTATTTATCAGCACTGTCGGCTTTTCTGTGCCTCCCAGATCAACCCTCCTTGTTTAAATCTCCACTTGTTTTGAGGTTCGTTAAGAGTCTCACTAATAGGTTTCCGCCCACTCCGTTTGTTATGCCACAGTGGGATCTTAATTTAGTATTGACATTTCTAATGGGATCGCCATTTGAGCCGATTCACTCTTGTTCTTTGCGTTTGCTGGTCTTAAAGACTGTATTTTTGGTAGCCATAACATCGACCAGAAGAGTGAGTGAGCTTCAGGCTCTTAGTGTAGCGTCTCCATACCTTTACTTCTTTAGAGACAAAGTGGTGTTGAGGACCAAGGCGGCTTTCCTCCCGAAGGTTGTTACACCCTTTCACTTGGGGCAGTCTATTACTCTCTCTTCCTTTTACCCTCTGCCTCATCCATCCAAGGAGGAAGAGAGGCTCCACCGATTGGATCCACGAAGAGCATTGAGCTTCTTTGTTGGCAGGACGAGGGAATTCAGGCAAGACGATCAGCTCTTCGTTGGATATGTGGGGAAGAGGAAAGGCAGAGCAGTCCACAAGACAACGCTGTCCAGGTGGGTCATTCTCTGTATCAAGCTTTGTTATTCCTTGGCGAACAAAGAACCACCTGTGGGGCTTCGAGCTCATTCCACCAGAGCTAAGGCTGCTTCATCGGCCTTGGCTAGGGGTGTTCCTGTGATTGACATCTGCAAGGCGGCAACTTGGGCATCCCTCCATACTTTTGCAAACATTATTGTTTGGATTCTGAGGTCAGGAGGGATGGCCATTTTGCACGCTCAGTGCTGCAGGATTTCTTGGTTTGACCATTCAGGCACCCACCTCCGGAGGTAGTACTGCTTTGGAACTCTATTCTTTAGGTGAGGAATCCACAGGTAGGTGTATCCATCAGAAGAATAAGTTACTTACCTTCGGTAACGCTTTTTCTGGTGGATACATTAACTACCTGTGGATTCCTCACGGTCCCACCTGCCCCCCCTTTGCCTGGCTGGTCTTACCACGAAATCCGTGGTTGAGCACTGTTGTCTTGTATATTTGTATATACTTGGATCATGTATATAGTTATGGCATGTATATATGTATTTATTTCTCTGATTTATATAATTCAAGGAAACATGGTTGAACTTGACTGGTATATTTGTTTCCATATGAAAGTGTTGTTGCCGTTAGTTTCTTTTTATTTTTTTATTTTAATAAATGTTGCGTTTTCACTTTACTTGATGTGATTATGTTCTCTTCAAGGTCAATGTTCACCTGTTCGCCTCAAAGGCACGTAAAAATGGTGATAACTGACGTCTGCACGTCGACGAGGGCTTCTTATTGCCTGGATGACGTCATACGGCGTCGATTGGAGTCAGGCAATTGTGACGTCATCGTCGACGTGCAGAGCTAGAAGAAAATTTTCGTTGAAGCTGGCGAGTGGGGGAAAATTCTTTAGGTGAGGAATCCACAGGTAGTTAATATATCCACCAGAAAAAGCGGTACCAAAGGTAAGTAACTTATTCTTCAGGTCCTTAGCTCTGGCGCACCAATCTCAGTGTTCTTAGCGGCTCTGCGCTCTGGCGTGGAAAGTCGTTAAAAAAAAACTGACGTCACTGCGCGTGGGCGGCGTCTATGTACTACTCCCGACGTCATCACGGCGATCACAACGCCTATGATGCCTGCTGAGTCGACCGACGCCACCTACCGACGCGCAAGGGTATTGCTCGAAGAAAAATCTCCGGATCTAGTCTGACGCATGGGGGAAAATTCTAAGGTAAGGAATCTGCAACTAGAATATGTCTCTCCCAGATATTTCGTTACCAAAGGTAAGTAACTTGTACATCAACACTGTATTTAAACAGGCAGTCCCCAACTGCCGGAATGTTTTTGTCCAATTTAATTGTTGAATTTGGCTGTGAAAATGGTTGGTAGAGTGGTGCTGAGCCACCTCCTGGACAGGGTAGGGGAAACCGGCATCCTGTTGGCGGCGCAGTACTGATTTCGTGGGGGGGCTGGGCACAGTGGAGCAATGTTTAAAACTGCACTTGCTGTTAAATTTACCATCGCTAAGCAGGGCTCAGTGTGCCTGGCCTTCATAAATCTGTCCTGCGCCTTAGACAGTGTGGTGAGATCAAAGCTTTGGGGGGATACTGACTGACCTGGGGGTTGATGGTGGCCTGTTTTTATCATTGAGAGCCCTTCAAGACTATCTTTCTGCCTTGGTCCGGTATGGTCCTTCAGGTGAAAGGACAGAGGGTTTTGGAATTGGATGGGGGTTGCACAAGGAGTGCATATTAGCACCCTGCTTTTCTTGTTGTATATTAATGGCCTGGGGCCTGTTTTGTCTGCCAGAGTTACTGATGCCCCATCCATTGCAGGAAAAAAGGTCCCTGTGTTGCTACAAACGGATGATGCAGTATGGTTGGCTAGAACCCTTTATGGTTTGAAGATCCTAATTGGTGAATTTGTGTTATTTATGGGATCCTTTAGCTTGGAAACAAATCGCTCCAAAACATTTATAATGTTGTGTAATCTTGGGCAAACCAAGATGAGAGGTATTAAGTTGCAAGGCCAATCTTTGGCCTATACCTCTGAATTCCCCTATTTGAGAGTGGCTTTTGATTCAAAGGGGACCTGGGGACCTTGCTTTTCCACAGTAGGGCGAACATTTACTGGCTCCACTGAGTTCGTTTTTAGTTTGGCTTGCCGCATTGGGAAAAAGCCCATAATTCCTTTGTTGGAGATTTACAGGAGAAAGTGTCTCCCTCCTTTATTTTACAGTGCTGGCCTTTGGGGCTATGTGAATCTCAAGCTCCTCCAAGGTATCCAAAACAGAGTGTTATGGAGACTTTTGGGAGGGCTACCAACCTGCTTCACCTATATTGTCCATCAGAAGCTAGGGATGGAGTATGTAGAGAATGCTATTAATTTATCTCCCCTGTTGTTGTGGTGCTCTATATGGACCAACCCCCAAGCTGGTTTTAATTGAGAAATAGTTAAGGATTGTCTGAAATGGCATAGGACGTTGAGCATCCTCTGGCTCCAATATGTTAAGTTGGGGCTATGTGACCTGGAGAGCCATAACTTTTCCACCAACCTGTTAAGGAAGACTTGCTTTGGGTAAAGTCTGTGTTTAACCGAAATAGAGAAATTAGAGAAATAACTGAGTCCCCTAAAACCATTGTTAGAGAATGTTTCTCTGCACTTGTCACCAGGAACGGCTCCATGTTTGAGTTGGGTTGACTCCTCCTGGGAGAGGATGCTACTCATGCAATTTCATTTGGGCTTTATGAGATGGCACCTCTGTTTTCTATTGGGGCAGTTTGAGATAGCTGGCATTGTGACATGCCCCAGTGAGGAGGTGTCACCCCCAAAGCCCGCTACACTTTGTATTCTTTTGTACATTTGATCAGGAAGTTAGCAGATTTTATTTGTTCCGTCTTATCAACAGTCGGGGTATCCAAACTCCTGCTTTTGAATATTTTAAAATACTGGAATCTCCCTCATACTGCGTCAATATTTACACCTTTCTAAAATGTCCTGTGAATAAGAGGAATTCATTGTTATTTTAGTTTTTTATGTTTAGTTGAGTTTTGTGCTGTTAGCAGCACTACTATGGTGTTGCTTATTTATTTGTTTTGATTTTTTTAGCTATTTCCATTTGGATTAATGGCTGTAGGGGCCTAAAATGTATGAATTGGAATATCATGAACGGTCATTGATTGTTTTTATTTATGATATACTCCATTTTTAATATTGTGATGCATTGACATGTATTGTCTTTTATTTATTGTACGTTTATGGCCATATTCCTGGCCGAAATAAATAATTAAATGTTAAATGAATTGTATTCTTGCATAGAGGGAATGAGCTGCAATTGTTAGGCAGATGAAACAAAGCTTTGTAACCAGCATTACCGACATGATCAGCAAAATAAAAATTCCAACCATGGCAATCTTAATTCTATATATTTCTACCCATCACTACCTACACTCTGAGAGTGTTGCAGGTGTACCCTCTGCCAGATTTCGAAGGATAACCTGAACGCCCACATCCCTGGGTAACTGAGCCAGGGAGCCAGTCTAGAGTAGAGTTGGGGGTCCTTCTCCGCAAGATGAAAAGTCAGCAGGGCTGCATATTGAGCACAGGATTTCTTCCAGGACAATCACAGCCGGAGTGCTCCTCTGACCTGTGTAGAGCAACATTTATATAATCAAAATCACCCTGTTAGAGGTGCAGCTCTGATGCGATTGCTTCTAGCATCAGCTAATTACTGAGGCCACCCTCATAGGAATCTAGAGCAAGAATCCACGGCAAGTAGAATAAATGTAAACGTACCATCTGAATTTAGAGGTCCGCAATGATAGAGATACGCATATTGAAGCAGTTTATTTGAAACTAAGATGGGTGTACATGGTGGGCTAGCAACTGTGGAACCTTTAATTTGAAGTCAAATGTCACAGCTGAGGACATATTTTGTCTGCTCGAAGAGACCCTGCCTCTAATAGTAGCCACATTAAAGAAACTGTGGCTGCCACACATGCATGAGCAGATGTTACACCCTCATGAGCAGCTACTATTAATTCTAGCCTGAGATCCTGGATGCATATCACACAATCACCCATCCCAAAGATGCTAGCAAAAGGAATCTTTTGGGCACTCAACTGATAGGAATATTTTGCTGGATATTATTTTAGGTAAGGGATTGGCGCTGTGCAAAGCAGTGACTGCAGCCCTAATATCTTCATCCACCCTTGTATGTAAATGAGTAAATAAGTCTTAAATTCAGATTTGACTTCTTAATCAGCCAATGAATTCCCTTCAATGTGTACTCCAATACACTGGTGTCTCAATGTCTTTATCCCATGAAACCATGGCAAACTTTCTTTAAGTTGTGCCACCTTTCACCAAAACAATAGTTGATTGATAGTATGCCCATTTGAGTCTGAGTCCACCCAGCCGCCAATAATGTAAGTTTTCATTAAAAGACTGAATACAATAATACAAATCACAGACTGAGTGTGGAGAACTCTGGATCTGTATTTTCTAGTGCCAGAATTAAAGCTTTCAATTAAGTCAGTTGGGCAGTACAATCCTCTAAGGACTGTGTAAATATTTTTGCGGATAGAATTGGCCATACTTCGTGCCATCTTGTACTGCGGCGAAGGCTGTCAAGTATTGGTGTTTGGTGCTTGTAGCATCTGGACTGATTCATTAGTGTATTTATAATGAGGTATACTGTTCAAGAAGCAATATTTCACTCAGGTCTTGTTCATTTTGGAGAAATGCATTTGTAATGTAAGGCCAAAGACATAGCTTACATCAGTTGCTGTCAGGGAAGTGGCCCATTGTATCTATCTAGGATGTATGGAGGAACGCTGGCCTTTCTGACTGCCTGTAAGTCTGTAATGGAAGTAACCACAATTAGGCATTTCCCCTGAGCCAAAAGTCTGACAGCCATCTGAACTGCGGTAAGAATCTGGGTTGGGGCGTTGTTGGTGAGCTTCGGACCCAAGATTCTTGGAACTCACCAACAACACCCCAACCTGGATCCACTGAACCCCGAAGTTTTTACATGCCGGACCCCCTTCACTGTAGATGAAACTCGCTCCATCATGAGCAGCATCCACTCCCGAGCCCCCACCGATCATTGCCCCCACTACATCTTCAACATAGCCAGTGCTTCGATCGCACCTGAGCCCTGCAAGACCATCAACTGCTCCCTAGAGTCAACCACCTTCCCCAAGACTGGAAGCATACCGAGATCTACCCACTTGTGAAGAAACCCAAGGCTGACCCCACAGATCTTAGGAATTACCACCCATCTCGCTGTTGCCTTTCCCAGCAGAAGTCGCAGAAAAAGCAATAAGTGCTCAGCTCCGCCAACACAGCGAACATCATCAACCTGGACATCTCCCAGTCAGGATTCGGAACCAACCACAGCACGAGACCACCCTGCTCGCCGCCACAGATGACATCCGCTCTCTCCTCAACTGTGGCCAAACAGCAGTCCTCATCCTACTGGACCTATCGGCTGCCTTGGACAGTGTCTCACCGGACCCTGTGTGCCAGACTCCACACAGCAGGCATACATGGCAAGGCCCTTCAGTGGATACACTCCTGCCTGACAGGCATAACGCAGTCAGACTCCTGCCACACATGTCAGAACCTACAAAGATCAGCTGTGGAGTACCCGAAGGATCCTTTTGAGTTCCACACTGTTCAAAGTCTACGTGGCCCCAGTCATCAGAAACTACAGATTGAACATCGTCTCCTAAGCCAATGGCACCCATCTGATCATCTGTGTGACCGAAAACCCCACAACGGCCAAGAAGAACTTCCAAGACTTGATGGATGCAGTCACCGTCTGGATGAAGGAGAACTGCCTTAAGCTAAACTCCAACAACACCGAGATAGTCATCCTGGGATTCTGTGGCCCTCCACAATTGGCAGCACCCCCCTTCCCACCCCTACAGATCAAACACACAACCTCGGCGTCATCCTCGACTCAGCGCTCACCATGATAAGACAGGTCAACGCCGTCGCCTCCACCTATTTCCACACCCTCTGACTCCTCCAGAAGATCTTCAAATGGATCCCAAGCGACTGCCCCAAGACCATAACATGCCCTGATCACAAGCAGACTTGACTACGGCAACATCCTGTGTGCCGAAACCACCAAGAAGAACCTAAACAAACTACAACAAATCCAGAATGCCTCTGCCAGACTCATCCTGAACATCCCCTGCCAAGAAAACATTAAAGGACACCTGAGAGATCTCCACTGGCTTCCCATCAAAAAGAGGATCAACTTCAAGCTCCTCGTACATGCTTACAAGGCCCTCCACAACCTTGGATCCAGCTACCTCAACCACTGCATCACCTTTTACTCCCCTGCAAGACCTCTCCACTCCTCCCAGCAGGCGCTCGCCACCATACCCCACATAAGGAAGTCCTCGGCTGGAGGGAGATCCTTCACCTAACTTGCGGCAAAATGCTGGAACAATCACTACATCAATTCAGGAAAGACCTTTAGACCTGGCTCTTCGACTGAATCTTGAGGACCTACCCCACAGTGCTTTAGGACCCTATGGGTGAGTACTGCGTTTTAAAAATGCTAATTGAATTGAGTATTTTTTAGTGGATGCAAAATGCATTTTGGCATTAGAATGTAAATGCAATATAAATGGAATGTGCACTGTGTAACCCTCATTGAATGTAATGTGTGTAACCAGTCGAACCCACAATTATATGGATTACCAAGTTAGTTTTGTTAACACGTGTGTAAGAGTCTTGATGCAAGCAAGTCAGTCTGTAGTGACCTAAGAATTTGTGTATGTTCTTATGCCCACTGTGTACTGGAGAAATCAGGGCAAATTAAATTACATAATGGTTTTATGCATTGTGCCCAATCTGGTATGTATGCTCTACCAAAGTTGAGAAAACGATTCTAGTTCTTAATGGTGTTTTACACATTGTAAGACCATTTCTCCATGAAATGTTGTGCACGACGTTCGCCTTCATTTGATAATTATTATCCTAGAAATAGGACACTGTGGAAAGTATTTTTTGTTTTCATTGAGTTCTATTTATAGTCATGTTCAGCAAATCGCAAAACAATGTGATCTACTCTGGCTAAGTGTGTATTTGTCATCCGTGAAGTATATACCATCAACATTGGACAATGCTTCTGGGTCAATATCATGTAGAATTGACATTACACTGGCAGCAAACTGTCCAGATCTGTTCTTTGCACCCTTGAGGGAGTCTGCTAAAACAACTTTGTGAGCCAAGTGCACAGAACACAGTTAGATCTCTGTTTTCAGGTGCTATATTTTGACAGAACAAACAATTGGAAATATCCAAATTGTTTTATAATTTTTATGGACAATATTGTTCATTGGAGCCTGCTGTGTGGGGTTGAATTGCATTCATGACTCTTTAAATGTCTGTGATCTAAGACTATGAGATTGGAATGATCTGGTTTAGCTACTGGAAACAGGATTATTCATAGGCGATACACAGGATTCAGTCTCTTCCTGGTACTCTAGTTGAGAGAGGATTTGTCTCACAGGAGCTTTAGCTTCATGTTTTTTTTAGCACTGTGGTTACACTTGCGAGCTCGACCTTATAGGTATAATGTGAAAAATGAATCCTTATCCCAGCCGACATGATTGCAGTACAGTGCCGGGGTTGTGCAAGAGCCATTTTCGCAGCATATGCTTGTTTAACCTCTTCAGGGACAAGAACAGAAAAAGACAGTAGTATTACATTGTTCCTTGTGGGACTGTTCCAACAAACTCCGGACGCCAATCAATCTCAACCAAGATGATGTGAAAGCTAAGTGTTCAATTTTCCAAGAATATTACTTTAATAGTACATTTTATGTCACCCTCAATTTGTATATTCAATTTTAAAGTCTGCCAGGAGGGCTGACTAGCTGATCTGGGGTTTCAACTTCAATGAAGCATTAGTTGTTTTTGCATCCAGAAACTCTTGAAGATTTTGGCGAACTGTTGTGAACTCTGCCACGTTGTCTAGTGGTGTCACTGCCCACATCTTATTCTGAAGGATTGTTCTCTGTATATGTGGCATATTTAGCTGAAATACTCGTGTAAGGAAATGGCTCCCTGTTGCAGTTACCCCCCACTTTTTGCCTGATACTGATGCTGACTTGACTGAGAAGTGTGCTGGGACCCTGCTAACCAGGCCCCAGCACCAGTGTTCTTTCACCTAAAATGTACCATTGTCTCCACAATTGGCACAACCGTGGCACCCAGGTAAGTCCCTTGTAACTAGTACCCCTGGTACCAAGGGCCCTGATGCCAGGGAAGGTCTCTAAGGGCTGCAGCATGTCTTATGCCACCCTAGGGACCCCTCACTCAACACAGATCTACTGCTTGCCAGCTTGTGTGTGCTGGTGGGGAGAAAATGACTAAGTCGACATGGCCCTCCCCTCAGGGTGCCATGCCAACCTCACACTGCCTGTGGCATAGGTAAGTCACCCCTCTAGCAGGCCTTACAGCCCTAAGTCAGGGTGCACTATACCACAGGTGAGGGCATAGGTGCATGAGCACTATGCCCCTACAGTGTCTAAGCAAAACCTTAGACATTGTAAGTGCAGGGTAGCCATAAGAGTATATGGTCTGGGAGTCTGTCAAAAACGAACTCCACAGCTCCATAATGGCTACACTGAATACTGGAAAGTTTGGTATCAAACTTCTCAGAATAATAAACCCACACTGATGCCAGTGTTGGATTTATAAAAAAATGCACACAGAGGGCATCTTAGAGATGCCCCCTGTATTTTACCCAATCCTTCAGTGCAGGACTGACTGGTCTGTGCCAGCTTGCTGCTGAGAGACGAGTTTCTGACCCCATGTGGTGAGGGCCTTTGTGCTCTCTGAGGACAGAAACAAAAGCCTGCTTCACACCTCCCCCCTGCAGGAACTGTAACACCTAGCAGTGAGCCTCAAAGGCTCACCCCCTTTGTTACAGCACCCCAGGGCACTCCAGCTAGTGGAGTTGCCCGCCCCCTCCGGCCACAGCCCCACTTTTGGCGGCAAGGCCGGAGGAGATAATGAGAAAAACAAGGAGTCACTGGCCAGTCAGGACAGCCCCTAAGGTGTCCTGAGCTGAGGTGACTCTGACTTTTAGAAATCCTCCATCTTGCAGATGGAGGATTCCCCCAATAGGATTAGGGATGTGCCCCCCTCCCCTAAGGGAGGAGGCACAAAGAGGGTGTAGCCACCCTCCGGGCCAGTAGCCATTGGCTACTGACCCCCAGACCTAAACACCCCCCTAAATTGAGTATTTAGGGGCTCCCAGAACACAGCAAGATAGATTCCTGCAACCTAAGATGAAGAAGGACTGCTGAGCTGAAAACCTGCAGAGAAGACGGAGACACCAACTGCTTTGACCCCAGCTCTACCGGCCTGTCTCCCCACTTCTAAAGACACTGCTCCATCGACGCGCTCCACAGGGTCCAGCGACCTCTGAAGCCTCAGAGGACTACCCTGCATCTAGAAGGACCAAGAACTCCCGAGGACAGCGGCTCTGCTCCACAAAGACTGCAACTTTGCAACAAAGAAGCAACTTTGAAACAACACACGTTTCCCGCCGGAAGCGTGAGACTTTGCACTCTGCACCCGGCTCGACTTGTGGAGAACAAACACAACAGGGAGGACTCCCCGGCGACTGCGAACCTGTGAGTAGCCAGAGTTGACCCCCCTGAGCCCCCACAGCGACGCCTGCAGAGGGAATCGCGAGGCTCCCCCTGACGCGACTGCCTGCTTCGAAGACCCGACGCCTGGTAAGGAGACTGCACCTGCAGCCCCCAGGACCTGAAGGATCCGACCTCCAGTGCAGGAGCGACCCCCAGGTGGCTCTTTCCCTTGTCCAGGTGGTGGCTACCCCGAGGAGCCCCCCCTCTTGCCTGCCTGCATCGCTGAAGAGACCCCTTGGTCTCCCATTGGATTACATTGCAAACCCGACGCCTGTTTGCACACTGCACCCGGCCGCCCCCGTGCCGCTGAGGGTTTACTTTTTGTGCTGACTTGTGTCCCCCCCGGTGCCCTACAAAACCCCCCTGGTCTGCCCTCCGAAGACACGGGTACTTACCTGCTGGTAGACTGGTACCGGGGCACCCCCTTCTCCATTGAAGCCTATGCGTTTTGGGGACCACTTTGACCTCTGCACCTGACCGGCCCTGAGCTGCTGGTGTGGTAACTTTGGGGTTGCCCTGAACCCCCAACGGTGGGCTACCTTGGACCCAACTTTGAACCCTGTAGGTGGTTTACTTACCTGCAAAACTAACAAACACTTACCTCCCCCAGGAACTATTGAAAAGTGCCCTGTATCGAGTTTTAAAATAGCGATTTGCCATTTGTGTGAAAACTGTATATGCTATTTTGCTAATTCAAAGTTCCTAAGTGAAGTACCTTTCATTTAAAGTATTGTTTGTAAATCTTGAACCTGTGGTTTTTAAAATAAACTAAGAAAATATATTTTTCTATATAAAAAACCCTTTTGGCCTGGAATTGTCTTTGAGTGTGTGTTCCTCATTTATTGCCTGTGTGTGTACAACAAATGCTTAACACTACCCTCTGATAAGCCTACTGCTCGACCACACTACCACAAAATAGAGCATTAGAATTATCTCTTTTTGCCACTATCTTACCTCTAAGGGGAACCCTTGGACTCTGTGCATGCTATTTCTTACTTTGAAATAGTACATACAGAGCCAACTTCCTACATACCCGCCACTTTCTTCTTTTTCAATTGGGGTTTTTGTTGTGGAAGTTTCTCTTCCTTTTTTTATGCTGATGTCAGATGAGTGTTGTCCTTTTTTATTTTTACACACTCTTCTTGTCTGAGCTCTGGTCTCCCCCTTCTCCCCCGACCACCCCACCCCTCCTCTGATTTATTATATGATGAGACCTAAAAGGTACAAAAAGGGTGTGCATCAGTGTACTGATACCCATTAAGTTGTTTACTTGCATCACAGTTACATATATTGTAACGTCTATAACAGGACTCTGGTTGCGGAGATCCAGCCTGTGATTTCACTTTTTCTTTATTTTTGGCTGTCCTTGCATTTTTTTTCTGAAAACTGAGGTGCTTGTTTGGTATTGCCCTTTTTCAGAACTACCTTTAAGCTGTGGCTTATTTAGTCTGGCCCCCAAATTATCTCGACCTATAGACATACAGGTGTCCACAATATTTTGTGATAGTTTGCATTTCTGGTCTGCAACCATGACCTGCAGGAGGCGTTGGCCTATTGCAAGTCCTGCTGCTTCCCCTTTAACAGTAATATAAATGGAAGGGGCGTGGCCAAGGCGTCAAGATGGCGGCCCCACTTTTGTAGTGCTCAGGACCCCTCCGTCATCCGCCTCTCATAAAAACCACCATCCGACCACATCGATACCGTGAGCGCTCCCTCGAGGTTCCACTATCCCACCCCATTCCGTGTGGCGGGTTTCCCAACTTTCCGGGCCCCGCAGGGCCGAGGTTTTGTTTGCCTTGTTTTCGGCCGCAGCTGCCTCCGACCAAGATGGCAGACGAAAGACGGGCCTGAGGCACGGTCCCTTTGAAGTAGAAAGACGACGGCGGCCTGGATTGCCTGGAAGCCGAGCTGCAGACCCCGAGGCGGGAGAGGCACGATCCGCAGCCGAGGAACCGCTGTGACTGGGAGAGACTGCGGTAAACCCCGGGCCGATGGCCACGGTGTCCCCTGGTCCCCCCGACTCCCCCCCCCTTCCCAGTTGTGACCGAGGGCCGGGAAGGGGATCTGGGACACTCTCCGGGCCCGGGGCTGGGGCACGAGCTGTGTGGTGGCCTGGAGACCCCAAGACTCCGGGGCCTGATTATAAGAGGACGCCCCGCCGCAGGCCGCTGGTTCGTGCGGGTGCCTGCTGGGGTGCCGGGACCCCCGCTGCTGTGAGCCGGGACGCGGGGCCGGGTTGAGGTACGCCTTGGGCGGCGGCCTTGTGGGACCGGCTGGGGCGCCTCGTGATGGGAACCCACGCGGGAAGGAGTCGGCCCAGTGGATGAAACCAACGAACTCGCTGCCCACCCCTCCTCCCCTGGGACACAAGACTCTGTGGCGGCAGAAAGAGGCCCCCCGGCTGGGACCCGGGAGATGGAGATTGGGCGCAAGGCGGCGGCCTTAACTAACAGTGATCCAGGGCCTAGACATAGGATAACGCATCGCCTCTGTACATAGACTGCCTGGGGCCAAGTCAAAGTAGCACGCCCCTGCTGGTCTCCCGGGGGAAAAGAAAGACACTAAAAATCAGTCACTAGGCAACAACGACAAACAAAGACAAACTGTGAGCTGGGACAACCACCGGGATACCGAAAGGTGGATCTGGATCCTTGAGGGCCGAGAGAGATGCACCCAATTGGCTCCCCCTTCACCTCTCGTGCCACGGTGGGGCTTGGCCCTGGTGGGCGCCATGTTATAGATCACAGGGAGTGATCCTCCTCCCTTCCTTTTCTGTTGACCTCCTCTCTTCCAGGCGCTAGACATCCTCACCGGCCAGACACAGGAAAGGTCCCAGGGTCATATCAAGTGGTGAAAGGGAACACCGCCAGGGTAAAGGATCATTGAAATGAAGAAACAATAACGACAGAAAGATAAATTAGAGTATGTAACACTGCGTCCCCCGAAATCACTAGAGCTATCTGGCGGATTCATAATGTAGGATATACTACAATGGTAATACACTAGATCCCCAAGAAACTCTCATTCGGCCCTACACTAAGGCGAAACGACTGTCAAAACGAAACTGATCGACCACTGAGACCCCCGTGGGACTAGAACCGCACCCAACACCATGGGTAAAGACAAATCAACCAAACAAACAATGGCACAAACTCATATGGACCAATTCACCACAGGCGCGACGGGCCCCCGGTTGGAAGACCCAACCCCGAATGGCGGTGGTGACCCACGAACATCATCCAGTGACCTGGCGGCAATCCTCCAGGCGATTCAGTCCTCCCAGACAGCTGTTGAATCTAAAATAGGGGAAGTCGGAGTGGATGTCGCCCTGATCCGACAAGATCTCCGTAATGCAGTGTCCCGAATCACGGAGGCCGAATCCAGAATCTCCACGGCGGAAGATGAAATAACTACCCTTAAAGCCCAAATCTCAATGCTGACCACGCGCACCTCGGAGTTACACAGGAGGGCCGAAGACGCCGAAAACAGATCTAGACGCAACAATCATGGTAGGTCTTCCCGAGGCCACTGCGGAATCGTCGCTGGCCACGTTCCTGGAGGATTGGTTCAGGTCCTGGTTGCTCGCAGACCGCCTCACACCGTGGTTCACAATTGAACGAGCCCACAGGTCATTGTGTGCAAAGCCCCCACCGGGTTCCCCACCCCGGCCGGTAATAATCCGCCTCTTCAACTTCAAAGACAGAGGCTTGGTCCTGCAAGAAGCTCGCTCCAGAGGAGACCTCCTCTGCAATGGGGCGAAAGTCCTCCTTTTTCCGGATTACACATTCGAAGTACAGCAACAACGCCGCTTGTTCATGGAAGTGAAACAAAAGCTAAGATCAATGGACATCCAATATCACCTCCTATTTCCAGCGAGTCTCAGGGTGATCTACAGTAATAAAACCTACTTCTTTGAGCAGCCGGCCGCGGTGTGGACCTGGCTGACGGAAGAAACCCCACTGGATATACACAGGCCAGGACCACGACCACCGCTCAAATCAATGCCAGCACACCAAAGGGTGCAGCAACCTGAGCGCGGTCAGCACACACGCTCTCGGTGAAGAAGAGGGAGACGTAGATCCAGATCAGACTCCCCTCCCGAGGCCCATCGGTCAGAATCACAAAACCTACAATCGATAGAGAATTCTGGAACCACCTTGCCAAGTCAGAACCTACAGGATACAACCTAAGCCCAACTAGAGACACAGGAAGACACAGACTTGTCCCGTAGTCCGGCCCTGTGACTACACAGAAGAAACCTATTCTGGGATAGAATCAAGTCACTGAAAATAGGAGCGCCATGCCTAATCTGATTACACATCAAGTACTATATATGCATGCATGATCCGATAATATAGAGGGGGTCCACCACCAATACCACAGCCTTACCACTTGAAAAGCCACCTCACCAGTTTTAGAAATGAGGGGTTATATATATGGGCGACAGAGCTTCTAGGGGGAAGTATGGGGAGGGGAGGGAGTTGGGGGGCAAGGGAGTTCCGGCCTCGTTCCAAAGGCCAATGTTAGAATTTCTATGCGAATGCAAGGTTTATATTTGTTAATTGATGCAAAAGGCAGGAGGCTTAGTGACACGATAGACATAACAGAGACAAAGGATCTGCAAAGAGAGATCAAAAGCCAAGTTCCCCAGAATCTCACAAATTAAAAGCTAAAGGCTGGTACAACTATTGTAAAATTCCACCTAAAACCACTCACCCCCCATGAATCGAGTACAGATTATATCATGGAATACCAACAGACTCCTCGATAAGATCAAACGTACTGCAGTTTTCACCTTTATACATAGACACCGTCCAGAAATAATCATGTTGCAGGAAACTCACCTCTTGGGTGATAAATGTCCCTTCCTGGCCCGTCGGGGATTTGATAGGGTGTATCATGCAGGTTACACACGCGGATCACGAGGGGTAGCCATACTACTACATCGTACTTTTCCCATGACAAAACACCCAGGTATGGAGGGACAAACAGGGGCGGTATGTAGCCATCATCGGTAAGGTAGAAGGGGTCACATTCAACATAATCAGCGTCTACGCCCCCCCCCCTCCCTGGTTAGCTCAACCCTCCAGGCACTCACCAAACTACTCTCTGACCTACCCCCTGGGCACACTATATTAGGTGGCGACTTCGACGGAACCCCAGACCTGACCCTGGATGTAGATGGTCCACTCTCCACATATAGATGTACATAGGCAACGGAAATCAATGGATGGGTATCTGCTACGAGACAATTCACCCACACCTCAGCAGCCCATGGCTCCCAATCCAGAATAGATCTGGTGCTTCTTCCGAGCACGGACTGTACAACCCTCTCACACGTCGAGATTCTAGCTAGAGGAATCTCTGATCACGCCCCTCTCCGGCTCACGCTAGGCCTGGCTCGCCCCAGTGTCACCCTATGTGGCGACTAAACGCATGGTACTTCCAAGATGAACAATTTAGGGAACATTTAAAACAGGCGCAAGCAGAATATTTTCACTTAAATGAAGGTTCGGTTACCTCGGAGGGCACTCTGTGGGCAGCTGGGAAGGCGGTAGTACGAGGTATGGCTAAAAATCTGATCCATAATCAAGGACGCACCAAAACGCAACATATTACACAGCTAGAGCTCCGGGCGATAAGACTCGAAAGAGACCACATAATAACCCCCAAGTGAGAAACTGACGCGACAACTCCTTCTAATCCGAGAGGAAATACGGGGTCAATCCCTGGAAGCTGCGAACCAAATATGGAGGGCCAGTACTGGGAGGATCTATGGTTGGGGGACAAAACCGGGAAAATGTTATATTGGCTGATCTCCCGCAATCAGGCCTCCAAGATCGTCCCCGATATTTATGACAGGGACGAGATCCTAGTTACAGGACACACCGAAATCGCAAATGCTTTTGCCAATTATTATCACACACTATACCAGGCATCTACACAAATAGATCTACATCAAGCCCGTCAACTACTCTATGAGATCCCACTCCCACAGTTACCTACGGTAGAAACACAGCTCTTAGAAGAACCCATTAAAGCGGAAGAAATTGGGACAGCGATCTCGACATTAAATGCTGGCAAGACGCCAGGTCCCAATGGGTCCCCCTAGAATATTATAAAACATTTAAAGAAGACCTGTCCCCACGCCTAATGCACCTTTTCGCAGAAGTAGAAAAAGGCGGATCCTTTCCTCCAGAACTAGACACGGCCACAATCGTAGTGCTCCCCAAACCCCAGCCCCCTTCGCCACACTGCGCGGAATACAGACCAATATCATTGATAAATACAGAAATTAAAATTTTTGCCTCTATCCTGCCACTCGCATCAAAAGGTTCCTGCCGCAGCTAATCCATCCCGATCAATGTGGGTTTATGGCAACCCGCATTACCCGACACTGTATCCGCCGGCTACGTGTAGCCCTGGCGGAGAGACGTCGGCTACCCAGAAACCTGGCCTTCTCGCTTATAGATTTCGAAAAGGCTTTCGATTCAGTTGACTGGGGATTCCTTCTCCTGATGCTCCAACAGGCAGGCACAGGAAAACAATTCTGCCGCCTGATTCAAGCGTTATACACCAACCCTACGGCCTGTGTACAGGTCAACGGGACCCTATCCCACATGTTCGACATTCGCAGAGGTACACGACAGGGATGTTCCCTATCCCCTCCCCCCTTTGTTTACCCTGGCCATTGAGCCTCTGGCTCAGATGGTCAGGACTGACTCATTATACTGAGGATGGAACTGGGGCCCCTCCCGTGAAGATAGGATAGCTTTATATGCGGACAATGTTTTTCTATATATGGAAGAACCTAGTATAACTGGTCCAAGGAGCCTCTGCCGTCTACGGAAATATGAACAAATCTCAGGTCTCGGGATGAACTCCACCAAATCAATTCTGATCCCGCTCACGAACACGTGTGATTGCTTTGATTGGCAAAATACCATACCCTTATGCAGACTAAGTTTTAAATACCTTGGTATCTGGGTATCCCTTCTGCCTGAACTAACATGGGCTAAAAATCTATCTCCAGTGCTAACACAAATCAAATCGGACTTGCAGAGAAGGCAAACCCTGCCATTAAATGTGATGGGGTGGGAGGCCATATACAAAATGATGATCTTACCAAGACTCCTATACATATTTCAAAACGTTCCCATCCCTCACTCCTGTTTCAAACACCTTGAAAGCGTCACAGGAAGATTTTTATGGCGGGGCAATAGGCATCGAGTAGCGATACAACACTGCTGGAGAGGAATGTACGACGGAGGTTTGGGTGTGTTGGACCCTTATCTATACTACTTGGCTACCCAATTGATAGTGATTCATGACTGGTTTAATGGGGGCTGGGAAGACCCGGCATACAGGACAGAACTGGCATTCCTAGCTTTTCCACGGGTCCTTGATATACTGTACGGATCACCACTTCCCAGTGACATGGAAGAAATAACCAAGGTGGTCTTCCTAGCATGGCGGGCCGCACTACGTTGCACTCACTGGAATGCCGTTATCACTCTCCAGACTCCGTTATGGAGAGGGAGATGGCTGTGTGCCTCGGCTACGCTGGAGGGATTTGCAACGTGGGACCTAATAGGCATTTCCCTAGTTGGAGATATATGGAAGGGGAGGGCCATGAAATCGTTTCAGGAACTACAAGCAGATTTTCAGTTAAATCAGGCACAGTTCTTTAGATACCTCCAGCTAAGACACGCACTGAGGGTCCACTTACCCACCACAGGCCCCATACCAGACTTTAACCCACTGGAAGCCAAAATACTCATGGGAAGTATAGAGGGGAAAGGCATCTCTCAACTATACAAACCACTAATTAACAGTGCCCCTGATAATTTAGCCATCTTCAGGACTAAATGGGGATCATGGGTTGGACCCGTGGAAGAAGCGGAATGGAGGGAAGCCCTGATGGCACCCAAGGTACTACCGATATCGTCTAGGTTCCGCATGATACAATTCTATTATTTATATGGAGCATATCTGACACCATCCAAACTACACAAAATGGGAGCCCGCCCATCCGCCAAATGCCCAAGATGCCCGAGTGAGCCAGCAGATTTCTTCCATATGGTATGGACCTGTCAAATAATACAGAAATATTGGGAGGGGGTGGTTCGAGATATAGGAAGGGCCCTAGGACAAGAAATACAAAAATCAGCGAAGCTAATCCTACTGGGGGTAATGGAGGAAATGGGAGGAACACGCGCTAAACGAGCGCTTACAGCCACAGAGCTATTATTCGCCAAGAAGGATATTGCAGCAACTTGGACCTCCTCGGAGGGCCCATCGATCCAGAAATGGAGAAAGGGGGTAGACTGGTGTGCAAACCAGGAGAAACTGGTATTCGAGTCTAGAGGGTGGCCACAAAAATTTGAAAAGATATGGGGACGATGGTTAGAATCACTGACGTAAACCAGACAAGTTATATAATAAATAATGTTGTATGGAGACATAAAATGTTGCTAGATCTTCTGCTAGCCCTACAACCAATATTATTATCGATTGTTAACATTGATACTAAAATGTTAATGGAACTTCATAAATTAACTGTGTCCTTTATTCTGTGCTTTAAACCTTTTTTGTATTTTTTGAAAATAACAATAAAAATTGTTTATTAAGAAAAACAGTAATATAAATGAGACGACGGTAACAAAATGGCCAATTACTCCAGTATTGTTACTTTCATAGACTCACATGCTTGAATACTTCCCCGTCGTCGAGATGGGAGTCCCCGGCGTAATACATAAGATATGCCTAAATGTATACCTACATTACATGCATTAGGCCTTTAGCTTAGTAACATATCACAGTCATTTTGTAAAAAAGGCCCAAACTCAAAAGCTCAACCAATCAGGCTGCATCACCCTCTAGAAGCCTCCTGTGAGGAACTGCCTTCCCTCAGATTTTCCACCGCACATTGTGCTGAGGAGTCTCCTTTGAGCTCTGCTCAAATTTTCTCTCAGAAACATATTCCCTAGATCTTAGGAGTTTATGGGCCTGATTCTAACCCTGGCGGTCGGTGTTAAAGCGGCGGCCAACCCGCCAACAGGCTGGCGGTCCAAAAAATGGAATTCTGACCCTGGCGGGAACCGCCAACACAGCCCGCCAACTTAACACTCCGACCGCCGCGGCGGTACAGACAAACAGCGCGGCGGTCACCGCCAACAGGCAGGCGGCAGACAATGTACCGCCCACACTATCATAACTCACCAATCCGCCACCTTTTCCGGGGCGGGAGCACCGCTGATAAAAACACGGCGGAAACAGACTACGAACGGGAAAACGCTCACCAAAACACACTCCACGAGTACGGAGGACAGCATGGAACCCGAATTAAACATCCTACCTGCTCTCGTCTACCTTCTCATCTACCACGAGTACGAAGTCCGGCGCAGACGACAACGGTGAGTACTGCACCTACGACACACGGGAGGGGGAGGACGAAAGGTTACGGGCACACACATATGCGACCCCCCCCCCCCCCCCCCAATCATGTACTCACCAATGCAGAGCACCAAGTCACAGTGACACCACCCAAACACCCCTGAAAAATGCTAGGACATAATCATATTTGGAATAAATATTTATGTACCAAAAAGCTCCAGAAAATTAGCGTACAACCATGAAAGATATCCACAACAAAACAAATGACATACACATCAGTGTATAACTGAAGTACCAAGTCCTGCACATCCTACGAATTCAGCATGTCCGTGGGCCAAAGTCTTGAGAAACAAGGGCAAAGCCCACACAGGAGACCTGAGTCCTTTGGAGAGAACACTGCAGGGGCATCAGATGTAAAAACTACAGGCACCTCAGGGGGAAGGGAAGGGGGGGGCACCACAGCCACATGAGTCCACGACGCCAGATCCACGAGGAGCCACCATGCCCACGGGACCATCCTGGGGAGTGCAAAGCCACAGTCTCTCAATGTCTCTACAGTGGGTGGGCTGCCCACTGGGCCATCCTGGGGAGTGCAAAGCCACAGTCTCTCAATGTCTCTACAGTGGGTGGGCTGCCCACTGGGCCATCCTGGGGAGTGCAAAGCCACAGTCTCTCAAGTCTCTGCAGTGGGTGGATTGCCCACTGGACCATCCTGGGGAGTGCAAAGCCACAGTCTCTCAATGTCTCTACAGTGGGTGGGCTGCCCACTGGGCCATCCTGGGGAGTGCAAAGCCACAGTCTCTCAATTTCTCTACAGTGGGTGGGCTGCCCACTGGGCCATCCTGGGGAGTGCAAAGCCACAGTCTCTCAAGTCTCTGCAGTGGGTGGATTGCCCACTGGACCATCCTGGGGAGTGCAAAGCCACAGTCTCTCAATGTCTCTACAGTGGGTGGGCTGCCCACTGGGCCATCCTGGGGAGTGCAAAGCCACAGTCTCTCAAGTCTCTGCAGTGGGTGGATTGCCCACTGGACCATCCTGGGGAGTGCAAAGCCACAGTCTCTCAATGTCTCTACAGTGGGTGGGCTGCCCACTGGGCCATCCTGGGGAGTGCAAAGCCACAGTCTCTCAAGTCTCTGCAGTGGGTGGATTGCCCACTGGACCATCCTGGAGAGTGCAAAGCCACAGTCTCTCAATGTCTCTACAGTGGGTGGGCTGCCCACTGGACCATCCTGGGGAGTGCAAAGCCACAGTCTCTCAATGTCTCTACAGTGGGTGGGCTGCCCACTGGGCCATCCTGGGGAGTGCAAAGCCACAGTCTCTCAATGTCTCTACAGTGGGTGGGCTGCCCACTGGACCATCCTGGGGAGTGCAAAGCCACAGTCCATCAGGTGGATGACAGTCTCCACTGGTCAAGGAGGAGGCATGGTGGGCACAGTGAACCATCAACGGTGCTTGAGACGGCGGTGCCCTGTTCAGCGGTGCTTGAGACGGCGGGGCCCAGCGGAGCGGTGCTTGAGACGGCGGGGCCCAGCGGAGCGGTGCTTGAGAGGAAGGGCCCAGCGGAGCGGTGCTTGAGACGGCGGGGCCCAGCGGAGCGGTGCTTGACAGGAAGGGCCCAGCGGAGCAGTGCTTGAGACGGCGGGGCCCAGCGGAGCGGTGCTTGACAGGAAGGGCCCAGCGGAGCGGTGCTTGAGACGGCGGGGCCCAGCGGAGCGGTGCTTGAGACGGCGGGGCCCAGCGGAGCGGTGCTTGAGACGGCGGGGCCCAGCGGAGCGGTGCTTGACAGGAAGGGCCCAGCGGAGCGGTGCTTGACAGGAAGGGCCCAGCGGAGCGGTGCTTGAGAAGGCGGGGCCCAGCGGAGCAGGGCTTGAGACGGCGGGGCCCTGTTCAGCGGTGCCTATCTCCACGGCGGGGCCCTGTTCAGCGGTGCTCTTCTGCACCGCGGGCCCTGTTCAGCAGTGCCTATCTCCACGGCGGGGCCCTGTTCAGCGGTACTCTTCTGCACCGCGGGCCCTGTTCAGCGGTGCCTATCTCCACGGCGGGGCCCTGTTCAGCGGTGCTCTTCTGCACCGCGGGCCCTGTTCAGCGGTGCCTATCTCCACGGCGGGGCCCTGTTCAGCGGTGCTCTTCTGCACCGCGGGCCCTGTTCAGCGGTGCCTATCTCCACGGCGGGGCCCTGTTCAGCGGTGCCTATCTCCACGGCGGGGCCCTGTTCAGCGGTCCTCTTCTGCACCGCGGGCCCTGTTCAGCGGTGCTCATCCAGCAGGTCAAGGGAGCCAGACCTGGCCTGGACTCCCTGTTCAGTCGCCCTCGGACCGTGACGTTTCTGGACCCTTCGGGGACGGACTCCTGGCCTCCTTAGTGTCCTCCTTCCCAGCTGGGATGTGGCATGTGGGGTCCACCTTCTCCGCGCTCCTGCTGCCCTTCCGCTCCTTTGATGGGGCTCTCGGGCCCTTGCCTCCCCCAGATGGTGTGGGTGGTGAAGTGGCCGCACATTGCTCCTTGGGGGCAGCCCTGTCGGTCCTCGCACGGCGGTCCTTGGTTTTGCGGGTCCTCTTGCCGGGGGGGGGCTGGACGTGTCCTTGCTGCTGATCGATGTGTCACTGCTGGCAAAGGGTGGGCTCCAGAACCCAGGCACAACAGTGACACCCAAAGCTGGGCTGGTGGTGGCTGCGGTGCTTTTGGGACTCTTTGAAGATGGATGGGGGAGGTCATCGGGGGGAAAGAGGTTAAGGTTAGCCAGGAAAAGTTTTTTAGGGCCAAGGCAAAGGGTAGGAGAAGTGGAGATGGAAGTGGAGGTAGAGGAGGTGGTTGTAGGAGAGTCAGGTGTGCTGTCATTGGGTGAAGGTGCTGGTGCTGTAGGCTGTCGTGAGGTGGATGGCTGTTGGGTGGGTGGCTGCCTGCGTTTGTGTGTCTTGGAAGAGGGGGTGACAGACACAGTGGGAGAGGACACAGGGGATGTGTACATGGCAGTGGGGGTGGTGACTGCACGAGTGTGGACTGTACTGGAGGGTGAGGTGGTGATGGAAGCACTGGCTGATGTTGGGGTGCATGCAGGTGTGAGTGTAGACGTCACAGGGAGGGAGGAGGGAGACGAGGAGTAGGGGGACACAGGGGTGGCAGTGGCTGTTGGCATGTCTGCATCTGGGTGTTGCTCGGGTGAGTGTTTGCGGGATCTGTGGTGCTTGTGTTTGGATGAGCTGCTCTTGGGTGTTGAGGTGTGTGCAGGCTGGTCTGATGGTGTGGATGGGATAGGCTGAGGAACAGGAGACAGAGACAGGCTGGAGGCAGTCAGAAGAGGGAGGCTGGAAACAGGGACAATGGCTGCCGTCAGTGCTGAGGCCAGAGCAGTGAACGCTCGTTGATGGGCAGCCTGACCCGAATGAATGCCCTCCAGGTACGCATTGCTCTGTTGCACCTCCCTTTGCACACCCTGGATGGCATTCAAAAGGGTCGTCTGCCCAACAATGAGCGTCCTTACCAGGTCAATGAGCTCCGCACTGAGGGCAGCAGGGGCAACAGGGGCAGGGGCTGAGGTGCCTGGGGCGAAGGAGACGCGCGCCTTCCTGGGCGAACCGGCACGGAGCGAAGACTGAGGGGCTGCTGGGAGGGCGGGGCTGGTGCGCTGGGTGGCGGCTGTACCTGTAGAGGCGGGGGGCACGGATGTTGCCGCCACCCCTAGGGAGCTCCCATCCGAGGACGTGTCGCTTTCGCTGCTCTCACCAGCGGTCCCCGTCGTGGTGCTCCCCTCGCCCTCCGGATCACTGGTGCCCTCGGTGTCTGTTCCTGGGCCCACCGGGGCCTTGTGTCCTGCAGCTCCTTCGTGCTCCGATGCCATATCTCCTCCGCCTGATGATGCTAATGCACACATGCACAAGAAGATGAAGAGAAAGGGTGGGGGGAGAAAAAAGAAGACCAGGTTGAGTGCATGCAATGTCAACACCGTTGGCGGAGAGGACAGACACAGGTGCCTAATGCACTAAGCCGCGCATTCGGGGTACACTACTCAGTACTACTGACTAAGACAACAGGCCAAGAGACGTCAAACGCGCACATGGGAGATGCTGGACCTTCAATGGCTGTACTTGTCACCCTACAGAGGTGGGGGCCGGGGGCACAGGGCCATGCCTAAGGGAGAGGACTACACTACAGAAAGCGCCCTGGCCTAATGTCACCCACAGCCCTCCTCCCCCACCCAGACACCTCCACTGCGCAGAAAGATAGGAGAATGTGCTGATACTCACCCCCTTGTGTCTGCTGTGATGTCTTAAAGCGCCCATCCAATTCAGGGTAGGCCACCGCCAGGATCCGGGACATCAGGGGGGTCATGGTGCGACTGGCACCCCTCCTAGGTTGGGAGGCCATCCCCAGCAGTGTTTCTGCGGTCTTCCTTGTTCCGCGGCGGATGTCCTCCCACCTCTTGCGGCAGTGGGTGCCCCGTCTGTTGTGGACCCCCAAGGTCCGGACTTCCTTGGCGATGGCACGCCAAATGTCGATCTTCTGATGGGCGCTGACCTATTAGACATGTACAGGGTGGAAAGGAGGAAATCATCAATGGCCTGCATGTTAGATGTAATTGCCCCCCCCCCACCCACTTTGCCATATGGCACATGCTCTCATCTGTCGGGCGTTGCACTCCTCATTCGCCCCCCACCCCACCAACTTACATCCACCCCAATCCACACAGGCATAGCCCATTCCATTAGCACCCGGGGTACTCACTTGTTGGTCTGGAGGACCGTAGAGTAGCGCATACTGGGGGAGGACCCCATCCACGAGCTTGTCCAATTCTTCAGACGTGAAGGCAGGGGCCCTTTCCCCAGTCGCAGCAGCCATTGTATCTTCCAGACCGAGGTCACAGCAGCACTTGCAGTATAGGTCCTCTCCTGTGGATGATCAGGTCTCGAGTGATTAAGCAGATAGAAAATGGCGGTCACGTCCGCGGCGGTGCGTACCGCGGCGGTGCGTACCGCGACCGCCGGCGCACTTCGTTATTGGCTCCTGAAACCCATAGGCTTCAATGTTAACCAATGCGGCTTTGCGCCGCGGTCTTCGACCGCCTACCGCCACGGTGTGCCCCGCCAGCGCAGTGACCTCACATCCCATTGTCCCACTTCACAGGTCAGGCAGCCGCCATTTCAAGGGCCCACATGGCTTAATTTTGACTGCGACACACAGGCCTAGGCCTTGCATTGCCACACATACACGCCTTTCAACCCATTGCCATTCTTTAACTGTGCAAGCTGTCTGTACGTACCTGTGGTTTGGCTGACTCTGTGCTCCATGTTGTCCTTCCTAGGCACCGTCCGCTGGGACTTGGGATGAGAAGGAGGAATCCTCGCGTGTACCGACCGCTGGTGGACCTGTCGACAATGGAAGAACGCCATATAATCCTTCGATACTGACTTGACCGTGCCACTATCCATGAACTGTGTGCCCAGCTGGAGCCAGCCCTGATGTCCCCCATCCGCCAACCCACAGGGATTCCCCCTCTGGTGCAGGTTTTGTCAGTCCTCCATTTTTTGGCCAGTGGGTCATTCCAGACCACAGTGGCCATGTCATCTGGAATGTCTCAGCCTATGTTTTCTAAGATTTTGAGCAGAGTGTTGTCTGCCCTGATGAAACTCATGCGGAGCTACATCATTTTCCCCGAGGAGGGTGACTTGCCCACAGTGAAGGGTGATTTCTATGCCCTTGGACATATCCCCAACATCATTGGTGCCATTGATGGGACCCATGTGGCTTTGGTACCCCCAAAAGACGATGAGCAGGTGTACCGAAACAGAAAGAATTATCATTCGATGAATGTCCAGGTGGTCTGTTTGGCTGACCAGTACATCTCCCATGTAAATGCCAAGTTCCCAGGGTCAGTGCATGACGCGTATGTGATGCGAAATAGCAGCATCCCCTATGTGATGGAGCAGCTACAGAGACAACGTGTGTGGCTAATAGGTGACTCTGGTTACCCCAACCTGCCGTGGCTACTGACCCCAGTAAGGAATCCCCGGACTAGGGCAGAGGAACGCTACAATGAGGCCCATGGGCGTACAAGGAGGGTGATTGAGCGAACCTTTGGCCTCCTGAAGGCCAGGTTTAGGTGCCTGCATATGACTGGTGGATCCCTAATGTACTCACCAAAGAAGGTGTGCCATATCATCGTGGCGTGCTGTATGCTTCACAACCTGGCTTTGCGACGCCAGGTGCCTTTCCTGCAGGAGGATGGTCCAGATGGTGGTGTTGTAGAAGCCGTGGAGCCTGTGGAGAGTGAAGAGGAGGAAGACTCTGAGGACGACACAGACAATAGGGACAGAGTGATACAACAGTATTTACAGTAACACCCAGGTAGGAATCACCCACGCCATTTCACAATTGCTTCTAGCCTCCTGCATCTATACTTTCTGTAGTTCCCCACAGATGTTTTTTATTAATTTATGCCTTTCCCTTCCCTTCTCAGTGCTGTCTGACTCAGTACCTGACTTCTGCTTGGTTCGCCCATGAAATACAGCGTATTGACATTGGTATGTTGTCATGACTAATTGACAGAACAGAAATTGAACAGTAATATGTTATCCATTTGTTAATAATACAGCATGACTCAAAACAGGTTTGTGTGCAAAATGTGATTTATTTACAGTGCTAGATACCGGTACATGTGATTCTAAGGGTGATGGGTGGGGGTGGAGGAATATCCATGGCAGAGTCCAGTTCTCAGTCTCACAGGTGCATTGTTCTTTTGCCTGTGGAAGGATGGAGCATAGGCACTTCATGGTTGGACAGGGTGGCAATGTGGGACAGTGGGAAGACTTGAGGGGGTATGTCCTGCTGGCGGGGGTCTTGACATCCTACTCTGTCTTTTTCTTTGGTCTCAGGCTCCTCTTACGGGGTGGTTGTTCTTCAGCAGGAGGTGGGGTTCTGGGGGGCTGTCGAGGTGTTGGGACCTCCTGTCCACTAGCGCCGGCGGAGGTGGTAGGCTGTTCCTGGTCCGGCCTAGTGACAGGGGCCCTGTGTGGTGCACCATGGTCCCGCAACGCGTCCTCTATCCTGTGGAGGGCCAGGACGATGGTCCCCATTGCGGTCCCGATGATTCTCAGCTCCTCCCTGAACCCCATGTAGCGTTCTTCCTGCTGTGCCTGGATCTCAGTGAACCTGGCCAGTACCGTCGCCATCGTTTCTTGGGAGTGGTGGTATGCCCCCATGATGGTGGTGAGGGCCTCTTGGAGAGTGGGTTCCCTGGGCCTCTCCTCCCCCCCCTGTCGCACAGCAGCCCTCCGAGCTGCCCGGTTTCCCCCGGCCTCTGTCCCCTGGCCGGTGTGCCCGCTCCCACTGCCCCCAGGTCCCTGTTGTTGTTGGGGTGTCGGGTTAGCCTGGGTGCCCTGTAGTGGCAGACACACCGCTGATTGAGCTGTCCTAGAGACAGAGGCATGGGCCCGCTGGGTGGGAGCTGTGCTGCTGTCGGCAGAGGGGGTCGGGTCTGGTGTGGCCTGTGTCTGGGTGAGGGGAACCGACTGCCCAGAGGTCCCCGATGGTCCGGGCTGGTCGTCAGGTTCACTGTCGACAGAGCTGCTATCCTCAGTGTGGGCCTGTTCCGGTGGTGGGATGGACACTTCTGGAACCCTCCTGGCTGGTGTGTTGTCGTTCGGGTCCTGCATGGGGTAAGAGAGTTTGGTTATTGTTTCTGTGTGTGCAATAGCATGCGTGTTGTGGGTGCCCTTGTCCCCCAGTGCAGGCATTCCCTGGAGGGAGGTGTTGTGAGGGTATTTAGTGGGGGGGAGGGGTTAGTGCAGTGGTCATGCTTAGGTGATGGGTGCCCATGGTTTGTGTTGGCATGCAGGAGTTGGTGTTGGGATGGGTGGGTTGTGCTGGTGAGACATTGTCAGGAAGGATGTGTGCTGGGGGGTTGGGGGTGAGGGTGGGGGTGTGGGTTGGCATGCTGGTGGGGTGTGGGGGATATAGTAGTTGAGATGGGACTTACCAGAGTCCATTCCTCCGGCTACTCCTGCGAGGCCCTGAGGATGCAGGATGGTCAAGACCTCTTGCTCCCACGATGTAAATTCGGGAGGGGTGGGTGGGGGTCCGCCGCCAGTCTTCTGGACCGCGATGTTGTGCCTGGAGACCATCGATCGGACCTTCCCCCGTAGGTCGTTCCATCTTTTGCGTATGTCCTCCCTATTCCTGGGATGCTGTCCCACCGCGTTGACCCTGTCCACGATCCGCTGCCATAGCTCCGCCTTCCTGGCTATACTGGTGTGCTGCACCTGCGAGCCGAAGAGCTGGGGTTCCACTCTTAGGATTTCCTCCACCATGACCCGGAGTTCTTGGTCCGAAAATCGTGGATGCCTTTGGGGTGCCATGGGGTGGTGTGGGTGAGGTGTGGGGTGGTGTATGTGATGAGGAGTGTGTTGGTGAGTGGTGCTTTGTGCTACTATGTGGTGTGTGTGATGGTGTAGTGTGCCTCAGTGTGTCTTGCTTTGGATTGTCTGCTGTGTCTCTCTCTCCTTCTCTCAGTAATTGGGGTCGCAGGGGTTTGTGGGTGATGTGGGTGGGTGTTTTATAGTTGGTTGATTGTGTGGGAGTGGTGTGTGTATGTGTATCAGGTGTGTGTTTTTCAAATGGTCCAATGTGGCTGTGTTTTGGTGATGTGTGTGTATTCTGACCGCGGCGGTGTGTAGCGCCAATGGAATACCGCGTTTGAATGACCGCCGTGTGGATTCGTGGGTCGTAATGGCATGGGCGTATTTCTGTTGGCGTGACGGTGGAGGTTTGGTCATCTCCAGTTTATCGCTGCCCGCCGATGTGGCGGGCTGCAGTGGAGTACGGATTTTTGGAGGTTTGGCCGTTGTGGGTCAGAATGACCGTGGCGGTTGACCGCGGCCGCGGCGGTGTTATGGCGGTCTTCTGACCGGCGGTAAGGGCATTTTACCGCCGAGGTCAGAATCACCCCCTATATCTCTTCTTCTGGTGCTTCAAACTGGCTGCCATGTCAAAGACACGAAAAAAGGTGCTTTTCAGATCCTGTGGAACCTGTCTGAAAAAGAGATTATATATGGATGACCCACATGATGATTGCATATACTTCTTATACCCAAATCACAAGAGCAAAGACTACAAGATCTGAAGAAAATTTTCTACAAAGACTTTGAAGGACTTTGTTGCTTCCAAACGGTAAATCCGGCCATCCACCCTCTGATGATGACAGTGCCTCATCTTCTGTCTCTGTCACAAAGACACCTGTTAAGAGACAGCATGAAAGCTCAGAGATTCCGGAACCTCCTAAAAAGACTCCAAAAAAGTCATCTGAGGGCTCTTCAAAAATTGACAGCCCTGTAAAGAATATGCAGTCTGGCATAATGAAAGGGTCAGGCTCCCTCTTAAAACCCAAAAAGAAAACTCCTTCTCAGCCTCCAACGCTGCCTCTTAAAATAAAACATAAATTTAAGAAGCCAGGATCCGCACCGTTGGTGGGACCGTTGTTGACTACGTTCTCGTCGACGACTATATCATCAGTGACATCAACCATAGTGTTGGACTTTTTTGCTTGTCCAGGGTTATCCCCAATCTTTTAGCCTCCTGCCTTCTATTTTTTCTGAACTGTTGCTGTTGGCTTTTGAACTCTGAGCACTTTACCACTGCTAACCAGTGCTAAAGTGCATATGCTCTCTGTGTATATTGTATGGTTTATTAGTTTATCCATGATTGGCATATTTGATTTCCTTGTAAGTCCCTAGTAGAGTGCACTAGAGGTGCCAGGGCCTGTAAATCAAATGCTACTAGTGGGCCTGCTGTACTGGTTGTGCCACCTACATAAGTAGCTCTGTAATCATATCTCAGACCTGCCACTGCAGTGTCTGTGTATGCAGTTTTAACTGCAAATTCGACTTGGCAAGAGTACCCACTTGCCAGGCATAAAGCTTCCCTATTCCTACATGTCAGTCAACCCTAAGGTAGGGCCTAGGTAGCCCAAGGGCAGGGTGCAGTGTATGGTTAAGGTAGGACATGTAGTAATGTGTTTTATGTGTCCTGACCATGAAATATTGTTAAATTTGTTTTCACTGTTGTAAGGCCTGTCCCTCTCATAGGTTAACATGGGGGCTACCTTTAAAGATGATTAAAGTGTAAAGTGTAGATACCCTTTGGGAGCGTATGGACATGTGGTGTTTGGGGTCTCTGAGCTCACAATTTAAAAATACATCTTTTATTAAAGTTGATTTTAAGATTGTGTGTTTGAAAATGCCACTTTTAGATAGTGAGCATTTTCTTGATTATACCATTTAGGTGACTCTGCCTGTTTGTGGATTCCCTGTCTGGGTCAGTTTGACAGTTGGGCTGGTTGCACCTCACACTAGACAGTGACACAAAGGGAGCTGGGGTGTAGGCTGCATACCCTGATGAGCCATCCGTGCTAGGAGGGAGGGGATGAGTGGTCACTTACACCTGAAAGGGCTGTGCCTGTCCTCACGCAATGCAGTCTCCAACCCCCTGGTGAGTGTCTGGGGCCTGGCCTGGGCAAGGCAGGATTTCACATTCAAAAGAGAATTTACTTTGAAGTAGGCCTACTTCGGAGGAGAAATTGGGTATAAGGGCACCCAAAACCACAGACGTTAGAACACTTCTGGAAACAAGAGGAACCTCTGCCTGGAGAAGAGCTGAAGAGCTGAGGAAGAAGAGCTGTCCTGCCTGTGACTGTGCGTTGTGGAGCTATCCTGCAGTTGCTGCTTCTGCCAGAGTAAGAGGGCAAAGACTGGACTTTGTGTGCCTTCCATCTTGAGAAGAAATCTCCAAGGGCTTGAATCAGACCTTGCCTCCTGTTGTTTGAAGTCTCAGGGACAGCAAAGACTTCTCTCTGCCAGCACCTGGAGTCTCTGGAGAGACTCCTGCCCTGACAAGTGGTACTCTGTCCAGTCCCTGGGCCCTTCGAAGGAAAAGCTGATGAAAATTCAAGGATATCGACTTTGGATGACTCCGGACCAACGCCCCTGCGAAGTCCGGTGATGCCGCCTGCAACCGACTCCGTGATATTCGCTAGAACGCGATGACCTTTGCAGACCCGACACCGCTGCAGCCCCGCCGAAGTCCGCAACTCCGTAGAAGTTGCTGCACTGCGCCTTGACCGGCGCCGCTTGAAGTGCGCGGATTCAATGTTTCGCACAGACGCCTCGTTTCCCGACTTCGTGCATCGGCTTGTTTTCACTCTTCACCAAAGGTACTGCACCTGGGGGTCCGCGTGACTCCGTGGCTGGCACCGCTGGTGTTGGATTGTTGGTAAAGACTCCGTCATGACGCCGTGTTAACACCTCATCGAAGCATTTTGTGTTTCTAAGCGCTATTTTTTAGTTTAATCTTTAAAAATTCATAACTTGACTTGTGTATGTCAGATTTTTGTTGTTTTGGTCTTGTTTTGTTTAGATAATTCCTAATTAGAGTCTACACAGTGGTGAAGTGGAGGTACCTGTTACACCTGGGGGGAGGGTCTCCAGGATAGGTAGCAGCGTCTCATCTAAGGGTCTGACTCCTGAAGAATTGCAGGACAGACAGGCAGAGAGGGAGCACCAGAGGGAGTTGGAGAAAATGGGGATGGCCTTAGAGGTAAAAAAGATGATTTTGGCTTATGAGCTAAAACTTAAAGAGATGGAAGTCATGAGGACTGAGTCCAGCTGGAATGGTGGCAGTAACAATTTTATATCCAGTGCTGCTGAAGAAGTGCACATGCCCAGAGACGACGTGCCCTACTTGAAGGAGGGAGTTGACACACATCAGGAGGTTCAGGGGTATGAGGTAGCTCCAGTGGTGCACAGGGACCCTGAGGTGGATTGAGGAACTGGCATAGGGAGTCATATTCCTAGTGATGGGAGGGACACTGTACTGACTCTAGATGAGTGACAGGGAGATGGGTTCCCCCCAGGTAGAAATCCTGGTTATGGAGTATGAAGACATCCCAGAAAAGTGTGGGTTGAGTGTCAGGGACAGGCAGGTACTGTCTCACCAATCTCAGGAGGGTGATGTGGGGTGCTTTTTCAAAGCAGAGTCACTGGATGGTTGGGTGAAGGGTACTTTGGTTAATTCATGTGAGGGGCTGAGTGATGTAATTGCTAGAGAGCATATGTCTAGTCCTTATTTTCCAGAGCTACGCCAACACCAGGTGGAGTGTGAGTTCTCTGACCCCAGGGAACTTACAATGGAGGCAGACCTTTGGGTGAGTACCAGAGAGTCTGAAGAGGCATTTGGGGGTACTCCTGAACGGAGTGGTCTAGGTATTTCCCAACCAGGTGAGGTAGTGAAGGATTGTAGTGTCCCAGGTAGGTCCCAGTGTAGTGGGATGGGCGAGGGACCCCATGTCCAGTCTCAGAGGTGAGGGAATGGGGATGGGCTGAGGCCCAGGGTGCCCGAGATCCAGTCCCAGGTCCTGGAGGGTTTCATGAGCTAACACCAGGAAGGGAGCCTAGCCTGTAACGTAGGGCCATCTGTTGAGGGAGACCAGACAGTGTCAGGAGAACTAGGGGGGTTGTGGGGGGGGAGGGCTGTAGCCAGTGTCCCACCAGTTCTGGTGTCTGGCTGTACCACTCCTAGTGAGGGGGTGCAGAAGTCCAGACAGAGGGTTGAGAGGGGGTTGCAGACCCCAGTGGAGAACATGGAGGGTCAGGGGTCAGCTCTGAGAGCAGAGCCCCCCAGGAATGACCTTGGTGAGACCATTTCTGAGTTGGGGGGGAATCCAGACTCTGTCAGAAGGGCAGAGGTCAGGAGACCTGCACCAGCCAGACTCTTGCATGGCCCTTATGGACTGTGTGTCCCTTGAGGGGGGTAAGTGTGCCCCCTGGAAGTCCTGGTGTGCCAGGCAAAGGTTCAACCGCAGGGTGGTGACTCTGGGTTGAATGATCAGGTTCAGGGGGTAAACTCTGACCTGATGCTGGGTAGGTGTGCTCCCAAGGAAGTCCTGTGCACCAGGCAGTGGTTCAACGCAGGGTGGTGACTCTGGGTTGGATGACGAGATTCAGAGGGTAAACTCTGACGTGGTGAGGGGTAGGTATGCCCCCCAGGAAGTCCTGGGTTGCCAGACAGTGGTCCTGTCTGAGGGTACAGACCCTGGACTGGTTGATCAGGTACAGGGGGTAAACCCTGACCTGAAAGGGGGGGGGCGGTTTGCCCAATCACCCCCCGGTGTGATTTCTAGGGGTACTCTCCCTGAGGGGGGAGGGTGCAGAACCCTGAGAGTAGGGACAGGGGAAGAGAGAGACTCATCCCTGACCCCAGTGCAATCTAAGGGTACAGACCCTGGATTGGAAGGCCAGGTTCAGGGTGTCCCCCCTGACCTGGAGGAAGGGGCTACTGCTAACAGTGCCCCTACTGTGTTGTCTTCTGTGGGGGGCACTCCTAGTTGGGGGGGTGCATGGCCTCAAAAGGGAGGGCAGGGGGAGGGAAGCCTTGCCCTGGTCCAACCTGAAGTACAGACCCCAGGTTGGAGGACCGGTGGCAGGTCAACATCCCTGCACTGGTGGAAGAATTGTGCAGGACTGCTTCTACAAGCACCCTTACAATTTTGGACTCTGGGGGTGCCGCTCCTGCAGGAAGGGTACAGAGCCCCACAGGGGAGGACCCGGGTCAGGTTGTGATCCCTGACCTGGTGGAAGGGAGAGTGTTCATAGAGTGCCAGGCACCTGGAGCTACCGTCCACCACTCTCCACAGTCACAGTAGTTAAAGAGGCCTGAGGTTGCTGTGGCCCTCTGTCTTGGTGGACAGAACTGTCCCGGGGGGGGGGGGAAGAACGAGAGTCACACCCCGGGGGTGGAGTGGGCAACACCACTGTGTTGGCCATGGTGCTACTATCTGCTCACTGGGATACATCTGTGTAGGAAGTTGGCTCTTTATATACTATTTCAAAGTAGGAAATAGAGTGCACAGAGTCCAAGGGTTCCCCTTAGAGGTAAGATAGTGGCAAAAAGAGATAATTCTAATGCTCTGTTTTGTGGTAGTGTGGTCGTGCAGTAGGCTTATCAGAGGGTAGTGTTAAGCATTTGTTGTACCCACACAGGCAATAAATGAGGAACACACACTCAAAGACTTACTCCAGGCCAATAGGTTTTTCTTAGTTTATTTTAAGAACCACAGGTTCAAGATTTACAAGTAAATACTTCAAATGTAAGGTACTTCACTTACATACTTTAGGAACTTTGAGTAAAAGCAATATCCCATACAGTGGACACAGTGCAAAAATCAACAGTTCCTGGGGGAGGTAAGTAAAGGTTAGGTTTGTAGGGAAGTAAAACACTTACAAGTCTCACAGTTGAAGCAAAGGTATCCCACCGTTGGGGGTTTAAGGCATCCCCAAAGTTACCACACCAGCAGTCAGGGCTGGTCAGGTGCAGAGGTCAAAGAGGTACCCAAAACACATAGGTTTCAATGGAGAACAGGGGTGCCCCGGTTCCAGTCTGCCAGCAGGTAAGTACCCGCGTCCTCGTAGCACGTTCCTAAAATGGGGATGGTAAGCTTGCCCTCATCTTTGTGCATGCACCTGCACAGTCACGTTTTACACTGTCACTGTGCCCCACTTTTGATCTGACACCCCCTTCCCCTCTCTCATGTTGATGAGTATGTCACTATGAATATACCCATTGATATTTTATCTGTTTTACCTTTTTATTACAGGGCGACAGATAGGAAGAATAGTTCCTCCCTATACTAGTGTAAGTGATTGGATACGCTTGTACTGACAATTCTAGTGTGTAACTATCCACGCGATTTATGAATAGGAGATACACATAGTTAACTGGTCCTGAAGAAGCGTCACGGGACCCACATGGGCCACTAGCGACGCAAAACATGTTGACCCTGACGAGGGTTGGCTTGGAAATTCCCCACCCTCTGTTCTTTTTCTTTTCTATGATAGAGTGATTGACCATTGCCTCTGTTTCACTCTCGTGACTATTTTTTTATCTTGGCCTCTGATCCCCGTGTAGACTAATAAATAGATTATTTTCTTCGGGTTTAGAGAGTCAATCTTAACCCTTTTTCGTCTGATCTCCTTCCTTCACACTCTTATGCAGGGTCGTGGCATCATCATCAATTAAGATCTCCGGCAAAGAGCCCCCCCATTTGGGGTGGTGCCCGTCAGACATTGCAGCGCCAGTCTGACCAGGAGCAATTCCGATGATGAAGCATCACACCCTTTTGGGTTGTGAGGTTTCTGCTCCTAAAGATTAGGACCCCTCTTGAGTATCCTCTCCTTCTCTAACTGGAACAGTGTATTATCTTTACTTACGTATTCATTGGGAGGCCATACACTGGACCATAAACCCTCCCCATCCCTCTGTTTTTTGACCTATTGGCGCAGCTGCTTAGCTGTGGGATTTTCTCTTCTTCTAGCCCTCCACGATGGATAATTTCCAAGGGCTAAGCTTCGATGACGATATCGTGTCTGCAATTTTACAGACTCCATCTATCTTGGGGAACGATGGTGCTGGACCTTCTGGCCCGTCTAAAGAAGAGTGGGATAAATTGTCCACACTCAAACGTGACCTTATTAAAACCGTCTTGCATGGGAGCATAATGACCGAATATTTGAGAGCAAACATCGCTCCAAATGGCCTCCTAGTATCAAACATACCTAGGATCTTTCTCCAGGATCTGGCCATCAGAAAAGACTGGGCCCAGATCGCCTGGAAATGCACTAGGGATTGGCTGGTACTTATTATTAATACATCCAAATGTCTAGCAGATTCAATCCTGGTACAGATTAACCTTATGGAAGGCACACTCAAAACCACGGTCTCACTTGCTGCTTTTAAGAGTCGTTTGTCTGAAATTAACACTGAACTTAATGAGACCAGGGAATTCCTCACCCAACAGAAGATTTCGAAATTACAGAAGGATATTTCCAAATTCAGCAGAGAGAAAGTCTATCCCTATATCACAGATGACTTCTCTGCTGACACACATTCTCTTTCCTCAGATTAATCTTCTTCTTCAATGAAGAAACCCCGTAGATATAGCAACAGCTCTTCATTTGATGGATGGAGTACGGATGATGATGGTACACATCCTTTCTATCATTACCCCCAATACTCTCCGGGACAACCTCTTGGATAGCAGCAGCCCTTCCCCTTTTACCAACCACGCCCTATGTTACCATACTTGCCTATTTTAGGCCGCGGTCGGGGCAGGGGAAGAGGCAGAAGGAGAGGAAGAGGCAGAAGGGTACACTGGGCCCAGGACGAACCACAAATGGTGACCCGCAGTCAAGGGAAGAACCCTCCCAACCAGATCTAGTGGTTAACCTCTCATCCAGAACACTCTCCTCTGTTGAGTCGTCGGTCTTAAACAAAGGGTTGGGCTTTGTACCCACACCCTATGAAGATTCCTTCCGCCTCCACTGTGAGATTTCCCAGTTTTTCAGGAAGGTTAGACTACGATGTTTTTTTATCGACAGACCCAGTATGGATCAGCCATTGGACTCCGGTCTTAAGAGACCATCCAAATTTATGCCCCCAGCTTCGGCCATGCCCTGTGAAGTATTGGCATTTGAGAAAGTGGTACTTTCTGACATCGCTTCTCTTCAACCTAAACAGAGTTACCACAATACCTCTAACATTGAAAAAAGTGCCCTTCAGACCTTGGCATCTGATACGAGTATAGTCATAAAACCTGCAGACAAAGGTGGAGCAATAGTCGTGATGGATTCCACGGACTATAGACAGGAGTGCCTACGTCTCCTTGGGGATTCTTCCTACTATACTCAGATTACCTGTGATCCCACTGAGAGACTTCAAATTGAAATACGAGGTATGATAGAGGAGGCCCTTGCCAACTCCTGGATCTCACAAAAAGAGTCAGAGTTCTTGGACACTTTATAATCCACGTATACCGTACTTTTACTGCCTCCCTAAAATTCATAAAGGCAGAGTACCTCCACCTGGCCGCCCGATAGTTTCTGGGATAGGATCCATCCTTGAACCACTGTCCACTTTTTGTGACCATTTTTTGCAACCAATAGTGCAGGCATCTGCTACCTACTTGAAAGACACCAAGGATGTCCTTAAACTGATAGAGTCCATCAATTCCACCGCTTACGTTCATGCTTTGATCACCTTGGACGTTGAGGCATTGTATACTAACATCCCTTAAGAGGCCACTTTGCAGGTAGTTTAATCTGCTCTTTTGTCCACTGATCTACCGCTCACTACTCCTACGCATTTTATTATGCACTGTGCCTCCTTTAGCTATGAAAGAAAATTTCTTTCAATTTGAGGACCTCCTTTTCCACCAGACTCGCAGAACCTCGATGGGCAGTACTTTCGCTCCGAGCCTCGCCTGTCTGTATATGTTCGATTTCGAGGCACGATACATTTTGCCACACAGTAATCCATTTCATGATAACATCAAATTATGGCGCAGATATATCAATGACATCTTGATAGTATGGCAAGGGACTCTCACTGAGGTCACCCAATTTACAACCTGGGTCAACACCTTGGACCCTTTTTTGAATTTCACTTCCTCAGTATCCAGTACTGAGATACCTTTTCTGGACTTGCTGATCAAGATAGAGGACGGCCAGTTGCATACGAGTACTTATCACAAAACTACTGACCGTAACAGTCTCTTGTTATACAATAGTCACCATCCAAGAGCATTAAGAGACAATCTACCGTGCGGGCAATTTCTCAGGCTACGGCGTAATTGTAGCAACATGCATACGTTTATTTTCCAAGCCAACGACTTGTCTGGAAAACTTGAGAATCGCCATTACCCCAATCCGGTGGTGAGGGCAGCTTACAAATGCGCAAAATTTTGCAATCGAGACACGTTACTCTCTAATACCCCACGCACGGCGGATACTAAACTTACTTGTGTGTCCACCTTTACCCCCTTATCTAATTCTATCAAGAAAGTAGTTAATAAGAGATGGTCCATTCTATGTAGTGGAGGGTTGCAGATTCCTAAACTCCTTTTTGCCTTCAAACGCACTACCAATATTAGAGATTTATTGGTCCACACTAGACCTCTCTCTACCCCCGGCCATCCAGACAGACGTCCATGTGGGACATTCCCCCAGTCGCCGGTCATTTCCCGTGTGGAAATTGTAATGTATGCTGTCTGACTAAAAGACTCAAGTCCATTGTACTTGAACCAATAGGCACCTGGAATCTCCTTAAACATACCAATTGTAATACTCGTAACTGCATATATTAGATCACCTGTCCTTGCGGGTTACAATATGTGGGGATGACCACACGAGCGGTAAAACTCCGCATCAATGAGCATCGCAGCAACATCAGGTGCGGCCGCGCTTCCACCAAACTGAGTATTCATTTTCTGGAGGTTAAACACAGACCAGATGACATGTGGTGGGTTGTTCTACAAACTAGCACACACCATAATACCAACTCTCTTTTCGAGTTAGAGCAACGCTGGATGTTTAAACTGCGCACTCACATCCTTGGTCTTAATGATGACATCCCTTGGACTAGTTTTGTCCATTAACTTGAAGTGCTTCTCTCTGGTCCCATATATCTTTTAATTAACCTGTATCACCCACTTGTGTTTCATTGGTAGAGCTTTGACAAATGTTGTTGATGCCTCTGATTTTTGTTTTTAACTCAATTGGGAATAGGTTGACTGTACCCTGCCTTTACCCGTACAATCCTACCATTTATTACGAGTCCCGACTCCTTACTATTTCAGGAGTCTGTTTTTTGTGTCTATTTGTTTAGGACTCTTGTAAGGAAATGCCTCCTTGGCATGGTTACCCCCTGACTTTTTGCCTTTGCTGATGCTATGTTTTGAATTGAAAGTGTGCTGAGGCCTGCTAACCAGGCCCCAGCACCAGTGTTCTTTCCCTAACCTGTACTTTTGATTCCACAATTGGCACACCCTGGCATCCAGATAAGTCCCTTGTAACTGGTACCTCTGGTACCAAGGGCCCTGATGCCAGGGAAGGTCTCTAAGGGCTGCAGCATGTATTATGCCACCCTAGAGACCCCTCACTCAGCACAGACACACTGCTTACCAGCTTGTGTGTGCTAGTGAGAACAAAATGAGTAAGTCGACATGGCACTCCCCTCAGGGTGCCATGCCAGCCTCTCACTGCCTATGCAGTATAGGTAAGACACCCCTCTAGCAGGCCTTACAGCCCTAAGGCAGGGTGCACTATACCGTAGGTGAGGGTACCAGTGCATGAGCACTGTGCCCCTACAGTGTCTAAGCAAAACCTTAGACATTGTAAGTGCAGGGTAGCCATAAGAGTATATGGTCTGGGAGTCTGTTTTACACGAACTCCACAGCACCATAATGGCTACACTGAAAACTGGGAAGTTTGGTATCAAACTTCTCAGCGCAATAAATGCACACTGATGCCAGTGTACATTCTATTGTAAAATACACCACAGAGGGCACCTTAGAGGTGCCCCCTGAAACTTAACCGACTATCTGTGTAGGCTGACTGGTTCCAGCAGCCTGCCACACTAGAGACATGTTGCTGGCCCCATGGGGAGAGTGCCTTTGTCACTCTGAGGCCAGTAACAAAGCCTGCACTGGGTGGAGATGCTAACACCTCCCCCAGGCAGGAGCTGTAACACCTGGCGGTGAGCCTCAAAGGCTCACCCCTTTGTCACAGCACCGCAGGACACTCCAGCTAGTGGAGTTGCCCGCCCCCTCCGGCCCCGGCCCCCACTTTTGGCGGCAAGGCCGGAGAAAATAATGAGAATAACAAGGAGGAGTCACTGACCAGTCAGGACAGCCCCTAAGGTGTCCTGAGCTGAGGTGACTCTAACTTTTAGAAATCCTCCATCTTGCAGATGGAGGATTCCCCCAATAGGATTAGGGATGTGACCCCCTCCCCTTGGGAGGAGGCACAAAGAGGGTGTACCCACCCTCAGGGCTAGTAGCCATTGGCTACTAACCCCCCAGACCTAAACACGCCCTTAAATTTAGTATTTAAGGGCTCTCCCTGAACCTAGAAATTAGATTCCTGCAACTACAAGAAGAAGGACTGCCGAGCTGAAAGACCCCTGCAGAGGAAGACCAGAAGACACCAACTGCCTTGGCCCCAGACTTACCGGCCTGTCTCCTGCCTTCCAAAGAACCTGCTCCAGCGACGCTTTCCAAGGGACCAGTGACCTCTGAATCCTCTGAGGACTGCCCTGCTTCAAAAAAGACAAGAAACTCCCGAGGACAGCGGCACTGCTCCAAAAGAACTGCAACTTTGTTACAAGGAGCAGATTTAAAGACCCCTGCAATTCCCCGCAAGAAGCGTGAGACTTGCAACACTGCACCCGGCGACCCCGACTCGACTGGTGGAGAACAACCAACTCAGGGAGGACCCTCCGGCGACTCTACGACTGTGAGTAACCAAAGTGGCACCCCCTGAGCCCCCACAGCGACGCCTGCAGAGGGAATCCCCAGGCTCCCCCTGACCGCGACTGTCTGAACTCCATTTCCCGACGGCTGGAAAAGGCCCTGCACCCGCAGCCCCCAGCCCCTAAAGAAACGGAACTTCTGTGCAGGAGTGACCCCCAGGAGGCCCTCTCCCTTGCCCAGGTGGTGGCTACCCCGAGGAGCCCCCCCCTTGCCTGCCTGCATCGCTGAAGAGACCCCTTGGTCTCCCATTGAAACCTGAAGGAAACCCGACGCGTGTTTGCACACTGCACCCGGCCGCCCCCGTGCTGCTGAGGGTGTACTTTCTGTGCTACTTTGTGTCCCCCCCGGTGCCCTACAAAACCCCCCTGGTCTGCCCTCCGAAGACGCGGGTACTTACCTGCTGGCAGACTGGAACCGGGGCACCCCCTTCTCTCCATTATAGCCTATGTGATTTGGGCACCTCTTTGACCTTTGCACCTGACCGGCCCTGAGCTGCTGGTGTGATAACTTTGGGGTTGCTCTGAACCCCCAACGGTGGGCTACCTTGGACCAAAAACTGAGAACTGTAAGTGACTTACTTACCTGTGAAAACTAACAATAACTTACCTCCCCCCGGAACTGTGGAAATTGCAGTGTCCACTTTTAAAACAGCTTATTGTGTTTTACGACAAAAGTATTCATGCTAATGTAATGATTCAAAGTTCCTAGAGTGCTTACCTGCAATACCTTCCAAACAAGCTATTACATGTGAAATTTGAACCTGTGGTTCTTAAAATAAACTAAGAAAATATATTTTTCTATAACAAAACCTATTGGCTGAATTTGTCTCTGAGTGTGTGTACCTCATTTATTGTCTATGTGTATGTACAACAAATGCTTAACACTACTCCTTGGATAAGCCTACTGCTCGACCACACTACCACAAAATAGAGCATTAGTATTATCTCTTTTTACCACTATTTTACCTCTAAGGGGAACCCTTGGACTCTGTGCATGCTATTCCTTACTTTGAAATAGCACATACAGAGCCAACTTCCTACATTGGTGGATCATCGGTGGGGTACAAGACTTTGCATTTGCTGGACTACTCAGCCAATACCTGATCACACGACAAATTCCAAAATTGTCATTAGAAATTGATTTTTGCAATTTGAAAAGTTTTCTAAATTCTTTAAAGTCCTGCTAGGGCCTTGTGTTAGTCCCTGTTAGCATTTCGTTTAGAGTTTAAAAGTTTGTAAAAGTTTGAATTAGATTCTAGAACTAGTTTTAGATTCTTAAAAGCATTCCAACTTTTAGAAGAATAATGTCTAGTACAGAGATGAATGTGGTGGAACTCGACACCACACCTTACCTCCATCTCCAGATGAAAGAGCTAAGGTCACTCTGTAACATAAGAAAAATAACAATGGGCTCCAGACCTACCAAAGTACAGCTCCAGGAGCTGTTGGCAGAGTATGATAGAGCCAACCCCTCTGTGGATAACACAGAGGAGGATGATAGTGAACTGGAGGAAGAATCCCCTCCACCAGTCCTATCTAGGGAGAACAGGGCTTCTCAAGCCCTGACTCCAAAAATAATAGTCAGAGATGCTGGCTCCCTCACAGGAGGGTCCAGCCTCTCTGAAATCACTGAGGATAACTCCAGTGAAGAGGACATCCAGTTAGCCAGGATGGCCAAAAGATTGGCTTTGGAAAAACAGATCCTAGCCATAGAAAGGGAAAGACAAGAGATGGGCCTAGGACCCATCAATGGTGGCAGCAACATAACTAGGGTCAGAGATTCTCCTGACATGTTGAAAATCCCCAAAGGGATTGTAACTAAATATGAAGATGGTGATGACATCACCAAATGGTTCACAGCTTTTGAGAGGGCTTGTGAAACCAGAAAAGTGAACAAATCTCACTGGGGTGCTCTCCTTTGGGAAATGTTCACAGGAAAGTGTAGGGATAGACTCCTCACACTCTCTAAAAAAGATGCAGAATCTTATGACCTCATGAAGGGTACCCTGATTGAGGGCTTTGGATTCTCCACTGAGGAGTATAGGATTAGATTCAGGGGGGCTCAAAAATCCTCGAGCCAGACCTGGGTTGACTTTGTAGACTACTCAGTAAAAACACTAGATGGTTGGATTCAAGGCAATGGTGTAAATGATTATGATGGGCTGTACAATTTATTTGTGAAAGAACACCTATTAAGTAATTGTTTCAATGATAAACTGCATCAGCATCTGGTGGACCTAGGACCAATTTCTCCCCAAGAATTGGGAAAGAAGGCAGACCATTGGGTCAAGACTAGGGTGTCCAAAACTTCCACAGGGGGTGACCAAAAGAAAGGGGTCACAAAACCTCCCCAGGGGAAAGGTGGTGAGACAGCCAAAAACAAAGATAGTAAAGAGTCTTCTACAGGCCCCCAAAAACCTGCACAGGAGGGTGGGCCCAGAGCCTCTTCACAAAACAATTCTGGGTACAAGGGTAAAAACTTTGATCCCAAAAAGGCCAGGTGTCGTAACTGTAGTCAGTCTGGACACCAAACTGGAGACAAGGCCTGTCCCAAGAAAGATACCACTTCTAACTCCCATCCAGCTAAAACTGGAATGGCCAGTCTCCAAGTGGGATCAACAGTGTGCCCAGAGCAAATCAGGTGTCACACTGAAGCTACATTAGTCTCTGAGGGTGGGGTGGATTTAGCCACACTGGCTGCCTGGCCCCCTAACATGCAAAAATACAGGCAGCAGCTCTTAATTAATGGGACAAGTGTAGAGGGCCTGAGGGATACAGGTGCCAGTGTCACCATGGTGACAGAGACACTGGTTTCCCCTGGCCAATACCTGGCTGGACAAACTTATCCAGTCACCAACGCTGACAATCAGACTAAAGTACATCCCATGGCTATGGTAACTTTAGAGTGGGGAGGGGTCAAAGGCCTGAAGCAGGTGGTGGTCTCCTCAAATATCCCAGTAGACTGTTTACTTGGAAATGACCTGGAGTCCTCAGCATGGGCTGAGGTAGAACTGAAAACCCATGCAGCCATGCTGGGTATCCCTGAACTGGTGTGTGTCAAGACTAGGGCACAGTGCAAGGCACAGGGTGAAAAAGTAGAGCTGGAGTCTGGAAAAATGGCCCAGCCTACCAAGAGAAAAGGAAAGTCAGCTGGGAAACCAGCTGCAACACAACACCAAAAAGAGAACCTCTCTTCTCAGGAAGAAGTTCTGCCCTCTGAGGGAACTGAGCCTATGGAGCTGGAACCTTATCAGGTTGAGCTCTTGGGCCCAGGGGGACCCTCAAGGGAAGAGTTGTGTAAGGGACAAGAAACCTGTCCCTCTCTTGAAGGCCTTAGGCAGCAAGCTGCTGAAGAGTCCAAAGGCAAGAAAAATGGAACACATAGGGTCTATTGGGAAGATGGACTCCTGTACACTGAGGCAAGAGATCCCAAACCTGGTGCCACTAGGAGAGTGGTAGTGCCTCAGGGTTTCAGAGAGTTTATTCTGACCTTAGCCCATGATATTCCCCTTGCTGGGCATTTGGGACAAACCAAGACGTGGGAGAGGTTAGTCAACCACTTCTACTGGCCCAATATGTCCCAGAAGGTTAAGGAGTTTTGCCTCTCCTGCCCCACCTGTCAATCCAGTGGTAAGACAGGTGGGCATCCAAAGGCCCCCCTCATTCCACTTCCAGTGGTGGGGGTCCCCTTTGAAAGAGTGGGTGTGGACATAGTTGGTCCACTAGAACCTCCCACAGCCTCAGGAAATATGTACATCCTAGTAGTAGTGGATCAAGCTACTAGGTATCCTGAAGCTATTCCCCTTAGGTCGACTACTGCCCCTGCAGTAGCCAAGGCCCTCATTGGTATCTTTACCAGAGTGGGTTTCCCTAAGGAGGTGGTGTCTGACAGAGGTACCAACTTCATGTCAGCATACCTAAAACACATGTGGAATGAGTGTGGAGTGACTTACACATTCACTACACCATATCATCCACAAACTAATGGCCTTGTTGAGAGATTCAACAAGACATTAAAGGGCATGATCATGGGGCTCCCAGAAAAACTCAAAAGGAGATGGGATGTCCTCCTGCCATGTCTGCTTTTCGCTTACAGAGAGGTGCCTCAGAAGGGAGTAGGATTCTCACCCTTTGAACTTCTGTTTGGCCACCCTGTAAGGGGACCACTTGCTCTTGTTAAAGAAGGCTGGGAGAGACCTCTTCATGAGCCTAAACAAGACATAGTGGACTATGTACTTGGCCTTCGCTCAAGGATGGCAGAGTACATGGAAAAGGCAAGTAAAAACCTTGAGGCCAGCCAACAACTCCAGAAGTTGTGGTATGACCAAAAGGCTGCACTGGTTGAATTTCAACCAGGGCAGAAAGTCTGGGTTCTGGAGCCTGTGGCTCCCAGGGCACTTCAGGACAAATGGAGTGGCCCTTACCCAGTAGTAGAGAGGAAGAGTCAGGTCACCTACCTGGTGGACCTGGGCACAAGCAGGAGCCCCAAGAGGGTGATCCATGTGAACCGCCTTAAGCTCTTCCATGACAGGGCTGATGTAAATCTGTTGATGGTAACAGATGAGGACCAGGAAGCTGAGAGTGAACCTCTCCCTGATCTCCTCTCATCAGACCCTAAAGATGGCTCAGTAGATGGAGTGATCTACTCAGACACCCTCTCTAGCCAACAGCAGTCTGACTGCAGGAAGGTCCTGCAGCAGTTTGCTGAACTCTTTTCCCTAACCCCTGGTCAGACACACCTGTGTACCCATGATGTGGACACAGGAGACAGCATGCCTGTCAAAAACAAAATATTTAGACAGTCTGACCAAGTTAAGGAAAGCATCAAGGTGGAAGTCCACAAGATGCTGGAATTGGGAGTAATTGAGTACTCTGACAGCCCCTGGGCTAGCCCAGTGGTCTTAGTCCCCAAACCTCACACCAAAGAAGGAAAGAGAGAGATGAGGTTTTGTGTGGACTACAGAGGTCTCAACTCTGTCACCACGACAGATGCCCATCCCATTCCTAGAGCTGATGAGCTAATAGACAAATTAGGGGCTGCCAAATTCTTAAGTACCTTTGACTTAACAGCAGGGTACTGGCAAATCAAAATGGCCCCTGGAGCAAAAGAAAAAACAGCATTCTCCACACCTGATGGGCATTATCAGTTCACTGTTATGCCCTTTGGTTTAAAGAATGCCCCTGCCACCTTCCAAAGGTTGGTGAATCAAGTCCTTGCTGGGCTGGAATCCTTTAGTGCAGCTTATCTTGATGATATTGCTGTCTTCAGCTCCACCTGGCAGGATCACCTGGTCCACCTGAAGAAGGTTTTGAAGGCCCTGCAATCTGCAGGCCTCTCTATCAAGGCATCCAAATGCCAGATAGGGCAGGGAACTGTGGTTTACTTGGGACACCTTGTAGGTGGAGGCCAAGTTCAGCCACTCCAACCCAAGATCCAGACTATTCTGGACTGGGTAGCTCCAAAAACCCAGACTCAAGTCAGGGCATTCCTTGGCTTGACTGGGTACTATAGGAGGTTTGTGAAGGGATATGGATCCATTGTGACAGCCCTCACAGAACTCACCTCCAAGAAAATGCCCAAGAAAGTAAACTGGACTGTAGAATGCCAACAGGCCTTTGACACCCTGAAGCAAGCTATGTGCACAGCACCAGTTCTAAAAGCTCCAGATTACTCCAAGCAATTCATTGTGCAAACAGATGCCTCTGAACATGGGATAGGGGCAGTTTTGTCCCAAACAAATGATGATGGCCTTGACCAGCCTGTTGCTTTCATTAGCAGGAGGTTACTCCCCAGGGAGTAGCGTTGGAGTGCCATTGAGAGGGAGGCCTTTGCTGTGGTTTGGTCCCTGAAGAAGCTGAGACCATACCTCTTTGGTACTCACTTCCTAGTTCAGACTGACCACAGACCTCTCAGATGGCTGATGCAAATGAAAGGTGAAAATCCAAAACTGTTGAGGTGGTCCATCTCCCTACAGGGAATGGACTTTATAGTGGAACACAGACCTGGGACTGCCCATGCCAATGCAGATGGCCTTTCCAGGTTCTTCCACTTAGAAAATGAAGACTCTCTTGGGAAAGGTTAGTCTCGTTCTCTTTCGTTTGGGGGGGGGGGTTGTGTAAGGAAATGCCTCCTTGGCATGGTTACCCCTTGACTTTTTGCCTTTGCTGATGCTATGTTTTGAATTGAAAGTGTGCTGAGGCCTGCTAACCAGGCCCCAGCACCAGTGTTCTTTCCCTAACCTGTACTTTTGATTCCACAATTGGCACACCCTGGCATCCAGATAAGTCCCTTGTAACTGGTACCTCTGGTACCAAGGGCCCTGATGCCAGGGAAGGTCTCTAAGGGCTGCAGCATGTATTATGCCACCCTAGAGACCCCTCACTCAGCACAGACACACTGCTTACCAGCTTGTGTGTGCTAGTGAGAACAAAATGAGTAAGTCGACATGGCACTCCCCTCAGGGTGCCATGCCAGCCTCTCACTGCCTATGCAGTATAGGTAAGACACCCCTCTAGCAGGCATTACAGCCCTAAGGCAGGGTGCACTATACCATAGGTGAGGGTACCAGTGCATGAGCACTGTGCCCCTACAGTGTCTAAGCAAAACCCTAGACATTGTAAGTGCAGGGTAGCCATAAGAGTATATGGTCTGGGAGTCTGTTTTACACGAACTCCACAGCACCATAATGGCTACACTGAAAACTGGGAAGTTTGGTATCAAACTTCTCAGCACAATAAATGCACACTGATGCCAGTGTACATTCTATTGTAAAATACACCACAGAGGGCACCTTAGAGGTGCCCCCTGAAACTTAACCGACTATCTGTGTAGGCTGACTGGTTCCAGCAGCCTGCCACACTAGAGACATGTTGCTGGCCCCATGGGGAGAGTGCCTTTGTCACTCTGAGGCCAGTAACAAAGCCTGCACTGGGTGGAGATGCTAACACCTCCCCCAGGCAGGAGCTGTAACACCTGGCGGTGAGCCTCAAAGGCTCACCCCTTTGTCACAGCACCGCAGGACACTCCAGCTAGTGGAGTTGCCCGCCCCCTCCGGCCCCGGCCCCCACTTTTGGCGGCAAGGCCGGAGGAAATAATGAGAATAACAAGGAGGAGTCACTGACCAGTCAGGACAGCCCCTAAGGTGTCCTGAGCTGAGGTGACTCTAACTTTTAGAAATCCTCCATCTTGCAGATGGAGGATTCCCCCAATAGGATTAGGGATGTGACCCCCTCCCCTTGGGAGGAGGCACAAAGAGGGTGTACCCACCCTCAGGGCTAGTAGCCATTGGCTACTAACCCCCCAGACCTAAACACGCCCTTAAATTTAGTATTTAAGGGCTCTCCCTGAACCTAGAAATTAGATTCCTGCAACTACAAGAAGAAGGACTGCCGAGCTGAAAGACCCCTGCAGAGGAAGACCAGAAGACACCAACTGCCTTGGCCCCAGACTTACCGGCCTGTCTCCTGCCTTCCAAAGAACCTGCTCCAGCGACGCTTTCCAAGGGACCAGCGACCTCTGAATCCTCTGAGGACTGCCCTGCTTCGAAAAAGACAAGAAACTCCCGAGGACAGCGGCACTGCTCCAAAAGAACTGCAACTTTGTTACAAGGAGCAGATTTAAAAACCCCTGCAATTCCCCGCAAGAAGCGTGAGACTTGCAACACTGCACCCGGCGACCCCGACTCGACTGGTGGAGAACAACCAACTCAGGGAGGACCCTCCGGCGACTCTACGACTGTGAGTAACCAAAGTTGTCCCTCCTGAGCCCCCACAGCGACGCTTGCAGAGGGAATCCCCAGGCTCCCCCTGACCGCGACTGTCTGAACTCCATTTCCCGACTGCTGGAAAAGGCCCTGCACCCGCAGCCCCCAGCCCCTAAAGAAACGGAACTTCTGTGCAGGAGTGACCCCCAGGAGGCCCTCTCCCTTGCCCAGGTGGTGGCTACCCCGAGGAGCCCCCCCCTTGCCTGCCTGCATCGCTGAAGAGACCCCTTGGTCTCCCATTGAAACCTGAAGGAAACCCGACACGTGTTTGCACACTGCACCCGGCCGCCCCTGCGCTGCTGAGGGTGTACTTTCTGTGCTACTTTGTGTCCCCCCCGGTGCCCTACAAAACCCCCCTGGTCTGCCCTCCGAAGACGCGGGTACTTACCTGCTGGCAGACTGAAACCGGGGCACCCCCTTCTCTCCATTATAGCCTATGTGTTTTGGGCACCTCTTTGACCTTTGCACCTGACCGGCCCTGAGCTGCTGGTGTGATAACTTTGGGGTTGCTCTGAACCCCCAACGGTGGGCTACCTTGGACCAAAAACTGAGAACTGTAAGTGACTTACTTACCTGTGAAAACTAACAATAACTTACCTCCCCCCGGAACTGTGGAAATTGCACTGTGTCCACTTTTAAAACAGCTTATTGTGTTTTACGACAAAAGTATTCATGCTAATGTAATGATTCAAAGTTCCTAGAGTGCTTACCTGCAATACCTTCCAAACAAGCTATTACATGTGAAATTTGAACCTGTGGTTCTTAAAATAAACTAAGAAAATATATTTTTCTATAACAAAACCTATTGGCTGGATTTGTCTCTGAGTGTGTGTACCTCATTTATTGTCTATGTGTATGTACAACAAATGCTTAACACTACTCCTTGGATAAGCCTACTGCTCGACCACACTACCACAAAATAGAGCATTAGTATTATCTCTTTTTACCACTATTTTACCTCTAAGGGGAACACTTGGACTCTGTGCATGCTATTCCTTACTTTGAAATAGCACATACAGAGCCAACTTCCTACAACTCTGATTTGCGAGTCCTTTCTCACTTTCCACTATGAGCTCTGGAGCACCACGTGACTCGGCTACCTTCCCGAGTCACGGGAGACTGACTTCCGGCTTTGACTGTTTTTGTTTGGGCTTTCCCGCATCTCCCCATTCTTACGGGAGACGCTGACCCGGGTAGGTTGCTCGCAGGCATGAGCACCGATTACTAGTAAGTGCTACTTCTAACCGTCTCTGTTTTTTGTTGCCAGTGAAACGCGCCGCTACCTAAATACGAGCTGGCACTGCGCTGGTTTCTATAGATCCCTGTTTCAGGATCGGGGTAACTGACTCTTTGTACTATTCGGTTGTTATGGATACCTTTGACAGATGGCATGTTGTCTCCAGCAGGGCCATTTCAAGTGATTTGCCCTGTGGAAGATTGTTATGGCTTGACTTTACCTGTGGGCAATCCCTGCTCGCCTGTTGTTTTAGTTGTGGATCCTGACTAGGTGTTTACTGTGATATCACCAGTAATTGCAACTTTGAATTTATGGATGTTAATTACTTTGTGTGTGTGATACAATATTTGTCACCGTCTCTATCAACTAATTGTTGTATTACTTTTTATCGTTCTTGCTCTCTTACTTCAGATTAGTTTCACTCCTGACGACTGGTCCATGTTATCCCATGTAGCACATTCCTAAAATGGGGATGGTAAGCTTGCCCTCATCTTTGTGCATGCACCTGCACAGTCACGTTTTACACTGTTACTGTGCCCCACTTTTGATCTGACACCCCCTTCCCCTCTCTCATGTTGATGAGTATGTCACTATGAGTATACCCATTGATATTTTATCTGTTTTACCTTTTTATTACAGGGCGACAGATAGGAAGAATAGTTCCTCCCTATACTAGTGTAAGTGATTGGATACGCTGGTACTGACAATTCTAGTGTGTAACTATCCACGCGATTTATGAATAGGAGATACACATAGTTAACTGGTCCTGAAGAAGCGTCACCGGACCCACATGGGCCACTAGCGACGCGAAACATGTTGACCCTGACGAGGGTTGGCTTGGAAATTCCCCACCCTCTGTTCTTTTTCTTTTCTATGATAGAGTGATTGACCATTGCCTCTGTTTCACTCCTGTGACTATTTTTTAATCTTGGCCTCTGATCCCCGTGTAGACTAATAAATAGATTATTTTCTTCGGGTTTAGAGAGTCAATCTTAAACCTTTTTCATCTGATCTCCTTCCTTCACACTCTTATGCAGGGTCGTGGCATCATCATCAATTAAGATCTCCGGCAAAGAGCCCCCCCATTTGGGGTGGTGCCCGTCAGACATTGCAGCGCCAGTCTGACGAGGAGCAATTCCGATGATGAAGCATGACACCCTTTTGGGTGTGTGAGGTTTTTGCTCCTAAAGATTAGGACCCCTCTTGAGTATCCTCTCCTTCTCTAACTGGAACAGTGTATTATCTTTACTTACGTATTCATTGGGAGGCCATACACTGGACCATAAACCCTCCCCATCCCTCTGTTTTTTGACCTAGGCAGAGGGTCACCTGGGGGTCGCTCCTGCACTGGAATTCATTTCCTTCAGGTCCTGGGGGCTGCGGGTGCAGTGTTGGTTCCAGGCATCGGGTCCCTTGTTACAGGCAGTCGTGGTCCGGGGGATCCTCTGGATTCTCTCTGCAGGCGTCGCTGTGGGGGCTCAGGGGGGTCATCTCTGGTTACTCACGGGCTTGCAGTCACTGGGGAGTCCTCCCTGAGGTGTTGGTTTTCTGCAGGTCGAGCCGGGGGCATTGGCTGCAGAGTGGAAAGTCTCACGCTTCCGGCTGGAAACGTGAAGTCTTTAAAGTTGTTTCTTTGTTGCAAAGAAGTTGCAGGTTTTTGAACAGAGCCGCTGTTCACAGGAGTTTCTTGGTCCTTGGGTGCAGGGCAGTCCTCTGAGGCTTCAGAGGTCGCTGGTCCCTGTTGGATGCGTCGCTGTTGCAGTTTTCTTCGAAGTTGGGAGACAGGCCGGTAGGGCTGGGGCCAAAGCAGTTGTCATCTCCGTCTTCTCTGCAGGGCTTCAGGTCAGCAGTCCTTCTTCTTGTTAAGGTTGTCGGAATCTAGTTTCCTAGGTTCTGGGGTGCCCCTAAATAATGAATTTAGGGGTATGTTTAGGTCTGGGAGGGCAGTAGCCAATGGCCACTGTCCTTGAGGGTGGCTACACCCTCTTTGTGCCTCCTCCCTGTGGGGAGGGGGGCACATACCTAATCCTATTGGGGGAATCCTCCAAACTCAAGATGGAGGATTTCTCAAGGCAGGGGTTACCTCAGCTCAGGACACCTTAGGGGCTGTCCTGACTGGTGGGTGACTCGTCCTTGTTTTTCTCATTATCTCCTCCAGCCTTGCCGCCAAAAGTGGGGGAAGTGGCCGGAGGGGCTGGCATCTCCACTAGCTGGGATGCCCTGGGGTGCTGTAACAAAAGGGGTGAGCCTTTGAGGCTCACCGCCAGGTGTTACAGTTCCTGCAGGGGGAGGTGAGAAGCACCTCCACCCAGTACAGGCTTTGTTCCTGGCCACAGAGTGACAAAGGCACTCTCCCCATGTGGCCAGCAACATGTCTGGTGTGTGGCAGGCTGGCAGAAATTGGTCAGCCTACACTGGAAGTCGAGTATGTTTTCAGGGGACGTCTCTAAGATGCCCTCTGGGTGTATTTTACAATAAATTTTACACTGGCATCAGTGTGCATTTATTGTGCTGAGAAGTTTGATACCAAACTTCCCAGTTTTCAGTGTAGCCTTTATGGAACTGTGGAGTTCGTGTTTGACAAACTCCCTGTCAGAGTCACCAGATCCTCGGGGTCTGTGCACGTTCCCAACACTTCCACCACAAGACAGCTCCAATACTCTGATTAGAATTGTCACAGAGTCTAAGAGAGTCCAAGTGGGGAAAAGGGGATTAGGAAGGGAACAGCTGGGAAGGAGACCTGTAGGAAGCAAAAAGGTTAAAACACACAATATCAAGATTATATCATGTTAATCAATACTAGGCTATGGCTCTAAACATTGTCAGTCTGAAAACATGGACAACCTAAGCATAGACTTAAATAACTAGGCTTCAAGATGACTGGATACCTGTGAGGGAATCAAGAAAGGTTAAATGCAATTTTCAAATTCAAGTATTATCTTTTGCATGAGGATCAGGAAATAATCTGAATGATTTCTAAACCATCATATGAATCGTATTTGAGAAACTTATTATGTACACACAAAATGACATCTAGAATTCTAGCTTTTTTGTTTTCACAAAATTGCTGGAACATGAATTGCGCACATTGCAGATTTTTACAAAGGTTTTAAAGACCATGGAATGATTGTGCACCATCAATAACATAAATTAGACTCGAGAAATAAGTCATGCGTCTTGCCAACTCGAAAGCCACCAAGTAAATGCCTTAAAATGGTAGCGCATAATGAACACCGTGATTTTAAACACAGAAAAGGAATCCTGCGGCTTGCCGATTCGAATGTCACCATATGAATGTCAGGAAATGATACCGTACAATGAATAACATGAATTACACACAAGAAATTAATTGTGCGTCTTGCCGATTCGAATGCCACCATATAACTGCCAAGAAATCCTATCGCACAATGAATATCAAGGGTTAAAGCACGAGAAATGAATTGCGCGTCTTGCCGATTCGAATGCCACCATGTAACTGCCAAGGAATGGTAGCACACAATGAATATCAAGGGTTAAAGCACGAGAAATGAATCTCGCGTCTTGCTGATTCGAATGCCACCATGTAACTGCCAAGAAATGGTAGCGCATAATGAGTATCAAGGGTTAAAGCACGAGAAATGAATTGCGCATCTTGCCGATTCGAATGCCACCATGTAACTGCCAAGGAATGGTAGCACACAATGAATAACATTAATTAAGCACAAGAAATGAATCGCGCGTCTCGCCGATTCGAATGCTACCTTGTAAATGCCATAAAATGGTAGCGCACAATGAATATCAAGAGTTGCACACAAGCAAAGAATCGCGCGTCTTGCCGATTCGGGTATCAGCATGTAAATGCCATGAAAAAAACAAGCGCACATTCACACGCACAAGAGTAGAATTGTTTATCATGCAAAATTAGGCCCAAGAACTCGAAAGCCTTCGAGAACGGGATCGGGGGCCCAGCCCGACCTCCGTCTTACCGCCCTGATCAAGGATCACCAACAAGTGAAAGGGCAAGGCCTGGAAGATCAAAGTAGGCCTCCGGATCAGGAGCTCAGGAAGTTGCTGCTGCTCTGCACCGGGACCTCTGAATAGTGAGCACGTGGAGCTGGGCTGGCTCCCTTTTATAGAGTCTTATCCCAGCCCACCAACCACACCCAGGCATGCTGCAGGGAAAGCTTCTAGAAGGCCCTGGAAGGGGACCACACCCTGACACAGTCTGAACGCCTGCAGCAGTACATTACATGTGAACAGTATTTATATGCATGCTGAACATAAGTCTTCAGGATTAAACTCTGCAATGCAAAAGGTTAAACAACATCACATCAGCACAATGCATTAATTATGTTAGCTTGAAATTGTTAGGTTTTTGCATTCTAGTCGCCTGTAGAGCGCGCACTGCCCTGATGTTGACACTCCCAGACCATATACTCTTATGGCTACCCTGCACTTACAATATCTAAGGTTTTGCTTAGACACTGTAGGGGCATAGTGCTCATGCACATATGCCCTCACCTGTGGTATAGTGCACCCTGCCTTAGGGCTGTAAGGCCTTCTAGAAGTGTGACTTACCTATGCCACAGGCAGTGTGAGGTGGGCATGGCACTCTGAGGGGAGTGCCATGTCGACTTAATAATTTTCTCCCCACCAGCACAGACAAGCTGAGAGGCAGTGTGCATGTGCTGAGTGAGGGGTCCCCAGGGTGGCATAAGACATGCTGCAGCCCTTAGAGACCTTCCCTGGGAACAGGGCCCTTGGTACAAGGGGTAACATGGTACAAGGGGTAACATTTAAAAGGGACTTACCTGGGTGCCAGGGCTGTGCCAATTGTGGAGACAAAGGTACAGTTTAGGGAAAGAACACTGGTGCTGGGGCCTGGTTAGCAGGGTCCCAGCACATTTTCAATCATAACTGGCATCAACAAAAGGCAAAAAGTCAGGGGGTAACCATGCCAAGGGAGGCATTTTCTTACACACTGCTACTGGGTTTGGGAGGCCAACTAAAGGAGATGGAGATCAGACTACTTGTATCCAGTTCTACAGAAAACTGTGGGAGTTGTGAGCAGTACAATTGGGCCTTCTTCTCATCCTTCAAGGAAAGGCTGGTGCAGGTTCTCACGGACAACACCACCAGCCTGTGGTATTGTGACAGGCAGGGTTGAGTGTGTCCTGTGCCACAAGTCTTTGCTTCACGAGTAGGCTGGAGAGTGAGGGTATTTCCTTGATCACGAACCACCTGGTGGGATACTTGAATGTCAGAGTAAATGAGCTAAACAGGCAGCATCTGACATATCATGAACAGCATCTACATCCTGAGGTGGCTCTGGTTCTCTTCTGACAGTGGAGAAAACTCTGGTTAGATGCTAGATCTTTTTTGACATTGTTGAGAACGTGCAGTATGACAGGATCTACAAGTTCAAGTTTCCCCAAAAATGCTCACTAGGTGATCCATTCCAGTTGCAGTAGTACACAGGTCTCCTGTAAACCTTCCTGGTGTTCTCTCCTTTCTAGAGTTCTGATAAAGATCAGGAAGGACCAGACCCAAGACTACCACTTTGTGGGGACATCCTATCTCAGCAACAGGGCATAGGCCTCCACCTGTTTACTGTGGATTTGAAAGCAAGCTGTCGCCGCAAGAGATTCCTGCACTGAATCTACAAGTTTATGCATGGAGGTTGAGAGGCGTCAGTTGACTGCCTTTGATCTGCTGCCTGAAGTGATGTCATCCAATCTGATAGACAGCCTTCCAGAAAGTCAATTTATGCAGAGTGCTGCTATATGTCTGTGACTTGTATGACAGCCACAAGATTAACCTTTTACACAGCAAGCTATGTTCTTTGTTTGATTTTTGTTATTGACCCACCAGAGCATTGAAATGAGCACTATTCAAGGTTGTCGACCCTTTCAACCATTTTATATTTACCAGACTAAGGCCCATATTTATACTTTTTGACGCAAATCTGTGTTAGCACAGGTTTGCATCAAAATGTCTAGCGCCATTCCAGGACGCCAGACGGTCACCATATTTAAGGAATGGCGGAAGCCGGTGCTAAGGCCCTGTTGTAGTTTAGCAGCGATTAGATTAAGCATTAGCAGAAGACATCTTGTATTTAGTAACTATTGTGAACATTTCGCGGAATCCATTTTGTATTCATGGCAGCCATTTTCTCTGCCACATGCTGCCATGTGCTCACCATGTGCTCTCTCCTACCTTTCTGTTAACTACTCTTGAAATCTGCCTAGTGACAAGTTATATTTAGCATCTCCCACTTTCGCACATGCTCAGTAAGGTCTGCAGCTGTTAGTCCTTGAAAACTGTTAGCTCCTCCTACCTGTCGACTGCATTTTCCACATGACCTTACATGTATACAAGTCTTGCTTCTATAATTGTACCACCTCCTTTTAGCCCCTGCGTGGGTATAAAAGGACCATGCTCTCTCAGTTCAGTGTGCTACTTCAGACATTACCTAAGGGTGCTGTTTGAACTGTAGTACCACCTCATGAGGTTAATAAACTTTGTCTTTTATTTCAGTTCCTGTGCCAACTTCTTCCTACATGGTCTGAGGACTTTGTGCAGAGAAAGGTGAACCCCTTGCACTAGTAGGCCTTGCTGAGGCTTACTTCAACAAATTGGCGCCCGAACAGGGACTCATCAGTGACTCGGACGCCCAACGGATTGGTCGCGACGAAGGATTGGGATCTCGCTGCGGACGATCAATGCCTGAGGAGACCCGAGTCTTGGCAACCACGGCGTTTTTCCCTTCTTTCTGATTTGACCATCCAGGTGGCGCCGGTCCTCGACTGAGATCCTTTTTGTTCATTCGTTATGCAGTGACCATTTGGTCGATTTTAGAACTTGGCAGTTGGAACCTGGACACCATGTGATTGGTAAGAGCCGTTTTACGGCACTTGCTGTGGGTTTTGATGCCTTTGTTTGGTAATGTAGTTTAGCACTACTTACTGTGGCTCTCGTGTTTTGGGTGACTAGTCAATTTGTATCCTTTGAATTGATATATAAATTGCAATTTATATAGGCAGGTAATGAGGAGAATTTTCTCCAATTTAATTTTGATTTGAACAGTACCTTAAGTGCTACTTTGATTATAATATTGCATATTCTGCACTATTTTTTGGCATGCCTGTTTTTAGCGCACTTCGTAGGATGTGTTGCTTTTGTAATGGTACCAATTTGAGACTGGAAGAATCGCAACCGGCACCCCCAGAGGGGACGCCAAATAGAGATATGTATGTTAAACATGGTCTTTCTTCTATAATGTACAGCACATTATGGAATAAATACACTTGTGCGGATCCTGAGTTACGTTGGCCTATGCATGGGTCATTTGATTTGCGAAAGATTGAGTATGTGGAACAATGTATGTGTAAGCGAAAGTCTAGGCAAGATATGTTTGACTGTGTACGAATGTGGGAGAAAGAAGTGCATGGACGAGTGAAGCGTGAGCAAGCCTTGCTTGAGAAAGAGCAGCGGAAGAATGTATATGTGAAAGCATTGGAAATGAGAAATAAATAAATAAATGACTTAAAGGAGCTAGAAGAGAAAGAACGTTATTTACAGGTAACTGGCCAATACACCGTTAAGCAACCTCTCTATCCTATCCTTAATAAACTACATGATGATTTATTGTTACTAGATCGCCCTCCACCTCCGTATGTCGTCCCTTCTGCCCCTCATGAGTTAGCTAAGGTCTCTAGTTCGGAGCAACAGAAGATGCGAGACAGTCGTTCTATGTTGCCTGCTGACCGTGCGTCTGAGCTTAGATCTATTGCTCATAAAACAATTCGTAGCGTTATCTCTGCTTCTGAACTTTTAGACAACATGAAAGAGTGGACGGAAAAGGAGCAGCTATATTTTACTGAGGCATTTTGCACAGAAGTTATTGAACTATATCGGAAATATTCTGATGAGTTAGAGCCCGATGATGTAGCAGCTGATCATAAGCAAATGCGTGATGGTCTTTTTGTTTTCTCCCAGGTGGCTGTTGCAATCAGGCGTTTAATGAAATTATGTGTTACGGCAGTCCGTTTGCAAGAGGAGAAAAGGGCTGTGGACGTAGTTGCACGGACATCTCAGACCGACGGGGTGCAAGCTTCCATCTTCGGAACAGATAAGACTATGATAGTTCACGCGAAACCAATGCGGGAGGCCGCGCCTTTGTATGTTCCTCCTAAAGGATTGGGTACAAGTGATGATAAAACTTCTGTTGATGCTAAGGGTTATTTTATTTATAATTGGGTGTATACTCCTTGGAATAGGGCAGATGTAATGGCACTTAAAACAGCATTACCTGACCCGCGGAAAAATACAGCCGCCTTTTATGAGGAAGTTGAGGGAGCAATTAGTTCTTGTACTATGACTTTGGCTGACATTGATTTATTTTTCGGACTGATATTACCGCCAGATATGTGGAGAACTGTTCGTAAAATTGATGATCGTGCAGTTTTTGGGGCGTTATGGAAAGAATTAGAACAGATGGACGGGGATATGGAACCTGCGAAAAAGCCATATCAGTTGATTCTAGATCTTCCTGCAGCCATATTAGTTAAGTTAAAAACAATTATTCCCCCTAAAAAGATAGATTGGACTGTTTTAGCGTCTTGTAAGCAAAAGGCAGATGAATCGGTCTCTGATTTCTTTACACGCTTTGAAGAAGCATTTCATGATTTTAGCGGTCAGTCATTGTCAGATGATACGGGCAGACATTTGTTTGTCGATAAATATGTCGCAAATCTGTTACCAGGAATAGCTAGTCGTCTAAAAGCTAGTGAAAGTTCATGGACTACCTCTACTCCGGTTTCTCTTTTGACTATGGCTCAGTATTATGAACGTCAGGAATTAGAAGCAAAAGGTAGCGAGGAGAAGAAGATTAAAGAATTAAAGACGAAGGTTATGTTGGCTCAAGCTTATGGTCCGCCTTTTAGAGGTAGTGATAGAGGTGGATGTGAATCTTATGGTTCTTCTTACACTCGTTCGAATTTGTCTGTTGATCAGTGTGCGTATTGTAAGAAATTTGGGCATTGGGCTGCCGATTATCCAGCACTACGTGTTCAGCAGTGTTCACGTGGTCGGGGACAAATGAGAAATCGCTCAGGATATTCAGGACCTAGAAGAAGTACAAATGATCATGCTAGGGTTGATGCTAATGTACGAGGGCAGGATGGGTTTAACACTTTTGATAGACGGAACCAATACCAGATGTCTAACCATGTGCAGCCTGATTTCCAAGATTCTGCTTATGCATAGGATTGCCTAGGATGGGGTAAGGAATCAGTTGAAGTTCCAGTAGATCAGAGGGGTCCCTATGTTACAGCACATGTTTTAGGTTCTACTGATCAGTTTCTGGTTGATACAGGAGCTACTCGTAGTTCCTTGTCTAAACAATTGATTCCAAGGGCTCCCCTGTCTGGCTTAACCATTACATCGATAGGTTTCGATGGAACACCTTCCCCTAGCCCATTGTCACAACCACTTGCATTCCATGTTGATAAATTTACTGCTCCATGTCCATTTTTGCTTTCTCCAAATACACCAGACAATATTGTGGGTCTTGATATGCTCAAGTATTTCAGGGCTACAATACGATGCTCTCCTGAAGGGGTGCGTGTTATTTTAAATGATAATCATCCTGTGATGGAAAGAGTTTGTCTTGTTAAAGAGGATGTTGCATTAGCTTCACTCCCTTGTACTTTGTGGGCTACTTCAGATACTGATGTGGGACAAATGATTATTCCACCGGTACATATTAGTGTTAAGGAGGGAGCTGTATTGCCACGTTTGCCTCAATACAAAATTTCACAGGAGGGCGAAGAAGCACTCACACGAATTGTGCATGATCTTATTGCAGTTGGAGTTGTTGAGGAAGTTCTGTATAATGTTTGTAACAGTCCGATTCTTCCTATTCTGAAAAAGGATACTGATACCAGGATTTACCGATTCATTATTGATTTACGAGAAATCAATAAGATTGTGATACCACAATATCCTGTGGTATCTGACATCACGATACTTCTTACTTTGGTTCCCCCGACAGCAACTACGTTCTCTGTGATAGACTTGAAGAATGCTTTCTTTTCAATCCCTATTCATCCTGACAGCCGATATTTGTTTGGTTTTACTTTAAATAAATGATCCTATAGATTTTGCAGAGTTCCTCAAGGCTATACGGAGAGTCCAAGTATTTATAGTCAAGCGTTAAAACGACAACTTGATTCTTTTGTTTTGCCTGAAGGTGTGGCTCTCATACAATATGTCGATGATATTTTGTTGGCGGCTGATACCCCTGAGCAAAGTGAAAAGTGCACTTTGTCCTTACTTTCTTTTCTTGCTTCACACCATCATAAAGTGTCACGAAAGAAATTGCAATATTGTAAACCAAAGGTAACCTATTTAGGTCACCTTTTGTCTAAGGAGGGCCGTGCACTTACATCAGATCGTATTCAAGCAATTTTAGACACACCAGTACCCTCTACTCAGAAAGATGTTCGTGCATTCCTTGGTCTTACTTCTTTTTGTAGGCAATGGATATTAGGGTTTTCACACATTGTCAAACCTTTGCTAGCACTTTTGACTAAAGATACTCCAATGCCCCTCCCATGGACAGATGAATGTGAGACTGCTTTCAGGCAGCTGCAACAAGCCCTTTGTTCCGCACCAGTGTTAGGTACTCCAGATTACATGAAGCCTTTTGCACTTTGCGTACATGAGAAAGATGGATGTGCATTGTCAGTTTTAGTACAGACACATGGCGATAAGCAGCGTCCCTGTGCATATTTTTCAGCAGTACTTGATCCTGTCGCTCGAGCGTTGCCTGGGTGTTTTCGTTCAGTTGCCGCAACAGCTGTGTCAATACGTCAGAGTGAAGGGATAGTTTTGTCACATAAGCTGTTGGTGTTAGTACCCCATGCGGTTGATGCTCTTTTAAATCAAACAAAGACACAACATTTAACTAGCGCCCGTATAACGGGATATGAGTTGACATTGCTGGCTCCTCACATTACACTGAAGAGATGTGCAACACTAAATCCAGCCACTTTGTTGCCATATCCGGTGACTCAGCCCCAGTCACAAGAAACACATGATTGTATATTCCTTACCGAAGAACAGACAAAGGGTCGTATTGATTTACAAGATACGCCCCTTCCAGATGTAGACGGGGAATTGTGGGTTGATGGGTCTTGTTTGAAGTTGCCAGATGGTACGACCTCAGCTGCATATGCAATCACCACAATACACACGGTAGTGGAGACAGCTCGTATACCACAGAAGTCAGCTCAAGCAGCTGAACTAATAGCTTTGACACGAGCATGTGAGCTTAGTACTGACTTATGTGTGAACATTTATACAGACAGCCGCTATGCTTTTGGAGTGGCTCATGATTTTGGTTTGCTTTGGAAGGAGAGAGGTTTTCTCACATCCCACGGGATACAGATAATGCACGGAGAATTAGTGCATAACCTCTTGACTGCATTGACATATCCAAAGAAACTAGCTATTGTGAAATGTAGTGCACACAAGAAAGTGACCGATAAGATAGGGCAAGGTAATGCTCTTGCAGACCGCTTAGCACGTGAGACTGCGATGCAGCGAAATACTACTTCTATGTATGTAGTGAAGTCACAAGCTGAATGTTGGCATAATGCTAGACAGGACGTATTAGATATACAGAAATCTGCTTCTGTGAAAGAACGTGAGCAATGGTCTGAAGATGGAGAATTGGATGATGAGGGCTGTTGGCGGAATAAGCAGATGGATAAATGGAAATTGCCTATAGCTTTTGTACAACCTATGGTTCAGATGGCACATCGGCTGGCACATGTTAGAGCTTCAACAATAACGAAGTTGCTTACGCAAGTTTGGGAGCATCCAGAAATTTCCAGTACAGCTAAGAGAGTAGTACAGTCTTGTTTGATCTGTTTATAATACAATCCTGGAAAAGGGACACATACTCCTGTGGGAGGGTTTGCTACACCAACTGCACCTTTTGAAGTTCTACAAATGGATTATATTCATCTTGAACGCTGCAACAATTTAAAGTATGTCTTGGTGGTGGTTTGTGCCTTCAGTAAATGGATAGAGGCGTACCCCACAAAGGATAATACTGCCATTACCACTGCGAAGGTGCTTTTGAAAGAATTTTTCCCTAGGTTTGGTGTTTGCAGACTTTTATGGAGTGATAACGGACCTCATTTTGTTGGGGAAGTTATTAAGTATGTCCTGAAAGGATTAGAGATCAAACAGAAGTTCCATGCGGTTTTCCACCCACAATCAGCAGGGTTGGTGGAAAGGTATAATGCTACTTTGAAGCTGAAGTTAGCGAAGATACAGGCTTCCACATCCTTAACTTGGCCCGATGCATTACTATTGGCATTATTGTCTATTAGGTCAGTGCCACACTCTCGAACAGGCCTGACCCCTATGAAATAGTATTCGGAAGGCCAATGAATATTTGGGGAGTTCCTAAACCAAAATCTGTATATGATGTACCTTGTGTCCTGATGAATGATTATTTGGCACAATTAACCGACAATTTGGTTTCTATTCATCAACAGGTTCGAGAAGCACTTCCTGACAGATCTATAGGTGAAGGCCATGAACTCCGACCTGGTGACCAGGTGATGATTAAGTCTTTTGAAAGATCAAGCAGCTTGGAACCAAGGTGGCGAGGCCCAGAACAGGTGCTCCTTGCCACAAGGACAGCAGTTCGAGTGACAAACCGAAAGAATTGGGTCCATAGTACTCACTGCAAGAGAGTGCTACCTACCTTGGTGGAACCTGCTGTGCTGACCGATCATCGAGAGATTTTGACTACGGAGAAAGGCCGTGCCATATCACCTGACGAATCTGCAGAGGTCTTCCCGGACCATACGACTTCTGGAGTGTCGCGATATAATTTGAGACCGAGGAAAGAATCTGAAAATGTTTTGCAAAAACTGGTTGAGCTACCGCCCTGGGTGGGTGAAACGGAGAGCCAATGTGGCAAGGGGGGGGGGGATCAGCCGTGCATTAGAGTAGTGACACCCGTCTTGGCCCGTGGTGAAGAAATCAGCGGCTGCCCAGGGATAAGAGCTCCAACGATTGTTTTTAATCCATTTCAGAAAGGGTCGATTATCACTGTTGCTAAAATGAATAACAAACTGATCATTAGTACTATGGGGTTTGTTGTTGTTTTGGTGGTTATAGCAATAATCACCTGGTTTGTTGAAAAGAAGTCTCCTGCTCGTGAGTTTTTTGTTGCCACTACTCCAGTACCAGAGGATCACTATTACTTTACGCTTCCCTATCAGGAGCAGAAGCACCGTCAATCGTACTTCAATAATACTTTCATTCAGATGTTGCATCATACTCATAATGCTACAAATACTACTAACTGTTGGGTATGTGGAATGATACCTGCGCATCAAAAGAAAGGAGGAACACCTTTTATTCCTCTTCCTTTTTCACACAATGGTTCTTGTCAAGCTTGGTATACGCTTTTGTTTGCATCTGGAAAACGTACAGAGGGCGGACTTCTTTTTCGCCTTAATAAAGTATGCTACCAAGACAAAGATGGGTATCCCCAAGCCAAAGGAACTAAATGGGAATGGGAAGAGTATCAACCGGACAATGTTTCAATACCATATGTTTTCACAAATATAAGAGACTCTGACAAGAAAGAACAATTTGTGATTTCTGTTACAAAAACTAAAGCAGATTTATGTGTACGTAGCATTGGGCAAATTCCAGTAGGGATAAGCGATTGTACCTTGATTTTAACTACTGAGGGTGTAAATAATAGTAGTTTTACAGCTTCACATAATACATATTTTGTTTGTGGTAACTATGGATATTACCAACTACCTGTTGGGTGGTCAGGTGTGTGTTATGTATCTTTTCTATTACCCCCTGTGTTTTTGGCCCCTGCATCATATCACCGAGATTTAAAACTGTTCAATGACATCATTAACAATAGATATAAAAGGGCAATAAGTACAAATGAGGTAGACCAAACGGATACTAGCCTGCACCAACATGTTGATTTTAATTTAGGATTGTTCCCCTTTGTGGGTGCTGCGTTAAACAGTAGGAAAGTGAGACGATTGACTGGGGTTGTGGAAGCTGTTACCAATCAGGCAGCTCTGGCACTTGGGAATATTGCTGAGGAGCTCCAAATTGCAAGGATTGTAGCGTTCCAAAATCGTATGGTACTAGATGTGATATTAGCTGACCGAGGTGGTGCATGTCGCATCATCGGTAGTAGTTGCTGTGTTTTCATTCCCGATCACTCACCTTCAGTATATGATGCAATATCTAAATTGCATAAAATTGCTCCAGAAATCCACACAGAGACTGGTACTTGGACTTTTTCTGGATGGTTTTGGGCTCTTGTTTCCGTCTGGGGCTGGAAACTACTGACTATCCTGTGTGTAATGATTGCAATATTTTTCACATGCTGTATCTGTATTCAGCGTTGTCCAATGTTCTGCTCCATGTGTATTACTGCTTGTATGCCTACCAAAAGAAATATTACAGAAATGAAAGCACAAAATATGTTAGATAAAGAAATAGCTGAAATGATGAGCATAAATATACAAGATGAATATTTAGATTAGCCCAGAAAGACGAATGTCTTCATCTAATGCTGAAAGGGTCATCTGTTGTAGTTTAGCAGCGATTAGATTAAGCATTAGCAGAAGATATCTTGTATTTAGTAACTATTGTGAACATTTCGCGGAATCCATTTTGTATTCATGGCAGCCATTTTCTCTGCCACATGCTGCCATGTGCTCACCATGTGCTCTGTCCTACCTTTCTGTTAACTACTCTTGAAATCTGCCTAGTGACAAGTTATATTTAGCATCTCCCACTTTCACACATGCTCAGTAAGGTCTGCAGCTGTTAGTCCTTGAAAACTGTTAGCTCCTCCTACCTGTCGACTGTGCATTTTCCACATGACCTTACATGTATACAAGTCCTGCTTCTATAATTGTACCACCTCCTTTTAGCCCCTGCGTGGGTATAAAAGGACCATGCTCTCTCATTTCAGTGTGCTACTTCAGACATTACCTAAGGGTGCTGTTTGAACTGTAGTACCACCTCATGAGGTTAATAAACTTTGTCTTTTATTTCAGTTCCTGTGCCAACTTCTTCCTACATGGTCTGAGGACGTTGTGCAGAGAAAGGTGAACCCCTTGCACTAGTAGGCCTTGCTGAGGCTTACTTCAACAGCCCGGTGAGCGTCAAAACACATGACGCTAACTGGGTAGGGGAGGCGTAGGGAAAACTGGAGGTTGTGCAGGAAAGAATGGCACTAGTCGGGTTAGAGTAAAAATAAAAATGACTCTAACCTGACTAGTGTCATTTTTTTGACGAACAACCCCCATGGACATGACGCCTGTCTTACTAAAGACAGGAGTCATGCCCCCCAGCCCAATGGCCATGCCCGGGGGACTTATGTCCCCTGGGCATGGCCATTGGGCACAGTGCCATGTATGGGGGCCCAAGTTAAGCCCCCCCCCCCATGGCACTTTAAAAAAAATTTACTAATACTTACCTGGACTTACCTGGGATGGATCCCCCCCATCCTTAGGTGTCCTCCAGGTGTGGGTGCGGGTGGGTGGGGGTGTCTCTAGGGGCAGGGAAGGTCACCTGTGGGCTCTTCCATGGTCTCTGACCTTGGGAAAAGGCCCACAGGTCCCCTAACGCCTGCCCTGACCCAGGCGTTAATTTATGGTGCTAAGGAGGCTTAGCACCATTATTTAAGGCCCTCCTCCTCCTGTTCGTGTTTTTTCATGGGAGGATAAATAAGGCACTAGGGCCTTTGAGTCATTTTTTGCCCAGGAACACCTACCTTGCATTTCATTGATGTAAGATAGTTTTCCACAGGCAAAAAATGATAAATATGGAGTTAAGTTTGCACCGGATTTACGTAAAAAAAAAACCACGCAAATCTGGCGCAAACAGTCTATAAGTATGCCCCTTACTGTCTTCATTGAAATCACCTGTTGTGATTAGGTTTATAAAAAACAAATTTACATGTTACCTCTTCGCACCAGTAAGATCTTCATTTAGTCCTAATGTTCCTCATGTGTATGTCCTTAGAGACGTTCCATAGCTGGTCGCTGCTTATCTGAACTCTGAAGTCTATCTACTTCATTGCGATAACTTCAGGACATCAAGTGCGATAGCTTTAGGCTCTCTCTGTGCAACCACCCTACAATAATTTTTTCCAGCCAAACTGGTAGTGAGGACATGTGGGGGCCTTCTTGTGTAAAGTGACTCCTTTACATGTTGGAAAATCTATCAACATTACTGCTTTCTTTGCCCCTCCTCACCACTTAAACGAGGAGTGGCTTCATCAGGTGGACCTCAGAATGGCTTTTAGCATTTATATTAATTGTCCCAAGGATCACTGTGTGGATGATCAGCATTTTGTCGGGTTTTACAGGGCGAAAATGGGGAAACCTGTGCTGGAGAGGATCCTATTGAGGTGGATAGTCCTCTCTATTAAGATCTGATGTGCACTAGCCAAGAAGCAGCTGCCAAAAGCTCTGAGAGCCGATTCTGATAGGACTAAGGCCCACATTATAACATTGGCGTTAAGTGCCGCCTACCGCCGCGGCGATGGCTGCCAAAACACTGTCACTGCGGCTAACACCCAACAGCCAAAATATGACCACAGCCGGATTTCCGCCACAAGAAGGGTGGAAATCCAGCTTTGCCCATACTGCCGGCCGACAATGAGGTGGCGCTACTACCACCAACCGCAGCGCCACGCCAGTAGAACCCCGCCAACCATATTATGTGAAATAATATGGCCTGGTTGTGTTCTGCTGGCGGGTGCTGCTGGCGGGAGCAGCGCCCCGCCCTGTCCCCTGCCAGAAGACACCCTGGATGCAGGTTAGTCGGGTTTGCGATGGGGTGGGGGGTGTTGTGGGTGTGTGTGCATGTATGCGAACGTGTGTGTAGTGTTTGCGTGTTTGAGAATGCGTGTATGAATGGTAATGTAAATGCGTGTCTGCGTGTCAGCATGAATGTGTGTGCGGATGCATGAATGAATGGATGCATGCGTGTATGAATACATGCATGAATGAATGGATGCATGCATGTATGAATGCATGTATGCCTGTGTGAGTGAGTGTGTGAATGTGTGGTGTGTGCCTGTGAGTGTGTGTGTATTGGGGTTTAGAAGGGGGGTTGAGCATGGATGGAGGGGTGATGGGGGGCATCTGGGGAGTGATGGGGAGGTGGAGGGCCTCCTATCAGTCAACCAACCCGCCATTGTCATAATGTGGCGGTATGTACCGTCAGCCTGTTGGCGGTACTACCGCCTCATTTACACCAACCGCCAGGGTCATAATGACCCCCCTAAATCTGCTACCATTGTGTTGGCATGAGAACTGTTATAAATTGGTCCTTTCTGCAGTGTCACCCCAGACTCTATGCACTTTACTACTGCTAACCAGTGCTAATGTACTTTTGCTCCTCCTTTCAACATGGTAAAATTGGGATTCACTTACCCTTAAGTCCCTGGTATATGGTACAAAGTATACCGTGGGCCAGCAAGTTAAATATCTCCAGTGGACTGCAGCACACATTTTGCCATCACCTACGATGACAGTGTAAACTTAACTGCATGTCTACCATTTATAGCCTTGCTGTGCAGATGTAAGTTGCAAAATCTACCTGTCAAAACTACTCCTTTTGACAGGCTTAAAACATTATTTTAAAGTATTGGTAAATCACCTCTAAATAGACTTTTTTGACCACAAGGCATTGTGTACTGTATTGAAGAGCAGTGCATGCAAACGTTTGTTAAACATGTCCTTTAAATGAAAAGGCCTCAAAAGCTATTTACACTGCAGCAAGGCTACCTGTTCTGTAGGGAAACACTGAGATGCAATATTAATACTGGATATTGGGAATGGGACTAGTTAGAAAAATAATTACTCTATTTTTTAATAGTTATTAAATATCCAATTCACTGGTGAAGGTTTTTACTAAATACTACAGAAAAGTAACTTTTAGAAAGTTACCTTTTCTTCTACAGACTGCTAACCACCTTAACTTGTGAAATTTCCCAGGTGCCAGACTGGATCTGGAAACCTTTGTAGCAATTCCCTTGTGCGCGGTACGTGGCATTCTGTGGCTTCTTGTGAAATCTATCCTGTCCTGGATGTGACGTCGGACTACTATGTGTGCACCACCTCACGTGCGGATGTGGATCTGAAGCTAGCAGTCTACCTGACAGACTTTCCATCAGGAGAGCAAGTTTACTCTTACAAGCTTCTTTACAGTATCCAGATATGGCCCCCAGTACAACAGGCTTTACTAACCTGTGCCTCTGGTGCCTCTGGCACTTCACACAACTCTGAATCCTGTCCTTGATGTGCAAAGATGAACCGCAAGGTGATGTGCAGCATCGCCAAAGTAGCTGTTGCGCACTCTATAAGAAGAATCAGTCCTGATAGAAGTCGAGGGCATGAACACACTCTGGTTCTAGATGACGCTCACGGAAGAACTCTAAATCGAAGTTGCAGAGTTGAGATTAGTCACACGTTGCACAAGAAACACAATATATCCAAACATCAATCTCAGACATCCTGCCTCTCACACATTTCAGAGAAGCACAACAGTATGCGATCCGCGGTGGGTTTGCAAAGAATGAACACTTAAATTGCTTCCACTCGACAGCCTCCCCCTGCAGACAGCAACACTGGAAGGAATGTGTCCGCTGAGTGTGACTGTGTTACCCCCACCAAAGCCCACTGGTGCAACTTCAGGCCCCAAGGCTTGCCCCAGCGCAATATCTGACACTATCCACAATGCTGCAACTATTTCCATCAGCCCAAGCCTCGAAGTTGGTACCAATGTCAGCAATGCCAGGTAAAGATTCAGAAGCTCACCCTGACTCTGGAGCACAACATTCTGCCTATTCCAACCCACAAACATATGACCACTATAATGATTACAATGGTGACTATGGAGGTGATATTTACAAAGAAGGGACTATATTTGAAGACCTTCAGGAGGCCAGTGGCCTGGGCACTTCACCAGTCATTGGGTTCTAATCCCTGAACCTAGCTATACTTACTGAAGACTCTGCCCCCTTCACCACTGTGATCAGAAGGACAGCAGAAATCCTTGACCTTACTCTGCCTATGCAGGAAGTAAAAACATATGTCCTGACTGAGATATTTAATCCAGCACAGATCAGCCAATAACCCTTGCTACCTTTTAATGAGGCCCTTTTTGAGCTGCTGGTGGGCACCTGGGAGAAACCAGCATCATGCTGTTCAGTAAATTGGCTAGTAGGGGAACTACATATGCCAGCCCCTGCATACCCAGACCTTCTGCTCCAGTACTTCATCCTGGGAAAGCTTGGTGGCACAGACATCCTCCAGCCGCCTTAACTCCATTTGGTTCCCTACCACCCCACCAGACAGGGAATCCAAATGAATGGAAACATTTGCACAGTGAGTGTTCTCCTAAGATCCATCTACTCCTGATGCCTCCTGGGCATATACTCATACATGTTTGGGGACATGGTGGCAGGCATCCTGCCCACTGTCCCAGAAGAGATTAGACCTTTCCTGAAAGGGCTAATATTAGATGGTCAAGACAAGGTAAAGTACACAACACATTCAGGTTTGAATACAACAGACTGCATGGGTTGTGCAGTGGACCAGCGTGTTGTTTCACCGCCACACCTGGACTCACTCCACAGGCTTTTCATTAAAGGCTGGTTCTGACCTGGAATGGTTTAAAAAGATCAAGACCACTTCTTGCTCTCTAGGCCTTACTTAGCCACTTCTGCAGGGGTTATTAACAGAGGCAGTGCCAGTACCTGCCTCAGAAGCAGCTGGCATCCCACCCCTTTTCAGGGTAAAGGCATGGGAGTAGGCCAACAGTGCCCAGGCCCCCAGGTGCAATGTACTACCCAAACCCCTAGCCCTCTCACTGCAACTGCAGCAACCCACTCTGAATTATCCTTAGCTGCACATGATCACCTTATCTCTCTGGATGAAGGATCATTACATCAGACCAATGGGTGACCCAGATTGTGGAAAACAGATATTTTCTAACTTTTTGTTCATATCCCACGGACATTCCACCCACACCGCAGTACTTCCCAGAGGGGAATTTTTTCATACTTGGCTGATGGTTCACTTACCTTGCTGGTTTGTGTGTTTTGCATCACACCTGCAGATTTATTATTTTTGTATTATTTTTACTATTTCTTTAACTTTTTCTTTTCATCTGGGTGGTATATTGTTTACTATTTACTTATGTATATTTTTTCTTTATTTATCTTTACCTTTCCTACTATTCCTAGAAATATTCCAGGACTATTTGTGTAGATTCGGCAATTTATAGAAAAATAGTCTCTTACTGCCAATTGCTGTTGCAGAGACTGGAAATTTTTTATTATAGAAACAGCTAAGGAAATGATAACCTCTTTAGAGAAGGAGATCAATCTACTTGAGGATAAAATTAAACAGACAGACTCGGTAGAGGAGGCAAGGAGGAAACTAGAAGGAGTCATTGAACAAACAGAGGCATATCACGAATACTTATTAAAAAAGAAAACAGATCAATTTAAGAAAGATCTTAGAATTTTCTCGCAAGAAAGAGTATATCCTGATCTGCGTGTAGATTTTTATTCAGAAGAAATATCCAGAGAAGCTAATTATATTACAAATTCCTCCACAACACTGAGGGTTACCTTTTCAGATACCTCAGAATCTGATGGAGAAGGGGGATGGATGAGACATGACCTCCAGGATGAAGTAAGACCACAGACTATGCGCAATACAAATGCTTTTGTAGAATATTGAAGAGGCAGGAACAGTCCCTGAAGAAGACAGCAGAACAGGGGCAGAGGGAGGCCTTACTTTCAGTCGGATCAGTCCCACCAGTATCTGCAGACTCGGAAACAACAGTATTGGAAGATATAGATGTCTCCAAGTCTTTACCTATTTTCAACCTATCTCAAATCAGCTCATCACAGTCAGCTATCGATCTTTTGAAGAAAGGCTTATTGTTTGTTGCCAGTCAGAGGGTGAACAAATTTGAACTAGTTAAGGGTCTTCAACTCTTCTTCCGTAAGATCAGGTTGAACACATTTTTTTCCAATAGATAGGTACAACCTGATAACAGCATTTCAGGCCTTAGACCTAAATCCACTTTTGTCCCTGGCCTAGACAAGGTTGATGCAGAAGTTGCCATTTTTGAGAAATTGGTTATGAGTAAAGTTGAAAGAATATTGAGATTTGTTCCCCCTCCTCCTTCCAATCTTACAACTACACAGTGAACCATGTTGAAAGAATTACAATATGATAAGGGAATTACCATCAAACCCTGTGATAAGGGTGGAGGCATTGTTGTGATGGATACTAAAAGATATAAACATAAGATGCAAACCTTGCTAGCCTGTGAGGATCACTACTGTACAATCCAAGGTAATCCTACATTGCAAATACATTTTCAAATCAAAGCCTTCTGTAACAAAGGCATAAACAAACGCCTATATCTCGAAAAGCGAGTCTAATTTCCTTATAGGTGGCAATTCTAGATTACCAACCATATATGGAGTTCCAAAGACTCATACAAAGTTGGAGGATCCTCCTTTAAGACCTATAGTGTCCACCATAGGTTCAGCTACTGAACCTCTTTCTAAGTACATTGACACTTTTTTACAACCTTTAGTTCAAGAGTTCCCATCATATATCAAAGATATGTCATATGATTTCTGTAGTGGAAGGTCTAGCTTTTGACTCTAATAAACATCTATTCGTCAACCTAGATATAGAAGCTCTAAATACCAATATTCCCCAGGAGGGTGCCTACAAAGCAGTAAAAAAAGCACTCAGACAATCTTCTTCCCATGTGCCGGCTAATTTTATCCTTAGCTGTTTAAGGATTGTACTATGGGAAAATTACTTTGAATTTGATGGCAACATATTTAAACAAATTAAAGGAGTCAGCATGGGAGCAGCCTGTGCTCCGTGTGTAGCGAACATTTTCATGTGATTTTTTTTTTTAACGAAATTCATTTACAATGAGGTAGCCCTTCCTTTGAAAATGTCAAACATTGGGCATGTTACATAGATGACATCTTCTTTATATGGGAAGGTGAACACGAAGGCCTACACGAGTTCGTTGAATGGTTGAATCTGTGTGATGACAAATTATGATACACTCCTAACATTAGCAATCAACAAGTGGAATTTTTGGATATTTTTATTTATGAGAATCAAGGAAACCTATGGGTGTTATTTTACACCAAGCCTACAGCTCGAAATACTTTATTACACTTTGTGAGCTATCATCCAAGATGCCAACGTCCAAGTATTCCATTTAGTCAGTTTCTAAGGATTAGAAGGGATTGTAGTCTGATGACTGAATATGATAAACATGCTAATGTTTTCAAAGAAAAATTTCTTCAGCGAGGATATCCTGGAAGACTAATCAGGGATGCACATAGGAGAGCCAAGTATTATAATCAAGTGACTTTATTTGAAAGCAAACAGGAGAAGGAACAACAAAAAAAGGTTAGTATGTGTGATTAAGCATTACAATATTAATAATAAAATCTGAGGAATAATTAACACACAATGGAATATACTGAAGAGCAATGGTGGGAATGATCCTCTCCCTCTTCCATTGTTTGCATATAAACGAAACTCCAACTTAACCTCTTGGGTGCCTTGGACGAGATGATCTCGTACAAGGCTACAGTTCCCCTGTGCCTTGGACGAGATCATCTCGTCCATGGCACAGGGGAACTTGGGGGCGCGCCCCCCGTGGACTCCCCTTCCCCCCCCAAGTCGGGGATGGAAGGGGAAGACCTTCCCCTTCCACCCCCGACCCCCCCACCCCCCCCACTGTGATGTCAGCACGCGCGCGCTGATGTGTCACAGGGGCCTCCCTCGTCGTGCTGGAAGCTCTGCTTCCAGCGCGATTGAAAAAGAAATGCAAAAGCATTTCTTTTTCAATCACTTGGGAGGCCCGGAGGGGCTTCAAAGGGAAGGAAAAGTATTTCCTTCCCTTTGAAGTCCCTCCGAGGGTTTCAAAAGCCGGATTGCTTGCAATCCGGCTTTTGAAACCCCACTAGACACCAGGGATTTTTTTTTTTTTCTTTGAAATTGACAAAAGGGAGTGACCCCTTGGGCAAGGGTCGCTCCCAGGGGGGGCATTTTTTTGAAAAGGCCTTTTCTGCCCCCCCTGGGGGCAGAAACCTCTAGGCACCAGGGACCATTTTTTTTTTTTTTGTTTGTTTTTTTTTTAATTTTTTTTTATTGAGGTGGGGAGCGACCCCTTAGGCAAGGGTCGCTCCCCTTGGGGGAAAATTATATTTTGGCCATTTCTGCCCCCCTTGGGGGCAGATTGGCCTATTTTGATGAGGCCAATCTGCCCCCAAGGGGGGTAGAAACCACTAGACACCAGGGATTTTTTTTTTTTTTAATTGTTATTGACAAAAGGGAGCGACCCCTTGGGCAAGGGTCGCTCCCAGGGGGGCATATATTCGGGAAGGCCTTTTCTGCCCCCCCTGGGGGCAGATCGGCCTACTATTAGGCCGATCTGCCCCCAGGGGGGGCAGAAACCTCTAGGCACCAGGGACCATTTTTTTTTTTTTTGTTTCATTTTTTTTTTTTTTGGTGGGGAGCGACCCCTTAGGCAAGGGTCGCTCCCCTTGGGGGAAAATTATATTTTGCCCATTTCTGCCCCCCTTGGGGGCAGATTGGCCTATTTTGATGAGGCCAATCTGCCCCCAAGGGGGGTAGAAACCACTAGACACCAGGGAGTTTTTTCTTTGCGTGAATTTCACGCAAAGGGAGCGACCACTTAGGCAAGGGTCGCTCCCTGGGGGGGAGGGCAATTTATTTTAGGCCATTTCTGCCCCCCCTGGGGGCAGATCGGCCTATTATTAGGCCGATCTGCCCCCAGGGGGGGAAGAAACCTCTAGGCGCCAGGGCAATTTTTTTTTTGTGTTTTTTTTTTTTGTTGTTTCTTTTTTTAGAGATGGGGAGCGACCCATCAGGCAAAGGTCGCTCCCCTGGGGGGCAAATTGTATTTAGACCATTTCTGCCCCCCTGGGGGCAGATTGGCCAATTTTAGGTCAATCTGCCCCCAAGGGGGCAGAAACCACTAGGCACCGGGGATTTGTTTTTTGGCGCCAATGTCACGCAGAGGGAGCGACCCCGTAGGCAAGGGTCGCTCCCGGGGGGGGGGGGTGGGGGATGGGGGGGCAAATTTATTTTAGGCCATTTCTGCCCCCCCGGGGGACAGATCGGCCTATTATTAGGCCGAACTGCCCCCGGGGGGGGGTGGGCAGAACACTCTAGGCGCCAGGGCAATTTTTTTTTTGTGTTTTTTTTTTTGTTGTTTCTTTTTTTAGAGATGGGGAGCGACCCATCAGGCAAGGGTCGCTCCCCTGGGGGGGGAAATTGTATTTAGACCATTTCTGCCCCCCTGGGGGCAGATTGGCCAATTTTAGGTCAATCTGCCCCCAAGGGGGCAGAAACCACTAGGCACCGGGGATTTGTTTTTTGGCGCCAATGTCACGCAGGGGGAGCGACCCCGTAGGCAAGGGTCGCTCCGGGGGGGGGGTGGGTGTTGGGGGGGCAAATTTATTTTAGGCCATTTCTGCCCCCCCGGGGGACAGATCGGCCTATTATTAGGCCGAACTGCCCCCGGGGGGGTGCAGAACACTCTAGGCGCCAGGGCAATTTTTTTTTTGTGTTTTTTTTTTTTTGTTGTTTCTTTTTTTAGAGATGGGGAGCGACCCATCAGGCAAAAGTCGCTCCCCTGGGGGACAAATTGTATTTAGGCCATTTCTGCCCCCCTTGGAGGCAGATTGGCTGAGTTTAGGTCAACCTGCCCCCAAGGGGGCAGAAACCACTAGGCACCGGGGATTTGTTTTTTGGTGCCAATGTCACGCAGGGGGAGTGACCCCGTAGGCAAGGGTCGCTCCCGGCGGGGGAGGGTGGGGTTTGGGGGGGCAAATTTATTTTAGGGCATTTCTGCCCCCCCCCCTGGGGCCGGCTGAGCTACAGGCCAAACACCACAGGTAGGCACCTTGCAAAAAACACCTCTGTTTTCTGTGAAAAAATATGTTGTGTCCACGTTGTGTTTTGGGCCATTTCCTTTTGTGGGCGCTAGGCCTACCCACAGAAGTGATGTACCATTTTTATCGAGAGACTTAGGGGAACGCTGGGTGGAAGGAAATTTGTGGCTCCTCTCAGATTCCAGAACTTTCTGTCACCGAAATGAGAGGAAAAAGTGTTTTTTGGGCCAAATTTTGATGTTTGCAAAGGATTCTGGGTAACATAACCTGGTCAGAGCCCCGCAAGTCACCCCATCTTGGATTCCCCTGGGTTTCTAGTTTTCAAAAATGCACTGGTTTGCTAGGTTTCCTCAGGTGTCGGCTGAGCTACAGGCCAAAATCCACAGGTAGGCACTGCTTTTTATAAAAAAATGTGATGTGTCCACGTTGTGTTTTGGGCCCTTTCCTTTCGTGGGCGCTAGTCCTACCCACACAAGTGAGGTATCATTTTTATCGGGAGACTTGGGGGAACGCTGGGTAGAAGGAAATGTGTGGCTCCTCTCAGATTCCAGAACTTTCTGCCACAGAAATGTGAGTAACATGTGTATTTTTAGCCAAATTTTGAGGTTTGCAAAGGATTCTGGGTAACAGAACCTGGTCCGAGCCCCGCAAGTCACCCCTCCTTGGATTCCCCTAGGTCTCTAGTTTTCAGAAATGCACAGGTTTGGTAGGTTTCCCTAGGTGCCGGCTGAGCTAGAGGCCAAAATCTACAGGTAGGCACTTCGCAAAAAACACCTCTGTTTTTTTCCAAAATTTAGGATGTGTCCACGTTGCGCTTTGGGGTGTTTCCTGTCGCCGGCGCTAGGCCTACCCACGCAAGTGAGGTATCATTTTTATCGGGAGACTTGGGGGAACGCTGGGTGGAAGGAAATTTGTAGCTCCTCTCAGATTCCAGAACTTTCTGCCACAGAAATGTGAGGGACATGTGTTTTTTTAGCCAAATGTTGAGGTTTGCAAAGGATTCTGGGTAACAGAACCTGGTCCGAGCCCCGCAAGTCACCCCTCCTTGGATTCCCCTAGGTCTCTAGTTTTCAGAAATGCACAGGTTTGGTAGGTTTCCCTAGGTGGCGGCTGAGCTAGAGGCCAAAATCTACAGGTAGTCACTTTGCTAAAAACAGCTCTGTTTTCTGTGATGTGTCCATGTTGTGTTTTGGGGCATATCCTGTCGCGGGCGCTAGGCCTACCCACACAAGTGAGGTATCATTTTTATCTGGAGACGTGGGGGAACGCTGGGTGGAAGGAAATTTGTGGCTCCTCTCAGATTCCAGAACTTTCTGCCACAGAAATGTGAGGAACATGTGTTTTTTTAGCCAAATTTTGAGGTTTGCAAAGGATTCTGGGTAACAGAACCTGGTCCGAGCCACACAAGTCACCCCTCCTTGGATTCCCCTAGGTCTCTAGTTTTCAGAAATGCATAGGTTTGGTAGGTTTCCCTAGGTGGCGGCTGAGCTAGAGGCCAAAATCTACAGGTAGTCACTTTGCTAAAAACAGCTCTGTTTTCTGTGATATGTCCACGTTGTGTTTTGGGGCATATCCTGTCGCGGGCGCTAGGCCTACCCACACAAGTGAGGTCTCATTTTTATCGGGACACGTGGGGGAACGCTGGGTGGAAGGAAATTTGTGGCTCCTCTCAGATTCCAGAACTTTCTGCCACAGAAATGTGAGGAACATGTGTTTTTTTAGCCAAATTTTGAGGTTTGCAAAGGATTCTGGGTAACAGAACCTGGTCCGAGCCCCGCAAGTCACCCCTCCTTGGATTCCCCTAGGTCTCTAGTTTTCAGAAATGCACAGGTTTGGTAGGTTTCCCTAGGTGGCGGCTGAGCTAGAGGCCAAAATCTACAGGTAGTCACTTTGCTAAAAACAGCTCTGTTTTCTGTGATGTGTCCATGTTGTGTTTTGGGGCATATCCTGTCGCGGGCGCTAGGCCTACCCACACAAGTGAGGTATCATTTTTATCTGGAGACGTGGGGGAACGCTGGGTGGAAGGAAATTTGTGGCTCCTCTCAGATTCCAGAACTTTCTGCCACAGAAATGTGAGGAACATGTGTTTTTTTAGCCAAATTTTGAGGTTTGCAAAGGATTCTGGGTAACAGAACCTGGTCCGAGCCACACAAGTCACCCCTCCTTGGATTCCCCTAGGTCTCTAGTTTTCAGAAATGCATAGGTTTGGTAGGTTTCCCTAGGTGGCGGCTGAGCTAGAGGCCAAAATCTACAGGTAGTCACTTTGCTAAAAACAGCTCTGTTTTCTGTGATATGTCCACGTTGTGTTTTGGGGCATATCCTGTCGCGGGCGCTAGGCCTACCCACACAAGTGAGGTCTCATTTTTATCGGGACACGTGGGGGAACGCTGGGTGGAAGGAAATTTGTGGCTCCTCTCAGATTCCAGAACTTTCTGCCACAGAAATGTGAGGAACATGTGTTTTTTTAGCCAAATTTTGAGGTTTGCAAAGGATTCTGGGTAACCGAACCTGTTCCGAGCCACACAAGTCACCCCTCCTTGGATTCCCCTAGGTCTCTAGTTTTCAGAAATGCACAGGTTTGGTAGGTTTCCCTAGGTGGCGGCTGAGCTAGAGGCCAAAATCTACAGGTAGTCACTTTGGTAAAAACAGCTCTGTTTTCTGTGATGTGTCCACGTTGTGTTTTGGGGCATATCCTGTCGCGGGCGCTAGGCCTACCCACACAAGTGAGGTATCATTTTTATCTGGAGACGTGGGGGAACGCTGGGTGGGAGGAAATTTGTGGCTCCTCTCAGATTCCAGAACTTTCTGCCACAGAAATGTGAGGAACATGTGTTTTTTTAGCCAAATTTTGAGGTTTGCAAAGGATTCTGGGTAACAGAACCTGGTCCGAGCCACACAAGTCACCCCTCCTTGGATTCCCCTAGGTCTCTAGTTTTCAGAAATGCACAGGTTTGGTAGGTTTCCCTAGGTGCCGGCTGAGCTAGAGGCCAAAATCTACAGGTAGGCACTTCGCAAAAAACACCTCTGTTTTTTTCCAAAATTTAGGATGTGTCCACGTTGCGCTTTGGGGTGTTTCCTGTCGCCGGCGCTAGGCCTACCCACGCAAGTGAGGTATCATTTTTATCGGGAGACTTGGGGGAACGCTGGGTGGAAGGAAATTTGTGGCTCCTCTCAGATTCCAGAACTTTCTGCCACAGAAATGTGAGGAACATGTGTTTTTTTAGCCAAATTTTGAGGTTTGCAAAGGATTCTGGGTAACAGAACCTGGTCCGAGCCACACAAGTCACCCCTCCTTGGATTCCCCTAGGTCTCTAGTTTTCAGAAATGCATAGGTTTGGTAGGTTTCCCTAGGTGGCGGCTGACCTAGAGGCCAAAATCTACAGGTAGTCACTTTGCTAAAAACAGCTCTGTTTTCTGTGATATGTCCACGTTGTGTTTTGGGGCATATCCTGTCGCGGGCGCTAGGCCTACCCACACAAGTGAGGTATCATTTTTATCGGGAGACGTGGGGGAACGCTGGGTGGAAGGAAATTTGTGGCTCCTCTCAGATTCCAGAACTTTCTGTCACAGAAATGTGAAGGACATGTGTTTTTTTAGCCAAATGTTGAGGTTTGCAAAGGATTCTGGGTAACAGAACCTGGTCCGAGCCCCGCAAGTCACCCCTCCTTGGATTCCCCTAGGTCTCTTGTTTTCAGAAATGCACAGGTTTGGTAGGTTTCCCTAGGTGGCGGCTGAGCCAGAGGCCAAAACCTACAGGTAGTCACTTTGCTAAAAACAGCTCTGTTTTCTGTGATGTGTCCATGTTGTGTTTTGGGGCATATCCTGTCGCGGGCGCTAGGCCTACCCACACAAGTGAGGTATCATTTTTATCTGGAGACGTGGGGGAACGCTGGGTGGAAGGAAATTTGTGGCTCCTCTCAGATTCCAGAACTTTCTGCCACAGAAATGTGAGGAACATGTGTTTTTTTAGCCAAATTTTGAGGTTTGCAAAGGATTCTGGGTAACAGAACCTGGTCCGAGCCACACAAGTCACCACTCCTTGGATTCCCCTAGGTCTCTAGTTTTCAGAAATGCACAGGTTTGGTAGGTTTCCCTAGGTGCCGGCTGAGCTAGAGGCCAAAATCTACAGGTAGGCACTTCGCAAAAAACACCTCTGTTTTTTTCCAAAATTTAGGATGTGTCCACGTTGTGCTTTGGGGTGTTTCCTGTCGCCGGCGCTATGCCTACCCACGCAAGTGAGGTATCATTTTTATCGGGAGACTTGGGGGAACGCTGGGTGGAAGGAAATTTGTAGCTCCTCTCAGATTCCAGAACTTTCTGCCACAGAAATGTGAGGGACATGTGTTTTTTTAGCCAAATGTTGAGGTTTGCAAAGGATTCTGGGTAACAGAACCTGGTCCGAGCCCCGCAAGTCACCCCTCCTTGGATTCCCCTACGTCTCTAGTTTTCAGAAATGCACAGGTTTGGTAGGTTTCCCTAGGTGGCGGCTGAGCTAGAGGCCAAAATCTACAGGTAGTCACTTTGCTAAAAACAGCTCTGTTTTCTGTGATGTGTCCACGTTGTGTTTTGGGGCATATCCTGTCGCGGGCGCTAGGCCTACCCACACAAGTGAGGTATCATTTTTATCGGGAGACGTGGGGGAACGCTGGGTGGAAGGAAATTTGTGTCTCCTCTCAGATTCCAGAACTTTCTGCCACAGAAATGTGAGGAACATGTGTTTTTTAGCCAAATTTTGAGGTTTGCAAAGGATTCTGGGTAACAGAACCTGGTCCGAGCCACACAAGTCACCCCTCCTTGGATTCCCCTAGGTCTCTAGTTTTCAGAAATGCACAGGTTTGGTAGGTTTCCCTAGGTGGCGGCTGAGCTAGAGGCCAAAATCTACAGGTAGTCACTTTGCTAAAAACAGCTCTGTTTTCTGTGATATGTCCACGTTGTGTTTTGGGGCATATCCTGTCGCGGGCGCTAGGCCTACCCACACAAGTGAGGTCTCATTTTTATCGGGACACGTGGGGGAACGCTGGGTGGAAGGAAATTTGTGGCTCCTCTCAGATTCCAGAACTTTCTGCCACAGAAATGTGAGGAACATGTGTTTTTTTAGCCAAATTTTGAGGTTTGCAAAGGATTCTGGGTAACCGAACCTGTTCCGAGCCACACAAGTCAACCCTCCTTGGATTCCCCTAGGTCTCTAGTTTTCAGAAATGCACAGGTTTGGTAGGTTTCCCTAGGTGGCGGCTGAGCTAGAGGCCAAAATCTACAGGTAGTCACTTTGCTAAAAACAGCTCTGTTTTCTGTGATGTGTCCACGTTGTGTTTTGGGACATATCCTGTCGCGGGCGCTAGGCCTACCCACACAAGTGAGGTATCATTTTTATCGGGAGACGTGGGGGAATGCTGGGTGGAAGGAAATTTGTGGCTCCTCTCAGATTCCAGAACTTTCTGCCACAGAAATGTGAGGGACATGTGTTTTTTTAGCCAAATGTTGAGGTTTGCAAAGGATTCTGGGTAACAGAACCTGGTCCGAGCCCCGCAAGTCACCCCTCCTTGGATTCCCCTAGGTCTCTAGTTTTCAGAAATGCACAGGTTTGGTAGGTTTCCCTAGGTGGCGGCTGAGCCAGAGGCCAAAATCTACAGGTAGTCACTTTGCTAAAAACAGCTCTGTTTTCTGTGATGTGTCCATGTTGTGTTTTGGGGCAGATCCTGTCGCGGGCGCTAGGCCTACCCACACAAGTGAGGTATCATTTTTATCTGGAGACGTGGGGGAACGCTGGGTGGAAGGAAATTTGTGGCTCCTCTCAGATTCCAGAACTTTCTGCCACAGAAATGTGAGGAACATGTGTTTTTTTAGCCAAATTTTGAGGTTTGCAAAGGATTCTGGGTAACAGAACCTGGTCCGAGCCACACAAGTCACCCCTCCTTGGATTCCCCTAGGTCTCTAGTTTTCAGAAATGCACAGGTTTGGTAGGTTTCCCTAGGTGCCGGCTGAGCTAGAGGCCAAAATCTACAGGTAGGCACTTCGCAAAAAACACCTCTGTTTTTTTCCAAAATTTAGGATGTGTCCACGTTGCGCTTTGGGGTGTTTCCTGTCGCCGGCGCTAGGCCTACCCACGCAAGTGAGGTATCATTTTTATCGGGAGACTTGGGGGAACGCTGGGTGGAAGGAAATTTGTGGCTCCTCTCAGATTCCAGAACTTTCTGCCACAGAAATGTGAGGAACATGTGTTTTTTTAGCCAAATTTTGAGGTTTGCAAAGGATTCTGGGTAACAGAACCTGGTCCGAGCCACACAAGTCACCCCTCCTTGGATTCCCCTAGGTCTCTAGTTTTCAGAAATGCACAGGTTTGGTAGGTTTCCCTAGGTGGCGGCTGAGCTAGAGGCCAAAATCTACAGGTAGTCACTTTGCTAAAAACAGCTCTGTTTTCTGTGATATGTCCACGTTGTGTTTTGGGGCATATCCTGTCGCGGGCGCTAGGCCTACCCACACAAGTGAGGTATCATTTTTATCGGGAGACGTGGGGGAATGCTGGCTGGAAGGAAATTTGTGGCTCCTCTCAGATTCCAGAACTTTCTGCCACAGAAATGTGAAGGACATGTGTTTTTTTAGCCAAATGTTGAGGTTTGCAAAGGATTCTGGGTAACAGAACCTGGTCCGAGCCCCGCAAGTCACCCCTCCTTGGATTCCCCTAGGTCTCTAGTTTTCAGAAATGCACAGGTTTGGTAGGTTTCCCTAGGTGGCGGCTGAGCCAGAGGCCAAAATCTACAGGTAGTCACTTTGCTAAAAACAGCTCTGTTTTCTGTGATGTGTCCATGTTGTGTTTTGGGGCATATCCTGTCGCGGGCGCTAGGCCTACCCACACAAGTGAGGTATCATTTTTATCTGGAGACGTGGGGGAACGCTGGGTGGAAGTAAATTTGTGGCTCCTCTCAGATTCCAGAACTTTCTGCCACAGAAATGTGAGGAACATGTGTTTTTTTAGCCAAATTTTGAGGTTTGCAAAGGATTCTGGGTAACAGAACCTGGTCCGAGCCACACAAGTCACCCCTCCTTGGATTCCCCTAGGTCTCTAGTTTTCAGAAATGCACAGGTTTGGTAGGTTTCCCTAGGTGCCGGCTGAGCTAGAGGCCAAAATCTACAGGTAGGCACTTCGCAAAAAACACCTCTGTTTTTTTCCAAAATTTAGGATGTGTCCACGTTGCGCTTTGGGGTGTTTCCTGTCGCCGGCGCTAGGCCTACCCACGCAAGTGAGGTATCATTTTTATCGGGAGACTTGGGGGAACGCTGGGTGGAAGGAAATTTGTAGCTCCTCTCAGATTCCAGAACTTTCTGCCACAGAAATGTGAGGGACATGTGTTTTTTTAGCCAAATGTTGAGGTTTGCAAAGGATTCTGGGTAACAGAACCTGGTCCGAGCCCCGCAAGTCACCCCTCCTTGGATTCCCCTAGGTCTCTAGTTTTCAGAAATGCACAGGTTTCGTAGGTTTCCCTAGGTGGCGGCTGAGCTAGAGGCCAAAATCTACAGGTAGTCACTTTGCTAAAAACAGCTCTGTTTTCTGTGATGTGTCCACGTTGTGTTTTGGGGCATATCCTGTCGCGGGCGCTAGGCCTACCCACACAAGTGAGGTATCATTTTTATCGGGAGACGTGGGGGAACGCTGGGTGGAAGGAAATTTGTGTCTCCTCTCAGATTCCAGAACTTTCTGCCACAGAAATGTGAGGAACATGTGTTTTTTAGCCAAATTTTGAGGTTTGCAAAGGATTCTGGGTAACAGAACCTGGTCCGAGCCACACAAGTCACCCCTCCTTGGATTCCCCTAGGTCTCTAGTTTTCAGAAATGCACAGGTTTGGTACGTTTCCCTAGGTGGCGGCTGAGCTAGAGGCCAAAATCTACAGGTAGTCACTTTGCTAAAAACAGCTCTGTTTTCTGTGATATGTCCACGTTGTGTTTTGGGGCATATCCTGTCGCGGGCGCTAGGCCTACCCACACAAGTGAGGTATCATTTTTATCGGGAGACGTGGGAGAACGCTGGGTGGAAGGAAATTTGTGTCTCCTCTCAGATTCCAGAACTTTCTGCCACAGAAATGTGAGGAACATGTGTTTTTTAGCCAAATTTTGAGGTTTGCAAAGGATTCTGGGTAACAGAACCTGGTCCGAGCCACACAAGTCACCCCTCCTTGGATTCCCCTAGGTCTCTAGTTTTCAGAAATGCACAGGTTTGGTAGGTTTCCCTAGGTGGCGGCTGAGCTAGAGGCCAAAATCTACAGGTAGTCACTTTGCTAAAAACAGCTCTGTTTTCTTTGATATGTCCACGTTGTGTTTTGGGGCATATCCTGTCGCGGGCGCTAGGCCTACCCACACAAGTGAGGTATCATTTTTATCGGGAGACGTGGGGGAACGCTGGGTGGAAGGAAATTTGTGGCTCCTCTCAGATTCCAGAACTTTCGGCCACAGAAATGTGAGGAACATGTGTTTTTTTAGCCAAATTTTGAGGTTTGCAAAGGATTCTGGGTAACAGAACCTGGTCCGAGCCACACAAGTCACCCCTCCTTGGATTCCCCTAGGTCTCTAGTTTTCAGAAATGCATAGATTTAGTAGGTTTCCCTAGGTGGCGGCTGAGCTAGAGGCCAAAATCTACAGGTAGTCACTTTGCTAAAAACAGCTCTGTTTTCTGTGATATGTCCACGTTGTGTTTTGGGGCATATCCTGTCGCGGGCGCTAGGCCTACCCACACAAGTGAGGTATCATTTTTATCGGGAGACGTGGGGGAACGCTGGGTGGAAGGAAATTTGTGGCTCCTCTCAGATTCCAGAACTTTCTGCCACAGAAATGTGAGGAACATGTGTTTTTTTAGCCAAATTTTGAGGTTTGCAAAGGATTCTGGGTAACAGAACCTGGTCCGAGCCCCGCAAGTCACCCCTCCTTGGATTCCCCTAGGTCTCTAGTTTTCAGAAATGCACAGGTTTGGTAGGTTTCCCTAGGTGGCGGCTGAGCTAGAGGCCAAAATCTACAGGTAGTCACTTTGCTAAAAACAGCTCTGTTTTCTGTGATATGTCCACGTTGTGTTTTGGGGCATATCCTGTCGCGGGCGCTAGGCCTACCCACACAAGTGAGGTCTCATTTTTATCGGGACACGTGGGGGAACGCTGGGTGGAAGGAAATTTGTGGCTCCTCTCAGATTCCAGAACTTTCTGCCACAGAAATGTGAGGAACATGTGTTTTTTTAGCCAAATTTTGAGGTTTGCAAAGGATTCTGGGTAACCGAACCTGTTCCGAGCCACACAAGTCACCCCTCCTTGGATTCCCCTAGGTCTCTAGTTTTCAGAAATGCACAGGTTTGGTAGGTTTCCCTAGGTGGCGGCTGAGCTAGAGGCCAAAATCTACAGGTAGTCACTTTGCTAAAAACAGCTCTGTTTTCTGTGATGTGTCCACGTTGTGTTTTGGGGCATATCCTGTCGCGGGCGCTAGGCCTACCCACACAAGTGAGGTCTCATTTTTATCGGGAGACGTGGGGGAACGCTGGGTGGAAGGAAATTTGTGGCTCCTCTCAGATTCCAGAACTTTCTGCCACAGAAATGTGAGGAACATGTGTTTTTTTAGCCAAATTTTGAGGTTTGCAAAGGATTCTGGGTAACCGAACCTGTTCCGAGCCACACAAGTCACCCCTCCTTGGATTCCCCTAGGTCTCTAGTTTTCAGAAATGCACAGGTTTGGTAGGTTTCCCTAGGTGGCGGCTGAGCTAGAGGCCAAAATCTACAGGTAGTCACTTTGCTAAAAACAGCTCTGTTTTCTGTGATGTGTCCACGTTGTGTTTTGGGGCATATCCTGTCGCGGGCGCTAGGCCTACCCACACAAGTGAGGTATCATTTTTATCGGGAGACTTGGGGGAACATAGAATAGCAAAACAAGTGTTATTGCCCCTTGTCTTTCTCTACATTTATTCCTTCCAAATATAGGGGTGTGTGTAAAAAAGACATCTATTTGAGAAATTCCATGTAATTCACGTGCTACTATGGTCACCCCGGAATTCAGAGATGTGCAAATAACCACTGCTCCTCAACACCTTATCTTGTGCCCTTTTTGGAAATGCAAAGGTTTTCTTGATAGCTATTTTTTACTCCTTATATTTCAGCAAATGAATTACTGTATACCCGGTATAGAATGAAAACGCACTGCAGGGTGCAGCTCATTTATTGGCTCTGGGTTCCTCGGGTTCTTGATGAACCTACAAACCCTATATATCCCCGCAACCAGAGGAGTCCAGCAGACGTAACGGTATATTGCTTTTGATAATCTGACATTGCAGGGAAAAGTTACAGAGTAAAAAGTAGACAAAAATTGATGTTTTTTTCACCTCAATTTCAATATTTTTCTTTTTCAGCTGTTATTTTCTGTAGGAAACCCTTGTAGGATCTACACAAATGACCCCTTGCTGAATTCAGAATTTTGTCTACTTTTCAGAAATGTTTAGGTTTCTGGGATCCAGCATTGGTTTCATGACCATTCCTGTCACTGACTGGAAGGAGGCTGAAAGCACAAAAAATTGCACAAATGGGGTATGCCCCAGTAAAATGCCAAAATTGTGTTGAAAAATTGGGTTTTGTGATTCAAGTCTGCCTGTTCCTGAAAGCTGGGAAGCTGCTGAGTTTAGCACCGCAAACCCTTTGTTGATGCCATTTTCAGGGGAAAAACCACAAGCCTTCTTCTGCAGCCCCTTTTTCCAATTTTTTTGAAAAAAACGAAATTTTCACTGTATTTTGGCCAATTTCTTGGCCTCCTTCAGGGGAACCCATAAAGTCTGGGTACCTTTAGAATCCCTAGGATGTTGGAAAAAAAGGATGCAAATTTGGCTTGGTTAGCTTATGTGGACAAAAAGTTATGAGGGCCTAAGCGCAAACTGCCCCAAATAGGCAAAAAAAGGCCTGGCACAGGAGGGGGAAAAGGCCTGGCAGCGAAGGGGTTAAAAGATAAATTGGTGAAAGCTAGATTCTCTCTTGAAAACACCTATATTCAGAAGAGTATCATCGGAACAAATCCCATCTTAGGCAACCATAGATGTGGACATTGCCATGCGTGCCCCCAGGCAATCATATCAGATCATTTGACATACAATAATAGAGATATTAACTTGAAAACTATGACTAGAAGCAGAAGTGTCATTTACTGTATCATTTGCCCTTGTAACTTGGGCTGTGTGGGAGAAACTGGAAGAGAATTTAGAACTAGATTCAGTGAACACAAATCAGCTATAAGGAACTGTAAATTCCAAGCCCCTCTTGCCTTTCATTGCAGTGTGCAACAACATACAGAGAGTGATCTCAAATGGACTATCTTGGAAAAAACTGACCCACAAAAATGTGTAGACTCAGATGCTTACCGAAGGAAACAAGAGGTTTTCTGGATTTTTTACCTGAAGACTGTGGAGAGGGGCCTTAATGATAGGAATCCATGAGAGAATGTATTTTAGAAAGAACACTATTTTATATCAATAGTCCTAGTCTCATCTCCCACCAAACAAGTGTTGTTTAGGTATTGGCTGCCTTGAGGAGGTAAGTTATGGAATCTACTATTGTGAGGACATCTACATTAGAGTACAACTAGTAGGTCTCCTCATATTGAGACAATGTTTGCAATACGGGTTTCTACTTATTCATAAGGACACAGATCGTATCCTTTTATCTTCCCATTTTAAGATGTTGGCCGCGTCTCACATGACGTCACTTAGCTACTTTGAAAGAGTAGCCGGTCTTCTGCTGCGCGAGCCAGATACATGTATTTACGTGACCCGGGTGCAGGAGAATCTGGATGTTACTTCGACTTGTGGCGTTGAAGGATTATGGACCGTATGCCCCTCGGAAGTCTGCAAATGACATACAAGAAATTTTGCTGTATCGGACCATGGAATTTTAATGGCAGACTCAAACTAAGGTGAGTGAAGTAACAAATATCGGACAGAGTAGTCAGAATATCATAATCATTGTTGAGGGACTTCAGGCACTCTTATGTGCAAATACACTTGTGATGAACACTACGTCTATTCGTATAAATATCGGAAGGACTAGTCCGAAAACAATAATTAACACTGTAGAGGGACTATGGACACTTTAGTGCGTAAATACACTTGGGATAACACTGATTCTATCGATAAAAAAAGATTCTCTATTTACGTGCGTATATTTTGTTCCATTTAGACTCATCGCTCAAATTTTGATATATCCTCCACAATATTGGTCCTGGGCTAGAGGATATTGGTTCCGCCCATTTTGCAAAATCAAATAGGAGAGATGAAAGAAAATAGTGGGTGAGCTTCTGTAGCATCACTAGTTGAGGTTTTTTGCTTCACTTTCCTTTCTCTCCTTTTTTCTGAGTTTTCTATCAAGTATATTTTTGATTTGATAGCTGTAGGAGGCTGGCCTGACTTGTAGTGGGTACCAGAGGTACTTACACCTTGTGCCAGGTCCAGTTATCCCTTAGTAGTGTAGAAGAGGTGTTTCTAGCAGCTTAGACTGATAGAAGGTAGCTATGGCAAAGCAGCTTAGGCTGAACTAGGAGACATGTAAAGCTCCTACTATACCACTGGTGTCATATGCACAATATCATAAGAAAACACAATACACAGAGTTACTAAAAATCAAGGTACTTTATTTTTATGACAATATGCCAAAAGTATCTCAGTGAGTACCCTCAGTATGAGGATAAGTTATATACACAAGATATATGTACACAAACCAAAATTAGGTAAGTAATAGCAAGAAAAGTAATGCAAACAGTGTAGAATTACAATAGATTGCAATAGGAGCACATAGGTATAGGGGCAACACAAACCATATACTCCAAAAGTGGAATACGAACCACGAATGGACCCCAAACCTATGTGAGCTTGTAGAGGGTCGCTGGGACTGTAAGAAAACAGTGAGGGTTAGAAAAATAGCCCACCCCAAGACCCTGAAAAGTAGGTGTAAAGTGCACCTACTACCCCCAGAGAGCACAGAAGTCGTGATAGGGGGATTCTGCAGGAAGAACAAACACCAGCAATGCAACAACAGTGGATTTACGGACCTAAGTACCTGTAAGACAAGGGGACCAAGTCCAATAGTTGCGACAGTGTCGAGAGTGGGCAGGAGCCCAGGAAATGCCAGCTGAGGGTGCAAGGAAGCTGCCGCCTGTTGGAAGAAGCTTGGAGTTCTGCAAGAACGAAGAGGACTAGGGACTTCTCCTTTGGAAGACGAATGTCCCATGTCGCGATGAAGCTTGCTGAGGTGTTCCCATGCAGAAAGACTGCAAAAAAGACTTGCTAGCTGCAAGGGTCACTGTAGAGGTTTTTGGGTGCTGCTGTGGCCCAGGAGGGACCAGGATATCGCCACTTGGAGGAGGAGACAGAGGAGGCACTCCCCAACTCAGGGAGCCCTCACAGAAGCAGGCAGCACCCGCAAAAGTACCTGAACAGGCACTTGGAAGGAAAGTGAACCAGAGTCCACGCGAAGTCACAAAAGGGAATCCCACGACGCCGGAGGACAACTCAGAAGGTTGTGCACTGCAGGAAGGAGTGCCGGGGACCCAGGCTTGGCTGTCCATGAAGGAAATCCTGGAAGAGTGCACAGGAGCCGGAGCAGCTGCAAATCACATGGTACCCAGCAATGCAGTCTAGCGTGGGGAGGCAAGGACTTACCTCCACCAAACTTGGACTGAAGAGTCACTGGACTGTGGGAGTCACTTGGACAGGGTTGCTGAGTTCCAGGGACCACGCTCGTCAGGATGAAAGGGGACCCAGAGGACCAGTGATGCAGTCTTTTGGTGCCTGCGTTAGCAGGGGGAAGATTCCGTCGACCCACTGGAGATTTCTTTGGAGTTTCTGGTGCAGGGTGAAGGCAGGCTACCCCCAGAGCATGCACCACCTGGAAACAGTCGAGAAAGCCGGCAGGGTTAGGCACTACAAAGTTGCTGGTAGTCGTCTGGCTACTTTGTTGCGGTTTTGCAGGCGTCCTGAGCAGTCAGCGGTCGATCCTTTGGTAGAAGGTGAAGAGGGAGATGCAGAGGAACTCTGGTGAGCTGTTGCATTCGTTATCTGAAGAATTCCCCAAAGCAGAGACCCTAAATAGCCAGAAAAGGAGGTTTGGCTACCAGGTTTGGAGGATTGGCTACCAAGAGAGGTAATAGCCTATCAGAAGGAGCCTCTGACGTCACCTGCTGGCACTGGCCACTCAGAGCAGTCCAGTGTGCCCCCAACACCTCTGTTTCCAAGATGGCAGAGGTCTGGGACACACTGGAGGAGCTCTGGGCACCTCCCCTGGGAGGTGCGGGTCAGGGGAGTGGTCACTCCCCTTTCCTTTGTCCAGTTTCGCACCAGAGCAGGGCTGGGGGATCCCTGAACCGGTGTAGACTGGCTTATGCAGAGATGGGCACCATCTGTGCCCATCAAAGCATTTCCAGAGGCTGGGGGAGGCTACTCCTCCCCAGCCCTTCACACCTATTTCCAAAGGGAGAGGGTGGAACACCCTCTCTCAGAGGAAAACCTTTGTTCTGCCTTCCTGGGCCAGGCCTGGACCCCAGGAGGGCAGAAACCTGTCTGAGGGGTTGGCAGCAGCAGCAGCTGCAGTGGAGACCCCGGAAAGGCAGTTTGGCAGTACCCGGGTACTGTGCTAGAGACCCGGGGGATCATGGAATTGTCCCCCCAATACCAGAATGGTATTGGGGTGACAATTCCATGATCTTAGACATGTTACATGGCCATGTTCGGAGTTACCATTGTGACGCTATACATAGGTAGTGACCTATGTATAGTGCAAGCGTGTTATGGTTTCCCCGCACTCACAAAGTCCGGGGAATTTGCCCTGAACGATGTGGGGGCACCTTGGCTAGTTCCAGGGTGCCCACACACTAAGTAACTTTGCACCCAACCTTCCCCAGGTGAAGGTTAGACATATAGGTGACTTATAAGTTACTTAAGTGCAGTGGTAAATGGCTGTGAAATAACGTGGACGTTATTTCACTCAGACTGCACTGGCAGGCCTGTGTAAGAATTGTCAGAGCTCCCTATGGGTGGCAAAATAAATGCTGCAGCCCATAGGGATCTCCTGGAACCCCAATACCCTGGGTACCTCAGTACCATATACAAGGGAATTATATGGGTGTACCAGTTTGCCAATGTGAATTGGTAAATTTAGTCACTAGCCTGTTAGTGACAAATTTGGAAAGCAGAGAGAGCATAACCACTGAGGTTCTGGTTAGCAGAGCCTCAGTGAGACAGTTAGGCACCACACAGGGAACACATATAGGCCACAAACTTATGATCACTGGGGTCTGACTAGCAGGGTCCCAGTGACACATAACAAACATACTGACAACATAAGGTTTTCACTATGAGCACTGGGACCTGGCTAGCAGGATCCCAGTGAGACAGTGAAAACACCCTGACATATACTCACAAACAGGCCAACAGTGGGGGTAACAAGGCTAGAAAGAGGCTACTTTCTCACAATAGCACTTATGGTTGTGGTTCTTTTTGTCTCTACTGGGTCATTCACGATAGGGTGTATATGTTTCTGAAATGATAGGAAGAGGATCAACAATGCCTCTATTTTATGTTTGAGGCCTGCTCTGCACTCTGAGGGTGTGATGCATCGGAATAAAATCAGGTCAGAGATTGAGCTTTAACATTGATTGTTTTATCAATTTATTTAAAGTTGACTACATGGATGGGATCTCTCTCGTACATTTGAAAACGTTTTTAATAATATACTGGTGCCCTGAGGAAGGTGTGTCACATCTCACCGAAACGTACATCGGCATTGCATTACACTAGGAGACGTTGGAACTTGAAATACAAGAAGTCTACAAGCAATACAACGAAGGACTCTATTATAAGGGAAGAATACAAAGACATTATCAAAGATCAATTTGAACTGGGGATCTTTCCAGTCATTGGCTTGCATTTGGTTAGACCTGTTTTTTGGCGTAGTTATAAAGGACTTGACGAACCTCAAGACACTCTCCAGTGCTATATTTCGATGACATGAGCACTAATTTAGCAATCTTCTTATAGTTTTTTTAAAATCTTTTAGTGATGTATGTGTGTGGTCTATTTGGGTATGTATGAGGTGATGAGTGAGATTTCTCCATGTTATCTTTAGAGTAATACATTTACATGTCTATATCAGCTATCAATTTCATATAATAAAATTATTTCTATACTGTGGAATATAGTGTAGTTTTCACATATGTGTATATATTGTGTGCTCAACGCTGTTCAATTGTTTTCAGGATTTTTGTTGAAACCTTCTTGTGAGGTGGGTTTTCTTTTGTTATTGTTGTACTTGGTCGAAGAGTTCAAGCGCTTATGGCCAGGAGACCATTAGAGAGGGTGCCAGCATCTGAGATCAGGATTGGTTGTTACTCCGGTTATTTCCTGGTGCTGAAGGACAGAAGCCTTCTCCCCATCCTAGCTCTTAATTATCTAAACTTTGTCCTCTGGAAGGAAAAGTTCACAATGCTCACTCTGGCCCAAGTTCTGTCTGCTATGGACCCAGGAGGCTGGATGGTAGTATTAGGCTTGCAGGAAACATATTTTCACATCTACATCCTGCAGTTCCACAGACATTGCCTGTGGTTTCAGGTAGGTCAGGAGCATTTTTAAGTCTCCTGCTCCCTTTGGCCGGACCCTTGCACCTATGGTGTTAACAGATGTGATGGTGGGGGGTACAGCTCATCTGCAGAGGTTGGACTTTTCAGTCTTTACTTACCTCGCCAACTGGCTTCTGAATGTGAACTCACCTCAAACATTCCAACAGATGACAGCAGACAGTTGACATTGTTGGGCTTCTTTATCAACATGCCTACGTCTCGGCTGACTCATTCACAGCAGCTCCCCTTCATTGGGGCCACCTTGGTTATGGTGCTTTTCCTAGTCATTCCTCCACCTCAAAGTCCAAGACATTCAGGCTATGATCACAGTGTTTCAACCTCTAAGCTGGGTCTCCTCAAGAGAATCATTGAGACTTCTGGGCCACTTTGCCTACTGTTGCACATGACTCTTCAGTGGGAAGTGAAGTCACAGTGGAGTCAACACCAAAGAGACTTATCTGAGTGCATACAGGTGTCGAAGAAGACTGCAGGACCGCAAAAGATCTGTAGTGGTGACTGATCAACCTCATTTGAACTGGAGACAGTCCCATCACTCTACCCAACCCACAGCTGACATTTGTGACAGGTGACATATGGGAGAGGTGTTGATCAGAAAACTTTGGTCTCTGACGAAGGCTTGACTCCACATCAGTGTGCTGGGGATCTTATCATTTCGCTTGGCACTGCAAGTGGTCCTTCCACCACCAAGGGGAAACGGGTGCAGATTCTCATGGATAACGCAACTGCCTTGTGATACTATAGCAAACAGTTGACCTCTTCACCTGTTCTCCATTAAGATGACATTCTTCATTTGCATAAACACAGCCAGGCGAGTTAATGAACCTCCGGCATTTCCCTTGTACCACCTTTTACATCATTCTTTCTGGATAAACTAGTCCTCCAGATGAAAACAGCATACCTACCTAAGATAGACGTGTTTCCACATCACTTTGCCGACTTTCCATACAACACCTCGCCCCCCACCAAGGAGAAAGAACAGCTCCACCACCTCCAACCTAAGAGGGAGCTTAGCTTCTGCGTAGACTAAGCTAGGGATTACTGACAGGACGGCCAACTATTTGTCTGTTTCTCTGGAGCTAAGAAAGGCAAAGCAGTGCAAAATAGAACCATTTCTTGATTGATTGTGTGCCAGCAAGCAGCCGCAGGAGGCTACATGCTCATTCTACCAGAGCAAAAGCTGCTACCACTGCATTGGTGTGTATTGTTCCAGTTCTAAACATTTTCCAGACCATTAAATTAGCGTCCCTTCACCAATTCAAAAAGTATTACTGCCTGGACAGGCACTTAGCCTGATCTGTCCTGCAGGATTTTGTGGTCTGAGTCATTCTACAGACACATCACCTGGAGGGTAGGCTTTCTTCGGTATCTATTCACAAGGTGAGAACTCTGCTGTTAGGAATCTCTATCAGAAGACAGTTACTTGCCTTCAATAATGTCTTTTAAGGTAGAGATTCTCTAACTGCAGATTACTCATCAACTCACCTTCCTCTCCATTATGTGGAGTGGACTCATACAGACCATTAATAAGAACTCAAAGACACATCTGCACACTCACATTTTCATTTCCATGGGCTCCCCGTCCAATGGCGTAGACAGAGATCAGAAAGAAACTGACGTCAATTAAGGATGTGTGGCAGATATAGTGGCCCGACGTCACATCCAGCGTGCAACGGATCTGATGCGAAGCCATTCAATGCCACCTACCAACATGCCGGGGGATTGATGCAAAGTTTCAGGATCAAGTCTGTTGCGGGAAAAATTCACAAGGTGAGCAGTCCGTGGTTAGATAGTCTTTACCAGAAATGGTGTTACCGAAGGAAGGTAACTTGTTGTTCCATGCCTGAAGTTGCTGAAGGCTCATCTGCATTTTTGATCTCCAACTTCTGCCAGGCAGCAACTTACATTTGAATAGGTGAGAATGGGTGAGTAATGCCTCTGCAGATCAAACAATAGGCTTACCTGAAATGGCAGTGTTTACCCGTCTGACCTGACTGAATATGCAGGGTGGGGCTATTAGCATTCTTTTTGATATTAGAATGTCAAATCTTGTTTGACAGGTGTGCTGGGGTTTTTCATGTGACACATGGGGTGCACGTCAAAGAGGCTTTATCTGTCACAGGCCTTTTTTACATGGTTGTTAAATCCTGCTGGAGTGGAAAACTGAGCTTCTGTCTCTGGGTTTAGTGAGGGTAGAGGAACTGCCACACACTGGATTTAGGTTATAGACACTAGGCTTACCATGACACACTTCCCACACACACTTCCAATCCTCAGAGCTCAAGTGTAGCCAACACTCGCCAAATTGAAAATACCAAAGTGGGTAGGTTTAGCCCTGGGAATCTTTAGCTTATTTATTAGGGAGTCTCTAGGGGTTCATTTCTCTGCTTTCACTTATTGGATTTTTATCTTTTTGGTGCCATTTTGTTTATTAGATCTTATTTTTCTGCTTTTTTTTTGGTATTTGTATTGTTTTGCCTTTCAGCACTATTGCTGTTTTAGTACTGCATAAATACTTTACACATTGTCTCTGAGTTAAGCCTCTCTGCTCTGTGCCATAGCTACCAAGGGGTTGAGCTTAGGTTTATTTAATGACTTTCGTGGTTCACTCAGACAATGATTGTGATTATTGCTTGAGGTGGATACTTACCTTCCCTCCTCTACTAATAACCCAATTTCTCACATTGACATTCAAGGGTGGGATCCAGGATTTAAGTTAAAATCAAAACTCCATTGTGCAATCCAACATCAAAATAGACTTATATTTTTTCAAATTGACATTTGATTTTTGATTGGCCAATGTTTTATTTTTCTTAAATTTCACTCCTACTCCCATATTATTTGCCTGTGATTTTTAAAAGGATGGAAATATATATGAGACACATTGAGAGCCTCAGCTTGACAAATCAGAGAAAGGTGTGTGAGGAGAGATGGCTGAAGCTGGCAAAGGGGTCAAAAAAAGTGAAGCACCAGTGACTGGGAGAAAAAAGAAAATGCTACTGGCCCTGGTGGAGAATAAACTAGCCTTGGCCTTCAAGAGGAAAAAGGCCCCTCTGGCTCATGAAGTCAGCTAAAAATAACTTGACCTAAAGACAAAGAAGGTCTTAGAGTCCAGTGATGACAGTGATAGTGAAGTATCTACCAGAGGTAAGAGTCCACACACCACAAAGACCTGGTGCCCAGCTATGAGGTGGAAATGACGTTAATAAGTGGGTTGCAGCAGATGAGGTGTCTCTTCTTTTGCCAGAATGCAATTCTGGGGCTTTGACCTACGTGCAGATCACCATTTACACCTTTCAAGGGGGCTTCTCTGCTTGGAAAATATGTACATTCCATTCAGTCCTTGAAAACAACTACAGAGGGAGAAATAAAGTAAGGTTTGGGTTATGCTTTTTGGACAGCATCTGTTCTCTATTTCAAAACTGACATTCTTTGAAAATAAGTGTGTGTAATTGGCTATGAGTAATCCAAACAACACGTCTAGCTATAGTGTTTCCAAAGCATTTATGTGCACACATGGTCCGATGATCATGACTGATTTTGCAAACATTATGCTTACATTTTCAAACCACTCAAACACAGAAAGAAATGTGTTTGAAGTACTCTCCTTCCCCATTTGACCCAAGTTCCACTAATGTTGCTGCATATGGAAGACAAGCTGCTCCTGTGTGCAGCTATCCATCCCAAAACATTGCCATCATAAGGAGTTATGTGGGGGAGGCAAAGAAGGAATCCCCATTAGACTACATGTTTGGAAGGTCAATGAAGGATCTCCCCATCTCAGGCAACATCAAAGGGTGTCCCTGAGAAGCAGCAGATCTGCGGTGTGAGGGATCTGCAGTAGAGAGCCACAACATTTGAAAAAAGTGCAAACGCTGAAGAGCCTTGGGATAAATGCAAAAGGTGCCTGGGATGACACAGGTGCTGGGATGGCCCTGGATGTAACTAAAGGCCTTTATTTCCTATATAGAGTGTTTAGCATCCAAATTTGAATCTTAATCTTGGATCTGTGGATCAAATGGATAAAGTTTTTTTGACAGGACAACTTTGTTTGATATTCTTGTGGATAATGCCTTCCAAATCATTTAAACGGATACTGTATGCTCTCTGAAAGCCCTGCAATACAGACAGACTCCTTTCACTTCCTTTAGAGGCTACAAGCATTCCCAAGATGACGAGTGAGGTTGACAATACTTCCCATCTAGACAATTTCGTTACAAACAAAGCTACTCATCTTTAAGAGGTCAAGTCTACAAGAGGTCACTGGTAAAAAAAAAGAGGGTCTCCTTTCAATCTCATGTCCACGATACTACAAAGAGAGCCTGACCAAAGAGAGGCCTATCTTGCCAATGCTGTTCCCTATGCTGGACCCCGTACTGGGATGGGGTGAACATTTCTTCTTTTGCATCCCAGCAGTGCACATTACCAATGATTTGTGTGTGCTTCAAATTGTACAGTCTGGAATGACCACCCAATCATCCACAGAGCACAATTGGCAACTGCAGCAGTAATGTGCTAAAAGACTAAATAAATCTGGGCTTCTATTCCAAGTTCTTCTTGTTTAAGAAGAAGACAGGAGAATGGAGACCTATACTCGACTTCCAAGAATTTCCTTGAAGTCTTACTGGTGCTCCGGAAAGGGGGAGCTCCTTTCCTCCATGGGCTTACATCACACCTATTTCCATGTACACCCATTCCTTATACAACACTGCTTTTTCTTTGTCGTGGGGCAGTATTACTTGTCCAAAGTCCTTTGCTTTGGCCTGAAATCTGCCCTGAATTGTCACAAAGCGTGTTGCCACCATAGCAGCCTTACAATGCACCAGGATCACTAGGTATACCTGTATCTGGATGACTTGCTGGTCAAGTCACTTACACAACTGCTTTCTGTAGGAAAGTACCATCTTTCTTGGCATTTTACCCCCAATTTTACATGTATGTCAGTATGTTTTTGCCTGTCTCACTGGGATCCTGCTAGCCAGGACCCCAGTGCTCATAGTTTGTGGCCTAAATATGTATGCCTGTGTAGTGCCTAACTGTGTCACTGAGGCTCTGCTAATCAGAACCTCAGTGCTCATGCTCTCTCTGCCTTTAAATTTGTCACTATAGGCTAGTGACTACATTTACCAATTTCAATTGGCATACTGGACCCCCCCCCCTTATAAGTCCCTAGTATATGGTACCTAGGTACCCACGGCATTGGGGTTCCAGGAGATCCATATGGACTGCAGCATTTCTTTTGCCACCCATAGGGAGCTCAGACAAACCCTCACACAGGACTGCCATTGCAGCCTGCGTGAAATAACGCACACATTATTTCACAGCCATTTTCATTGCACTTAAGTAACTTATAAGTCACCTATATGTCTAACCTTCACTTGCTGAAGGTTAGGTGCAAAGTTACTAAGTGTGAGGGCACCCTTGCACTAGCAAAGGTGCCCCCACATAGTTCAGGGCCATTTCCCCAGACTTTGTGAGTGCGGGGACACCATTAAACGTGTGCACTACATATAGGTCAATACCTATATGTAGCTTCACAATGGTAACACTGACTATGGCCATGTAACATGTCTAAGATCATGGAATTGCCCCCTATTCCAAATCTGGAATTGGAGAGCCAATTCCATGCATCCTGGGGGCTCCACTATGGACCCCCAGTACTGCCAAATCAGCTCTCTGAGGCTTGCACTGCAGCTACAGCTGCTGCCACCTCACAGACAGGGTTCTGCCCTCCTGGGGTCTGGGCAGCCCAGTTTCAGGAAGGCAGAACAAAGTTTTTCCTCTGAGAGCAGGGTGTTACACCCTCTCCCTTTGGAAATAGGTGTTAAAGGCTGGGGAGGAGTAGCCTCCCCCAGCCTCTGGAAATGCTTTGAAGGGCACAGATGGTGCCCTCCTTGCATAAGCCAGTCTATACCGGTTTAGAGAACCCCAGTCCCTGCTCTGGCGATAAACTGGACAAAGGAAATGGGTGGTGCCCAGAGCTCCTCAAGTGTGTCTCAGACCTCTGCAATCTTGTTTCCAGAGATGTGAGGGCACTCTGGCGGCCTCTGAGTGGCCAGTGTCAGCAGGTGACGTCAGAGACCCCTCCTGATAGGTGCATACCTGACTAGGGCCTCCTCTGAGGGCTATTTAGGGTCTCTCCTGTGGGCTTCTCTTCAGATTACGACTTGCAAGAATCCATCAGGGCTCCTCTGCACTTCTTTCTTTGACTTCTGCCAAGGATCGACCGCTTACTGCTCCGGGACGCCTGCAAAACTGCAACAAAGTAGCCAGAAGACTACCAGCAACGTTGTAGCACCTAATCCTGTCGGCTTTCTCAACTGTTTCCTGGTGGGGCATGCTCTGGGGGCTGCCTGCCTTCACCCTGCACTGGAAGCCACGAAAAAATCACCTGTGGGTCGACGGAATCTTCCCCCTGCTCCAGCAGTTACAAGGGCTTCGGTGCACATTTCCAAGAAATCCTGCTGGCACAGCCGAGCCTAGGTCCCCAGCACTCCGTCCTGCGATGCTCAACTCCATGAGTTACCTCCGGAATCGTGGGACCTCTCTTTGCAGTGTTGAGAGGACCTCCGTGTTCAGTCTTCTTAAACATGTGTTCAAGGACTTCTGCTGGTGCTTCCTTCCTTTCAGTGGACTCTCTACGTTGCTGAGGGCCCCCTCTGTCTCCTCACCTGAGTGGGGACATCCTGGTCCTTTCTGGGCCAAGTCAGCACCCTTTTTCTTCAACCGCGACTCTTGCAGGTAGCAATGCTTGTTTGTGGTATTTTGCCAAGGAAACAACGCTGCATCCTCCAGCACGCCGTGGGGCATCTTCTGCACAAAGCAGAACCTCCTACCTCCTTTCGTTGGTGCAAATCCAGCATCTTCTTCCAACTGGAGGCAGCCATTTTGCAACTTCATCTGGGGTCTAGTGGGCTCACGTCCCCCCTGGACACTTTAGCGACTCTTTGACTTGGTCCCCTTCCTTTACAGGTCTTCAGGTCCAGGAATCCGTCTTCAGTGCTTTGCAGTCTGTTGTGGCCCTTGCAAAATCCTTCATCACAACTTTAGTATGTTTTGGGGGAAATAGTAGTACTTTACTCCTGCTTTCATGGGTCCTGGGGTGGGGTCTCCTTTACACCCTTAGGGCCATATTTATACTTTTCGACGCACAACTGCGCCAACGCAGTTGTGCGTCAAAAAATCTAACGCCAGCTAACGCCATTCTGAAGCGCCATGCGGGTGCCGTATTTATTCAATGACGTTAGCCGGCGTTAGCCGGCGGCGCTGCCTGGTGTGCGTAAAAAATAAATGACGTACACCAGGCAGCACCGGCGTAGGGGAATATGGAGCTTGGGCGCCAAAAAATGGGGCAAGTCAGGCTGAGGCAAAATTATCGCCTCAACCCGATTTGCGCCATTTTTTCCGACTCCCAACCCCCATTGAAATGACTCCTGTCTTAGCAAAGACAGGAGTCATGCCCCCTTGCCCAATGGCCATGCCCAGGGGACTTCTGTCCCCTGGGCATGGTCATTGGGCATAGTGGCATGTAGGGGGGGCACAAATCAGGCCCCCCTATGCCACCAAAAAAAAAAAAAAAAATACTTACCTGAACTTACCTTATGTTCCCTGGGATGGGTCCCTCCATCCTTAGGCGTCCTCCTGGGGTGGGCAAGGGTGACAGGGGGTCCCTGGGGGCATGGGAGGGCACCTCTGGGCTCCTTCCGAGCCCACAGGTCCCTTAACGCCTGCCCTGACCAGGCGCTAAAAAACGACGCAAAAGCGGCTGGACGTCATTTTTTTTGACCCGCCCACTCCCGGGCGACATTTTTGCCCGGGAGTGTAAATACGGTGCACATGCCTCGGAGTCACTTTTTTAGACGGGAACGCCTACCTTGCATATCATTAACGCAAAGTAGGTGTCCACGCTAAAAAATGACGCAAACTCCATGGACTTTGGCGCTAGACGCGTCTAACGCCAAAGTATAAATATGGAGTTAGTTTTGCGTCGGAATTGCGTAAAAAAAAAAAACGCAATTACGGCGCAAACAGAGTATAAATATGCCCCTTAGTGTTTTCTCACACTCCCAGAGACCCTCTACACACACACTCCCAGAGACCCTCTACACACTACACTTGCCTAGGGGTGCATTCGTGGTTCGCATTCCACTTACTTAGTATATGGTTTGTGTTGCCCCTAGGCCTATTGCATCCTATTGTGTTTTACAGTGTTAGCACTACTTTCTGACTGTTTTACTTACCTGATTTGGTTAGTTGTGTATATTTTGTGTAGGTTACTTACCTCCTAAGGGAGTATATCCACTGAGATATTTTTGGCACATTGTCACTAAAATAAAGTACCTTTATTTTTACTAACTATGGGCCAGATGTAGCAAAGGTTTTTACCCATTCTGAGTCTATGGGAAAAAGTGTTCGTACATATGGCCCCATGAGTATTGTCTTTCTTATGATATAGTACCTATATGATACAAGTGGTATTGTTTGAGCTTTGCATGTCTCCTAGTTCAGCCTTGGCTGCTCTGCTATAGCTACCTCTATTAGCCTAGCTGAACACTACTACACTCTACTAATAAGGGATAACTGGACCTGGTATAACGTGTAAGTACCATTGGTTCCCACTACAAGCCAGGCCAGCCTCCTACACTTTCAACAAGCTTTTCCATGAGCTGGGTGTTATGCTAAATGTGCCAAAGTATTCCATCTGTCTAGAGTGGGCACACAACTTAGAAAAGTGTTTTGCTAACTAGAACAGAATCTGTCCATAGGAGGTCTGTGGTCGGGTAAAGAAAGATAATTTCACAGAAACAACCTGGAACTGAAGTAGTCATCCAGCTAGGACCACAAGTGTTCCCCCTGTGCCTAAAGGGCCAAGCTGTGCTGGTCACCACAACTGACATGACCTTGATGTACTACATCACCAATCAGGGGAGCACAAGGTCTCTGGCAGAGGTGTCATTAGATTCTGTGGAATTATGTCAAGATGGACTTTGTGTGGAATACCTCCTAGGGGTGCAGAACAACCAGAAGATGCTGTCAGTCATGTGCTATCAAACTGCCAGCAGTGGGAGCTCCACCAGGACGAGTTCCAGTTTGTCTTCTAAAAAACATGGACTCCTCATCCTCCAAACGTTTTTGCCATCCTGCAGAACAAGGGTTCCAGTGGCAATCCCTTTTCAATTATATGATTGAGCTTCTTTGCATATGCCTTTCTAATGTTTCTTCTAACACTCAGAGTAGTGAAAAAGGCAAAAGTTGATCACTGCTCAATAATACAGATAGTCCTAGCATGGCTGCACCAATTCTGATACATTGGCCTTTTGAGATTGTTATAGTAGCCCCCTATACAGGTAAAGAAACATCCCAAGCTCCCCACTACACACCTCAGACAGGTCCTCCACATTGCCTGGAAGTTACTCAACCCTTTAGCATGGTTCCTGGCATCTTAGATTTTGACCATCTCAGCATTCCTGTGGACTGCAGTGAATTAGTCACCCAAACAACTTGAACTTAAAAAGCTAACTGTATTTGCTTTTGTGTCTGGTGGTGTATAAAGGGGTTGACCTCATCTAGATGTGACCCCATGAAGACTGAGATACTCATAGCACTTACACGAAGAAGGTCTCAAATGCTTCTTGGTCAGAGTTCACTCGGTGGCAATGCCAAGATTTACGGGGCCTGCTTATGCATCTTCCTGGCAACCAAACAATTTATGACGGGCATATATCAAGCTTTTTACTGTGCTTTGACAGCAAATACTGTATCCCTTCAAACTGAAATCGTAAGGCATCTTACAAGGTCTTTTCATGGAAAACAGTTACTGCTGGTTCTCGCCTCAGCAAGAAGGGTTGGAGAGCTTCATGTGCTTACCATAAAAGCCCATGGACTTCCACCTCCCAAAAGACAGTGACATTGTGCACCAACCCTAGGTTTATATCCTAGGTCCCTTCGTACTTTCACCTAAATGCACCCATTATTCTTCACTTATTTGTTTTTCCAAATCCATCAACTTCCACGGAAACATCCTTATATTTGTTAGATGTGTGCAGATGTATCAGGTTATGCAGGAGCAAGATGAAAAAGATTTGTACTTCTGAACCAGGTATCTTGTTTGGCCATCAATGAAGGGGTTACTTTTTATCTAAGCAAGGAATTGCTCTTTGGCTGTCAGCCATTGTCTCCTTTTATCAGTGTAAAGTTAAGCATACGCTTCACAGCAGAGTGAGGTCCCATTCTCCGAGAAGCATGGTGACAAGAACTGTACTGAATGAAATAGTACCTTTCCTGTATAATCACTGTCCACCTACGGGGAAAGAAGATACATTTTTACCATGCACTACTGCCTTGATGTGAATGCAGCACCTGACACTTCAGTGGGTCAAGCAGTCCTACTTAGTCTCTTTCAGTAAAGGTGTGTCTGCTTCACGCTTAATTTGCATTAGATATACTGCTTGCTGTTTTGATTCAAGCATCTAAATCTATGAAATATCCAATGCTAGAGAAGAGATTATTTACTTGCCTGTAACTCCAGTTTTCCAGCGTTGGTATCTTTAATAGATTCACATGCAATCCTCTCTTTTCCTCTCTCAGAGGCTCACTACCTGTTATGTGTATCCTTTACACGTGCTGTGAAATATGAGCTATAGAGGACTCTGATGGGGTAGAGAGCTTAGCACTTCTACCTCACTGGCTTTTGGATTACTTCAAATGAAGTGGATATGAATCTAAACAAAACAATGCTGTTGGGCTAATGGCTATTTTAACATTGTTTACCTCTGTTTAAAGTTATTGGGCCTTTCCAGGCTGATGACAGGAAATGACTCCAGGATAATAATCTATGAAAGACTTGAATGCTGGAGAATGGGTGTTAGAGGTAACTAATTTCTTCTTCAGAACCATATGGTTGTTTCATGGCTTCGTTAAGACCCTTAGTGCGACCCAGAAATTGACACCCACAGAGAAAATTGATAATGGTGTATTAAAATTAGAGGAACATCATCATATGTAAAAAGGGGGTGCATTTTCTCTAATTGAGTTGATATTATATTTACCAGATATGAGGGATGCAGAAACTGAAAAATTGACAGCATGCAGGTGACCATAAGAATTCACCTAAACACTGTGATGAATGAGACTATGCTAACTATGGTTTTGTTTGATTAGAATTGAACAATTAGCCCTTTTGACGTGATTTTCCTCCTCTTTGGGTTTGAGACCACCTTCACCCCAAGACAATGATATTTGTGAGAGAGTAAAATAACATTTGTAACAAAAGAGCAATGTGTGACACACATTTACTTCAATTTGCAAAGAAGCTTATCAATTGCATTGCATATATATATGGTAATAGGTGACTTTTGTGCCTGCTATGGTTAGGGCTTTTACAAATATATAGAGATGTATTGAGCTATATGGCCATGGCATAATAGCCTTGTGAAGTTCCGCTCTTGATTTTATCGTTCTTACAGACTTGGCATGTTTGCCTTCACAGTTAACTAGTAATCAGAGCCTCCTGACAGGTGCTCTACATGATGTTTGTGGTGTTCTTCAGCAGATTTATAGAATCTGGAACTCTACAGTTGTCTACCTGAATTGGAATTCTTTTTAACATGGGTGATTTACTGCCTTGATAACTATGCCATGACTCAACTTAGTGGCAGCCAATTCATAGCTGTGATAAGCATTTTTCCTAAAGTGCAGAAATCCCAGTGGTCTTCAAACACTTTATATAGGAGTGCTTGTCATAGAGCAATTGGAGCATATAGGACAGCTACATGAGTGGAGTATCACACGGAAAAGAAAAATGCATAGGCTAATTTAACGTTCATAGAGAAAACCAAGTAACCCTATCCACAAGATGTAATACTTTAAGAAATATTGGCAATAGCTGTTATGGGAATACATTTGGTTTGGGGGAAATATATGACTTCATGGTTAATTGTATGCGGCAGGGACACAAAACATCTGGTTCTTCAACTCTTGTTTCATTGCAGAGATTTGTCTTAATGTATTTTGTTATTGAGCTCTACACCCTTCAATAGTTTCCCGAGAAAGATTATTTTAGGGTTTCTATCTTCTTAAAGGCTAGTATTTAAAAAAAAAAATTGCTTGAGTGCCGCAGGCGACAGCATCTTCTTGAGATGAGCAGGGTTGGGGAAAGATTGTGTGGTGTGCTATATGCATGCAGGTTTGAAGATATTCTTGCTTCTGACGATGTCATTAATGCGAGATCACAGTTTGAGAGATGTGATCAAGCATCCTTGAGTCAATGGCTTACCACATACTTAAAGCATCGCTCCTTCAGGGGGTGCAAGGTGCAATTTAGAAATCCTTATGAGTAGGAGTTATCCTTAGTCCAGTTTTCAGAGTGCAGGGCATTGAGATACTTGTTTGAAACATAGAACCGGAAGGAAAGCTTTGTTTCCATGCAAGAGTTTAGCTAAAGATGTGCACCGTTGGCCAATGAATTGATGTGTGCTTGTTGTGAAATTGTGTGCTTGTAGGCCAACATGAAGGCTAGTTTGGCATTATGAGTGTGTTGAGCCAAGATTGAAGCAAAATTAAGCAGTTAGGAGAGGAGCTCAATGGAAACTCCATATTGAGCAGATTCTGTTTAAGATTATGATGTATCATCCGTACGTAAAGGTTATCAACATGCTGGCTATAAGTAATTTTTTCCTAAGAGAAGAGATATTCTGGTAAAGTGATATTAGATTGGTTTAGAATGGAGGCAAGAGTTTCAATGTATAAGTTGAAGAGAGTACCCTTAAGGTCTTTGACATTCTGCTGTCTCACTCGCCTTTCCCTTTCTAAATGCAGCTTTTTTTATACTGTAAATTTACTATTGTGTTGATTTTTATCGTGGAGTATCGTACAGTGCAGCTATTGACAAACCTTTGGGAAACTCTGTTTGAAAATGAGAGTCAAAGAGAGGTCTCTGATCAGGGCCCAGAAGCGGCAGTGTTGAGTGCCTCCTGATGGCATGCATACTGAGCTGATGACATTTAGGGCTTACACTTGTGGAGCGAGACCAAGTTAATTGACAGTGCTGGGATGCTCCTAGGAGCTGCTGTGCAAAAGTTCATTCATTCATTCATAAATGTCATTAACTTGAGACCAGGCTCATACTGGGGATCCATGACCAACCAATGCTTATGCACGTGCCTGTTTGGCTTGGGAAAGGAAAGCAAAGCAGCATGGAACTTTGCCCACCAGAGGCATTGAGATCTATTTACAGTGGGCCATCGATTTTGTCAAAGATGGGCAAATAAAGGTTTGTCTCAGGAAGTCAGGGAGATTTTGTTTTGTGTTTTATAAATACTTACCTATGTGGGAGATTGACCTTATTCTTTGGGAGAAAAGTGACTTAAGCTTTCCCAACTTAGGCATTACTGTTCCTAGAAAGTAGACTGCTGATTAGGCTGGTGTGGAGCTGGTTCCTCATGAGAATCAAACTACCAATTCTTAGGTTTGGGAGAAGAGGAAAAGGTACATTTATTGACCACATTTGTGGTGCAGGAATGAGGGACTTAGCCACATAAAGGCAATACCTGGGCACCAGCCTATTTGGCCTGTATTTTTAAGGAGAGTGATAATATAACTCTGCAGATATTGTTGATAAGGGGGCAGATATGTGCATCCGTTAGTGACCACAGTTGGCGGAGTACTATTAATGGCCTGGGTTATCTGTTCAGTGCGTGGTTCAAATGAGAATTGACGACCCCCCGTCCAAGCAATTTGTATTTGTCCCACAACAAATCATACATTCTTTCCTGGGAATTTATTCAGCTGCAGAAGCTTGGGTTTGTGGATACTGTACATACTAGTACTGGTTTCCTTTTAAGATATTAGGGATAACAGGATGACTCAGTTCCAAAGTTTGCAGTTCACCACTGATATATTCACAGTTTCCCTTCTGGCTGTGAGTAGGACAATAGTCAATGAAGCTCACAAATATGATCTGTAAATTAGATTAGAGTCTGCTTATTTTGATGTCTTTGGTATATTTGATACATGTTGTGGTTCCATCTTTAGCAGTTATCAGTTATATTGTCCCTGATAAGTTCTCAGCTGTGACAGAAAGCGGGGTAAGGTGGTGGTGTGGCCCCATTTATACACAAATTAATAACAGTATTAATTGTATTGGCCACATATGCCTCATTTGAGTCAGTGAAACCTTGAGCACGGCAGACCCAAGCAGCAGCATTTTCCCACTATATTTGAAAACCATACAATTTCCATAGGTGTTAAGATCCAACAACAGCAGAAGCACTCTGTATCAAGGAGTCTATTGATGTGCCTGGCTTGTTTTAATGTTATTTACGCTTCAAAGATGATCTTGTGAAATCTTTTCATCCCCATTTGTGAGATTGAAAAGCGTTGGCAGTGGCGTACAATGGTGCCTTGATTTAAATTGACATAAACTATGCACTCGATCCTAGGACACTAGAAAATACCCAGCCAGGGCACAATAGTTAGTGGACCATCCCTTGAAAGTTATGCCTTAATCAACAATGAGTTGGTAACAAGGCTCACTTGATTTTCACTCACACTTTACTGTGCATTGATCCATCATTGTCAAGTGTCTGTATTGATGTATGTTTTTATGTATCAATGTTATACTGTCTAAAAAATTCTGTCTATAGAAATATTTGACCTGGCATATATAACTATAAATAGTACACAAAGAAATGTGGGGTTACATGATGAATGAAGTATGCATGTAGCCAAATAACATAAATTAAGTATCAATCTAAGAATAAATGGGGTAAATCTGCTTATCATTTAAATTAGTTGCTTGTAAGCTTTCATTAACTCCCAAGGTCATTTGGACCCTTGCCTGCCTGGACACTGTTATTGTATGGCTTTTGGATTTTTCCAGCTCAGTTATGCATTCTAACCAGCTTCTGTTGATTAAGAGAGAATTTAACATCTGCATAAAGCAAGTGGACAACATTAGGCAATTTCTTTGAGGTAAGTTCATTCAGGGGTGTCACAATGGACACATACCCCTTAACAAATCTCCTATAATACCCAGTCATGCCCAGAACAGCTCTGGTCTGAGTTGTGGGAGCAACCCAATCCACAATGGTTTGGATTTTGCTCTCTAAAGGTTGAACTTGACCCTCACCTACAAGGTGGCCCAAGTATACCGCTTTACCCTGCCCTATCTGGCACTTAGTGGCCTCGATAGTGAAGCCTGCCTTTTTCAAGGCTGCAAGAACACTCCTGAGGTGACCCAAGTCATCCTGCCAAGTGGAGCTAAAGACAGCAATGTCGTCTAGATATTGTGCACTGAAGTCTTCCAGACCTGCCAGAACTTGATTCACCAACTGCTGGAACGTGGCAGGTGCATTTTCAACCCAAAGGGCATCACAGTGAACTGGAAGTGTCCACTAGGAGTTGAAAATGCAGTTTGGGGTTTTGCAACATCTGTCCGCCTGATCAGCCAATAACCTGCAGTCAGGTCAAATGTGCTGAGATACTTGGCTGCACCCAGAGTATCAATAAGTTAATCTGCCCAGGGAATAGGATGGGCATCAGTCTTAGTGATGGCATTGAGGCCTCTGAAGTTTACACAGAACCTTATTTCTTTCTTACCCCCCTGGGAATGAGGTTTGGGTACAAGGACTACAGGACTAGCCCAAGGGCTGTCTGAAGGCTCAGTAACCCACAACTCTAGCATCTTGGAGGCTCTGATGCAGTCTCTAACCTGGTTAGATTGTGCTTTTGACAGGCCTGCTGTCACATCTGTCCACATTATTGGCACACCAGGTAGTCTGACTGGGTGTCAGAGCGAGGAGTTCTGAGAACTGACTGAGCACCTGTCTGCAACCGGTTTGTTTGCTGGTCAGTGAGGCTGTCAGCAAAGACTACTCCATCAACTGAACCATCACCAGAGTTGTGTGAGAGGGGATCAAGGAGAGGGTCACTATCTTCCTCCAGTCTTATCAGTGGTCATGAGCAAGCTCATGTCAGCGGTGACAAAGTAAGGCTTTAGGTGATTCACGTGAAGCAGCCTATTGGGGCTTCTTGGAGTACCTCGGTCCACAAGGTAGGTGACCTCACCTTTCTTCTCTCCAATTGTATGTGGGCCGCTCCACTTGTCTTGGAGGGCTCTTGGGGCCACAGGCTCTAAAACCCACACCTTCTGCCCTGGCTGATAAACAGTAAGTACAGCCTTTTGTTCATGCCATGTCTTCTGAAGTTCTTGGCTGACCTCAAGGTATTTGGTGGCCTTCTTCATGTATTCAGCCATATATGTAGATAGGCCTAGTACATAATCCACAATGCCCTATTTGGGAGGCTTGAGAGGTTCCTCCCATCCTTCCCTCACAAGACAAAGATGACCCCTAACTGGGTGTCCAAACAGACATTCAAAGGGGCTGTAGCCCACTCCCTCGGAACCTGCCTGTAGGCGAACAGAAGGTAAGGTAGGAGGATATCCCATCTCCTCTTGAGATTGTCAGATAGTTCCATAATCATACCTTTAAGGGTCTTGTTGAATCTTTCAACTGGACATTTGCCCTGTGGATGATAGGGGGTGATGAACTTGTAAGTTACACCACATACTTTATAAATTGCCTTCAGGCAGCCAGACATGAAGTTTGGATTTCTGTCTGACACCACCTCCTTAGGGGAGCCCTCTCTGTAGAAACATTCCTAAAAGGGCCTTGGCCTCTGCAGGAGCTGTAGTGGTCCTAAGAGGAATAGCTTCTGGGTACTTGGTGGCATGGTCCACTACCTCCAGAATAAATCTGTTCCCAGAGGCTGTAGGAGGGCCTAAGGGACCAACAATGTCAATCCTCACCCTCTCAAAAGGAACCCCACCAATGGGCTTTTGTTGTGCTACCTGATTTGCCACATGCTTGGCAGGTGAAACAGGAGCAGCAAAACTCCTTTGTAACATCAGATGTGTGGGGCCAGTGAAAGTGAGGAACAAGTCTGTCCCAAGTCTTACTTTGCCCACAATGTCCTGCAAGGGTTATGTCATGTGCTAGGGTCAACAGAAACACTCTACACTTCTGAGACACAATCAACCTTCTGGTAGCACCAGGGCTTGGGGTCTCTAGCCTTAGAGCATAGAAGACCATCTTTCTAGTAAATCGTATGGGATTCACTGACATCCGCTGCCTCTTCTGCAGCAGCTTGCTGCCTCATACCTTCAAGAGAGGGGCAGGATTTCTTCCTGAGACTCAACTCCTCCCTGAAAGGTCCCCTGCTCCCAAAAGCTCTGCAGTGCCAGCTCCTCTGGGACATTTCCCTCACAAGGGCAAGATCATCTCCCTGAGGAGAATGATCCTCACTTGTGGTCTTGAGGGAGGATAACTTTTTACCCTTTCTTCATCTCTTCTTGGGAGCTTCCTGGGCCATTGTTCCAGGCTCCACTGCACCTTGTTCTCCCTGCTTCTTGGCCTGTGTTCTTGTTGACATAAACACACTCCTCCCTGGGATGCCCAGCATGGCTTCATCACTTAAGCCCAAGCTGAAGTTTCCAAATCATTTTCATAAAACACTCTACAGGATTAAATGAGGATGCCACAACTTACACCAGTTTTTCAGTCAGCATGGTGACACTTACACCTGTGCCCCCGTAAGCCTCTGCCTCAATACCATTAATAAGACGGTGCTGCCTGTATTTCTTAATATTAGGAGGCCAGGTAGCCAAAGTGGCAAGATCAATGCCACCTTCTGATACTAAGACAGCCTCAGTGATTTCCCTGACTAGGCCAGAGTCCACTGCAGCACCTAAGGTGAACCCAGCTACATCCTTAGTTGTGTTACTACTACTGGTGCTACTGCTAGCGGCACTAGAGGAAGTAGTAGTAGTAGTACTTGTGCTTTTCTTAGGGCAACTAGTCAGCTAACCAAAGGCCTTTTGTCTTATAGACAACATACCAGGGTTTCTTACCAGAAGAGGAGGAGGATTTGGACCCACCCCTAGAAGATGTTTGTGGACCTGAAGAAAACCTTTTTTTTATTTTCAGGTTTCCCATTGTCTTTCCCTTGGGGCTTGGACGTATTCCCTTTCTTATGGTTACCCCCACTATGAGTTTTCTCATACACCCTGGTGCGGACCCACTTGTCTGCCTTCTTTGGGAGAGATCAGCTAGGAGTCCACCAGGTATTGTTGCAGTTTGTAAGACTCACAGCTATTTAGGATGTTCTCTCTCATGATTAGATTGTACAGCCCTTCATAGACATGTGCATTACTATCATGTAACTAGCCTTCCAGAGTCTTAACTGTGCATTCCACAAAATCAACCCAGGCTTGAGAGGACTCTTTCTGTATTCTTCAGTAGTAAGCCCAGGGCCATTAATCAGTGCCTCCTTCAAGACCTGGTAGTTGTCTGCATCCTCTTCCCTGACTGGCAAAACGTTTGTCTCTACCTTTGTCAGCAAAGGAGAGCCCCAGGATAGCTCTCCACTGTCTCTGGGTGACCTTCTGAACTCTACAGGCCCTCTTCAGAGCAGTAATCCACTTGTGGATATCATCCCCAGACTTGTAAGGGGTACTATCCTGCTGAGAGTCCTAAAGTCAAAGTGTTCCTCCCTGACTCTGGATTCTCTAGTGCAGCCACCGTGGGGTTCTAACTCCACATTTCTCCTCTCTTTCTCCACCTCTAGGGCTTTCTTTTCAAGGGCCAGCTGCTCCTTAAACTTGAGCTTAGCCTTCTCAAGTTTCAGCAGGCTGTACCCTCTACCTAATGCTGTCTCCTCTAATGTGGAGTGAGTGGACTCAGCAGAAGATGCTAAGGCAAAGGAGGATGAGGGGGACCTATTGCTCCCTGGAACCCTTTTTACCAATCCTGGGGGAGAAAAAGTGGGCCTACTAGTGTGACCCCCTTGTGTACTATCAGTACTTCCTTCAGACCCAGGATTGCCCTCAAGGATCTCCTCTGAATCCTCAGGGACATGTCCAGAGTGACAGCCTAAAGTACTAGGTACTTCCTTTCCAACTATGGAGGTTCATCCCCCTCATCAAGATCTCCCTGCTCTTTCTGGCTCTTGGGATTCTGGAGGTCATCCTGGATGAGCATCTCTATGATAAATTATTTGCTAGGGTGATTACCTGTCTTCAGTTTTCTAGCTCTGCACAGTGATTTAAGTTCTTGAAACCTAAGGGCACTATGCCAAGACTCCTGAGTCTGTTTAGCTCACTCAACAGAAGACATGGTACTAGTGCAGTGTAAGTGTATTTACAACTACCCTAGTGTTCTAGGCTTTTAAGGGATTTGGGATAGGGCTATGCTAGACCCTTAACAACTCAATCCAAAACATTTAGAAAAGTACACATTTGTTAAAAGTACAGCATGTACTTAAGTCACTAGTGCTTTTCTTGTGAAAACTCCCTTATGACCAAATGGTAAAGCAATACAAGTCTTTAGCCCAACCACTGCACCACCACTGTAAGAGGCTGGCTCCATATATGGTGTAGACCTATAGGTGATACATCCTGCATTGAGACCAGGTAACCCTTTTTGATGGTGTTAGAGGTTTCTAAGAACCAAAGCTCTCAAAGGGTAGCTGTGGACAGCAGCTAAGGCTTATCAGAGAAGATGTAAAGCAGCTGCAATAACCACAGAGTCAGTCAGTGATTTACACACAGGAGAGAAGGTATTATTTATTAACACACAGACGCTAAACTAACTTTAGTATATCTCCTAACTGGAGATGTGAACACACACAAACATACTTGAAAACATGTAGGTATAAGCTTATATTAACATGGACTCGTGGGGAGGGCCAAATCATATACTAAAAAAATGGGTCCAAGAAAACACAGCTTACCAAGACTAACACTCAAGAATCCTAAGGACTAGGGAAGTACTAGAACACCAACGGTAAGTAGCAGGTAGTCCCCAGGAGCCTGTGTGCAGAGGTGTTACTTACTCAGTGTCGGGTGTCCCATAGGATAACATTGGGTAAGTCGTGGTTAGGAAAAGGTTGGAAACTGATCCTTCCCAGACGACCCTGAGGAAACCCGTGGGAACAAGGAAGGTTCAAGAGTGCCCCCACCTGTGGATACCCAGAGAAGTGGAGTACCTACACCATGGAGTCCAGGTGCATATGGGTGAAGTCGTGTCTGAACCTCCTGTTGAAGTCAATAGGGACCTTGGCTCTCCAGCTGTTACGGTGGAAGCCGGGCATGGGTTCTGGGCAAGGAGCACCTGTGAAGAGAGGGGACAGAGTCGAAACCATCCACAGACGTCCAGGGGGTTCAGGAGGGAAATACCCATCCTTTTTGTGGATGCTGTTGTGTTGGTAGGTTGTCGTGAAGATGCAGCTGCGGTGTTCAGGCAATGCAGAAGGATCTCAGGAGCTGTCCAAATGCTGTCCCACACCGGTTGTCAAATGTGGAGATGTCAGTGGTCACCAGGACCACCAACAAGCCTTGGCAAATGGAAAAGGAGGGTTGTACAAAGAGTTGCAGTAGTTGGGAGCAGCATGGTCCGAGGGACTCAGCCTTAATAGGTAAGTCAGAACTGGCCCTCAGCAGTGAGGAGAGCCAGAAGGAATCACAGGGAGTTGCAAGGAGGCCGCAGCAGCACAATGAAGAAGTATGCCCATGTTGCAGAGGTGCAGGGAGGACGTCAGTCTTAGAGCTGTGTGATGCTTGAGGATGGGGCTTGTTGGAACTAGGAGGTCTTCAAGCTGAAGAGTCAACAAGCCTTGGTGATGGCAACAGATACCGTGCACAGGGGTTTCGTCCCTACAGCTCCAACGAGGGACCACCGTCTTTCCAGTTGCAAGGAAGACAGGTCAGAGCTATAGAACTCCCACCTGTTTTGCAGAGCCTTGAGGAGTCATGGGACAGCAAGATCCACAAACCGGTCACAGACATCGAGGGGCCTGTGGTTGCAGGGGAATGACTCCTTCACTCCAAGAGAGATGTCTTCTGGATTTCCTTAGTGCAGGCAAAGACCTTGTAACTCTGGAGGGTGCATAGTTCTGGCAACACTCGGGGACAAAGTTGCAGTAGGAGCCCTCCTACCAGTTACAGTCTTGTTTTGGTTTCTGGTGAAGTCCAACAGCAGAATCTGGTGTTCAGAAGAAGTCATTCACATGAATTGGCAGTCACACCCTCAGGGAATCCCTTAAATAACCCAGGAAGGGGGTTGGACGACTACTGTGGTGACCCTCCTATTGGGGGGGGGTCAGGAACAATACTCAACTGGACTGACTAGTCAGCTGCTCCCATGGGCTTCTGCTCATCCTGTTTCCAAAATGGCAGAATCAGGAGGCCACCTGGGAGAGCTCTGGGTACACCCCTAGGGGAGGAGCTGGACAGGGGGGTGGTCACTCCCCTGTCCTTTGTGTGTTTCACACCAGAGCAGGAGGCTAAGGGCTACTGCACTGGAAGAAACTGGTTTTGGAAGAATGGCACCAAATGTGCCCTTCAAGGAAGCCTAGTGGCGCTCAGGAGCACCCCACCCTATCCCAAAGACACCAATTTCTAAAGGAGAGGGGGTAAAACCTCTCTTCTAAAGGAAATCCTTTGTTCTGCCTACCCCTGTCCGAGTTAAGCTCAGCAGCAGGAGGGCAACAGTGTCTGGGGTTGGCAGCAGCACTGGCTTGCTCGCAGACCTTGCAAGGCTGAACAGGCAGACATGGGGGATCCTCTAAGGAACCCCCAAAGCACACATGGGGGATCCTCTAAGGAACCCCCAAAGCACATGGTATCATGCAACTAACACTGGAACCAGTGCAGTTGCTTGATTCCAACATGTTTGATACCAAACATGACTAGGTTCAGAGAAACCATTATGTAATTGGACATCTCGTAATGATCAGTGTCCACTACATATCTTAAATTTGTTACACTGTAATTACAAAGCCCAGCAAATGAAGTCTAGGGTTTATAGGGGTACCTTTGCTCATGCAGTAGTTCATTACACTTAGAACCTTGCACCCTGCCCTTGGGCTGGAAGACCTCGGGCGGCAGCCCACTGGTGGTGGTGGTGGTGCTGCTGCTGGTGGGGGTGGCACCAGCCCATCCCCTGCAGCCTCCTACAGCTGCCCACAGGTGGTGGTGCTGCTGCTGGTGGGGGGAGGCTCCAGCCCATCCCCTGCAGCCTTGAACGGTTGCCCACTGGTGGTGGTGTTGCTGCTGCTGGTGGGGGAAGGCTCCAGCCCATCCCCTGCAGCCTCGGACAGCTGCACAACCATGGTTGGTGGTGGGGCTCCGTCAGAGTCCCTGCCCCAGGCCCCTTGTCCTTCCTGCCTGCTGGTGCTGGCTCCTTGCTCTTCCTGCCAGCAGCTGGGGAAGGCTATTTGCCCTTCCTGCCAGCAGCTGGGGCTGGCTTCTTGCCCTTCCTGGCAGCAGCTGGGGCTGGCTTCTTGACCTTCCAGGCAGCAGCTGGGGCAGGCTCCTTGCTCTTCCGGGCAGCAGCTGGGGCAGGCTTCTTACCCTTGAGGCTGCCTGGTGCAGGCTCCTTCACCCTCATGACATGTGCCCTGGTTCCTTTCTCGCCAAGAGTGGGTGTGGTGACTACTGGGCCTGTGGACTGGGTGGCTGAGGTGCTTGGCTGGGTTTTGGCCACCTTGGCCAGACGTGAAGGACAGGGGTGGCGAGGATTAGGGAAGAGGTCAATGGTGGATAGGGAAAGGTTTTTAAGGACATTGGGGTGAGAAGAGGGAGAAGGATTGGGAGTGGAGGAAGAGGGAGTGGTTGTAGGAGGTGTCTGCTGAGTTTGGGTGCGGGTGCATGGGCTGGAAGCTGTTGTGAGGTGGATGGCTGTTGGGTGTCTGAGTGCTTGCGTTTGTGTACTTTAGGAGGGGGACAGACACAGTGGGAGAGGACATAGAAGATATTTGCATAGCTGTTGTAAAGGTGTCTACAACTGAGATGTGTGTTCTGCTAGGTGTGGTGGTGATGCTGGTAGTGGATGAGGATGTAGTGCATGCAGGTGTGAGTGTAGACGGAACTGGTAGGGACGTGGATGAGGAGGAGGGGGATACAGTGGAAATAGTGGATGTTGGTATGTCTGCATCTGGATGGTGTTTGTGTGCGTACCTGTGGGATGAAGTGTGTTGCTTGTGTTTGCCTGTGCCACTCTTGTGTGTTGTCTTGTGTGCATGCCGGTCTGCCTGTGCGCTTGGGATAGGTTGGGTTTGAGGGGAATGGGATTGGGAAGAGGAAATTGGAGGGGGATGGGGGGAAACAGGGACAATGGCTGCCATCAGAGAGGAGGTCAGAGCCTAGATCGATCTCTGTTGGCCCCCCAAGCCAGTGTTAATGCCCTCCAGAAATGCATTAGTCTGTTACATCTGGGCTGCCTGCCCCTGTATGACATTTACAACGATGGATCTCAGGAGTTCAATAGCCTCCTCACTCAGGGCAGCAGGGCTCACTAGGGCAGGGCCTGAGGTGCCTGGGGCGAAGGAGATGTCCACCCTTCTGGGTGAGCGGGCACGGGCAACTCGATGAGGGGCTGCAGGGAGGGCGGTGCTGGTATGGGGGTGGCGGCTGTATATGCAGCTGGGGTGGTCACAGAGGTGTCCGCCACCACCAGGGAGCTTCCATTTGAGGAGGGATCTGTGTCTGAAGTGTCCCCTCCAGTCTCCACTGTGGTGCACCTCTCTCCCTCCGTCCCACTGGTGCCCTCACCATCGGTGGACTCTTCCTCCTGGGTCCTGTGGGATGCAGCTCCCTCCGTTGCCGGTGCCTCTGCTCCTCCACCAGATGATGCTAATGCACATAAGGACAGGGTGACAAAACAAAAAGGGGGGGGGGAGAGACAAAGGATACACTTGGTCAATGGCTGCACCAATACCACCGTTGACGTACACAGCACACTCACACACAGGGAACAGCCCTACGCGCTATGCATTGCACTACCAGTTACATTGTGAGCCACCAAGGGATGGGGAGGGGCACACACCGGCAAATCCAGCACACCTGGGACCTACGCATCCCTGACCATTTGTGGATTCCTACGAGCTAAGTAGCAGGATTATCCCTTCAGCACCCTTGCCACCAGGGGACCTACTCTGCAATGTCAGGCCTGGCCTAGGCACCCACTGACACACATCTCCCACCCGGATACCAATCTACCATACGTAAGTTGTAATGATGGGAACAGTACTCATCTCCTTGTGGCTGCTGTGATGCCCTCATGCCCCCATCCAGCTCAGGATAGGCCACTGCCAGTAGGTGGGCCATCAGGGGGGTCAGGATTCGACGGGCACCCCTTCCTCGTTGGGAGGTCATCCCCAGCTGGCCCTCTGCTGTCTTCCATGCCCAGCGACTCAGGTCCTCCCACCGTTTCCGACAGTGGGTGCTCCGCCGGCCGTAGACCCCCAGGGTCCACACGTCCTTGGCAATGGCACGCGATATACCCTTCTTTTGATGGGCACAGACCTGCAGAGGAAATACACATAGGAAAATAGTATTAGTCAGACAGTCCTGCCTGGTACACTTTTGGCCCACCATACCCCTTCACATCACTATGAACACATACATGGCCCAGCACACAACCAATACGCCGCCCAGAGGACATCCACCCACCTCCCCTACACGAGGCCTTCACACACACCATTCCATGCATTCATGCCCCATGCATCGTGCCCACCGTGCAATCACCTATTGGTCTGGCGGCCCATACAGCAGTCCGTACTGGGGTAGGACCCCATCCACCAGTCGCTCCAACTCCACCGAGGTGAAGGCAGGGGCCCTTTGCCCAGTCACACGGGCCATGGTAGGTTCCAGCCAGGTCACAGCAGCACATGCAGTGTAGGTCCTCTCCTGTTGAAGATCAGGTAGCAAGTGAGTGATCAGATAGAAAATGGCGGTCACACCGGCGTACATCACCATTGCCCACTGTAAACCATAGGGCCTAATGTTAACCAATGAAGAGTTGTACGGCGGTTCCCTACCACCTCCCGCAACGCACACAACATCAGTGGAATTACCTCACTTCCACCTGTCCCTCCACACAGGACAGGCAGATGCCATTTCAGTGGGGGGCAGGCCCTAGGTAATAACTGCGACACTGTTAACATTTGGACATACAGGACAATTCTCACTGACCCATTACAAATTGACAGCATGCATTGTACTATTGTAGCCCCATGGTTCAGTGTGTGACCGGCTCCTCACTCTTTTGCCCCTTAGATTGCTACCGCTGCAGATGAATAGGAGATGGAGATATACCCCATGTACAGGCCCCTGGTGGACTTGGCAACAATGGAGGACAGGCACATCATCCTCACCTATAGACTTGAAAGGGCCACAATCACAGAGCTGTGGGCCCAATTAGAGCCTGACCTGATATCTGCTATCCGTCACCCCACTGGGATCCCCCCTCTTGTGCAAGTCCTATCAGTGCTCTATTTCTTGGCAACTGGTTCTTTCCAAGTGACAGTAGGCTTGGCAGTAGGAATGTCACAGCCAATGTTCTCAATAGTGCTGACCAGAGTGTTGTCTACCCTGATTAAACACATGTGCAGCTATATTGTTTTCCCCCAGGTAGAGGATTTGGCCACAGTGAAGGCTGACTTCTAAGCAATGGGACATATCCCCAACATAATAGGGGCTATTGATGGAACACATATTGCATTTGTCCCCCCCGTCAAAATGAACAGGTGTTCCGAAATCGTAGGAGTTTCCATTCCATGAATGTAGAGATGGTGTTCTTGGCGAACCAGTACATCTCTCATGTCAATGTTAAGTATCATGGGTCAGTGCATGATGCCTTTATCCTGAGCAATAGCAGCATCCCAAATGTGATGGGCCAATTACAGAGGCATATAGTGTGGCTAATAGGTGAGCCCTGGTCCCCACCCAGTATATGTTGGTGTATGGGTATGGTGTGGGCCATATGGGATAGTGTGTGGCTAAATGTTGTCCCTCAGTATTGTAGGTGACTCTGGTTACCCCAACCTATCTTGGCTGCTGACCCCTGTGGGGAATGCCAGGACAAGGGCAGGAAAACATTACAGTGAGGCACATGGGCGAACCAGAAGGATAATAGAAAGAACCTTTAGCCTCCTGAAGGCCAGGTTTCAGTGCCTCCATCTAACAGGTGGATCCCTGTGCTACTCACCCAAGAAGGTCTGCCAAATAATAGTGGCATATGCTGCATGTTGCACAACCTTGCCCTGAGACGCCATGTGCCTTTTCTGCAGGATGAGGAGGCTGGAGATTGCCGTGTGGCAGCAGTGGATGCTGTGGACAGTGAGGCAGAGGATGAGGATAACAGAACAGTAGTGATACGACAATACTTCCAATGACGCACAGGTAAGACAGTGTTACTTCACATTTCATTGTCATTATTTTGAAAATATTTGGCACTGGCATACTGTTATTTCCCACTTCTATGCCCACTTACTGTACCCTTTGGCAATTCTTTTTACAGATGTTGGTGCCCCACTATAGCTCCTGGTGTGATCACTGCAGCCAACTACAAGTCTTTCCTATGTGCTCATTTACTGTACAGTTGAATAGCAACGTTGGTACATGGTTAAACGTATACATACTTGAAAAATTTAACATACTCCATTCTTGTATTTTTTCCAAGGGTGTTTATTGAAGTGCTAAGAAAAAGAGGGGCAAGTGCAATGAGATGGGGTGATGATGGAGGAAAGTCCAGGGTATTGTTCCATTCTATTTGTAGCACAGATGCATTGTCCAAGGGGACATAGGAAGGGGAGCAATGGCAGTTCAACGTGGACAGGGTGACTGAGTGGGACACAAGGGTGACAATCAGGAGCATCTCATTCCCTGGCCGGGGTCTTGGCAGTAGTCTCTGACTTCTGCCTAGATCGCAGGGAACGTTTGCGGGGTGGTTCACCTTCTGCAAGGGGAGGGGTGCTGGTGGCCTATGAGTCCTGTGGCGGGGCCTCCTGGCCACTAGCGGCAGCGGAGGTGGAGGGAAGTTCAGATGTCTGGCTAGTGACAGGGGCCCGCTGTTGTGAGACTGTCTCCCTCATAATGTTGGCCATGTCTGCCAGCACCCCTGCTATGGAGACCAGGGTGGTGTTGATGGCCTGCAAGTTCTCCCTAATCCCCTGGTACTATCCTTCGTGCAGCCGCCTGTTCTGCACATTGTCCAGGATCTGGCCCATTGTGTCCTGGGAATGTTGGTAGGCTCCCAGGATATCAGGGAGTACCTCCTGGGGAGTTGGTCACCCTGGGCTTGTCCTCCCCCTGGCGCACAGGAGTCCTCCCAGTTTCCCTGTTGTCCTGTGCCTCTGTCCCCTGAACCGTGTGCCCACTGCCACTGACCCCCTCCCTGATTGTCTTGGGTATGAGGTGTGGCCTGGGGTTCCTGTAGAAGTGGACACACTGCTGATTGACGTGTCCTGGGGCCAGAGGTATCTGCACGCTGGGTGAGTGCTGTGGTGGTGTTTCCAAATGAGGGAGGCTCTGTGGTGGTGTGTGACTGCGCTTGGGTAACCGACTGTCCAGAGGTCCCTGATGGGCCAAGTTGGTCATCCAGATCCAGGCGACCAGAGTTGCTGTCATCACTGTGGACATCTTCATTTGGGGGACTGGATATTGCTGGCACCTCCTCTCCACTGCCATTGGCTGGGATAGCTGTGGGGATGTAAATTATGTGTTATTTTTTCTGTGTGTGACATATTGTGCATCGTTGGGTTGCCCTCTTTGGTTGTTTTTGCCCTGGCAGCTTTAACTTGTGTAAGTTGGTATGTGGTGGGCTAGCTGATTCTCTCTAGTGTGCATGCTTTGTTGATAGGTGTCCATGCAGGGCTGTGACTGGTGTCCATGCATTGGTAGTGCATGCAGGGCTTGGCATTGGAATGAGTGGGATGTGATGGTGGGGTGTGTGGGAGGCGGTGGAGTGATGGGAGTTAGGGTGAGGGCGGGGGTATGTGATGGCATGCAGGTAGGAGTGTAGTAGTAGTAGAGAGTTGACTTACCAGTGTCTAGTCCTCCTCTTACTCCGGCCAGGCCCTCAGGATGCATGATTGTCAAGACTTGCTTCTCCCATGTTATTAGTTGTTGGGGCGAGGTGGGGGTCCAGCGCCAGTCCTCTGTACAGCGAGTTGGTGTCTTTTTGCAATGGATCTTACCTTTCCCCGTACGTCATTCCACCTCTTCCTGATGTCATCCCTGGTTCTTGGGTGCTGTCCCATGGTGTTGACCCTGTCCATGATCCTCCGCCATAGCTCCATCTTCCTAGCTATCGATATCTGCTGCACCTGTACTCAAAATAGTTGTTGCTCTACCCTTATGATTTCTTCCACCTTAACCCTTAGCTCCTCCTATGAGAATCAGGGGTGTCTTTGTGGTGCCATGGGTGTTGTATGAGGTGTGTAGGTGAGGGTGTGTTGGGTAATATGTTGGGGTGTGTGATATGGGGTGCATGAGTGGTGTATAGGTGTGAGTAGTGTGTGGCTCTGGTTGTGTCAGTGGTCTTGCTGTCTCTCTCTGGTGGCAATTGTTTGTAATGGTAAAGGGTTGTGGGTAATGTGGGTGTGTGTTTTATAGTTGTGTGAGTGGGTGGGTGTGGTGTTTGTATGGGTGTCAGGTGTGTGTAGTTTGAATTGTTCAATGTTTTTATGTGTGTGTGTATTGTGAGGGCAGTGGTATGTACCGCCAATGGTTTACCGCCGTTGAATGTCCGCTGTGGTGATTCGTGGGTTATAATGTGGTGGGTGTTACTCTGTTGGCGTAACGGTGTGGGTTTTTATACCGCCAGTTTATCACTGACCTTTGGACTGGCGGAATTTGTATATGTGGCTGAATAGTGACTGATTGGTGTGTGTTTGTCCTAATATGGTGAACGGATATCCATGGCGACGGTGGTATGTTGGCGGCAGTCAGCATGGCAGTAAGTGGATGTACCGCCAATGTCATAATGAGGGCCAATATGCCAAAACATACTCAGCTGCAATATGCTGTCTCCCTTTGTGGACACATGCTTCACATAACACTGACATATAAAGTATTAAAGTATCACAATTTAAGTTCTCCCCACCCACAGTCTAAAAGGTGGTGCAAATTGTTTCACAAAAATACGTGGCCAGCCAATCAATTATTACAATCCTACTATAACTAAGACATGAATGACGTGTGCCCAAAGTATTTGCACTCTTGTAATAAGTCTAAACATAAGTTGATGGCCTGCAAAGCACATCTAACATGTGGCTCCCTTGGATATCTGCCTAAGCACTTACCTTGCTGCACCCAACAATAATTATCTCCTATGTCCCTCAATTATCCATTATCACACCCCAAACTGCAATATTACTAGTTAAAATATTGCCTATAAACCTCTAGGCAGGTCAGAAACCCACGTATCATACACTGCAAAAATATAGGTGTGCACACAGGGAATATAACATGTAGTGTACATGAGCCGCACACATGAAGGTCTAGCCCCAAATTATGACCCATGTAACCATGTTAAATAACACTATAGACAACCACCCTACATGCCACCCACACAATACCTTTAACAGCATCACTCCCACACAGATAGTGTTGCACTACATCTCCCACGATGCAACACCTAGGGAATCACAATACCTGGAAACTGGATCAAATGGACAACATATAGAAATACACAGTGATTGTAGCAAAAATTATAACATTTTTATTATGACCAAAATGCCCAACCAATAATTGTCTCAGAGGTTAAACTTTAATGCATTTCAATTACAAAAAAAAAGTCTCCCTTCCTCTAGGAATTAAAACGGGGGCCTAGGGGGCGAACAAATCGAAAGAAATATGGGGGAGAAGAGGTAGAAATCTAAAATGCAAAAAAAGTTCAAATGAGCCGAAATCCAAACAAAAATGTTTTGGGGAGAGAGAGTTGGGTAGATGTGTCATGTCACCGGGTCCTTTGTGTACAGGGCTAAAGCCCGGATACTTGCCTTCCAACTCATCAGTGATCTTCCTCCCCAGTGGGTTGGCCATCTTCTGAAGTAGTTGTTGTTCTTGGCACCTTTCATTGGGCAGGAGGCAGTTTTTGCAAAATTTGTGAGAGGGGATGGACGAGACGAACTACAATGGAAAATCGTGGGAGACATATATTTGGGCTCGTGTGTCTGAAACACTGGTGTCTAAAGAGGCACTACCTCCCAAGGACTTCTCTATGAGGTAGACCATGCAAAGCAGATGTACTCCAGAGTGCCAAACACCTGATTCAATATCTGACTCGCTGGAGGGCAGCCAGCAATGACGTCTGCCCGACACTGATGTCCCTGTTGTGCTCCTGAGGCACCAGTGCTTGCCGGTTGGGAGCATGAGAAATGTGCCCGAGGCCAAAAGACCCCAGTCCAAGATCTTCGAACTGGAAGCACGCATCGTGTCTCGGGGCAGGGAATACTACTGGCAGCAATGGCCACAAACTCAGATTAAAGAGTGGTTTCGCGCCACTGCAAGGGATTTCCAAAATCTGTGCTCTCATAGTCAGATTCCACAGAGGGCTCCAGATTACCCCCCTCACCCTTAGTTTAAATATGTGATCCCATGTGGCCCCAAAAGAAGTGGCCATAATCTTCCCCACTTGCTTCGGATATATATGAAAGCAGACATATGCAAGCGCCAGTTATACCAAAAAAAAAAAAAAAAGAAATATCGAAAGGTCAAGGCCGGACTGGCCCTACCCGGCATCGGGCGTTTCCCCGGGAGACTGGAAGGGTAGGGGAGCCTTTTTTGTTACTAGTAGCCGGTTTTGTACCAGTGCAGCAGTTTTAAAAGCACTGGAGAGCTCCTTGTATAGACAACAGTTTTCAGGCAACAATAAAAGTGCCAAGGTAATTCTGGTGATAAATGTACCTGCTGGAGAGAGATCAGGTTTTGTTTAATGGCAGTTTTAACTCATCTAAGGTAGATCAGAGGGCTAATATGCCTGCTGCAAAGAACATTTACTATTCAGATCACAGAACAGTATTTTATGTGCATAGCTCAGTGGGTTGCGACTTTAGTTGCAGAGCTCTTTTTGTTATTAGTGTGCAGAACATAAATTGCAATCATAATCTAGCGCAGTGAGCTATGAACTGCCATCAAAGAGCTGCACACAAAGTACATGAACAGAAAGTTCTATTTTTCCCCAGTTTTTGACTATCTTAATTTTGCTAAAAAGGGTTTGGTTGGATAGAAATAAATTGTTATTAGTAAAGTCAACCCTAACCACTGTTACTTTCTGAATCCTGAGTTTATGCTTCCCCAGACCAAGCACTCAAAAAATGATTACTGGTATGGATGATATGTGATTCCTACACCTTGTAGTCCCCTTTGTCAACATTTACTAAACACTGATTTACACACGTATGATTCATTATCTCTGTATGTGTGTGTGATGTAAAGTGCTCCAACACCCTACGCTGGTAGGAGAGGCGCTATAAAACAAATCAAATACATGTGAGAGAGGGGCTATGGAGAGATTAGAAGCACTGTTAGAGGGGGTTGAGGAATTCTTTGAAGAACTCTAATAAAGATTGATGAATCCTGGTGCACTGTAAGGTTAATCTGATAGAGATTTCTAGTTGCAGATTCCTTACCTTAGAAATTCGCCTAGGCGTCAGACTGTATCCGGAGATTTTTCTTCGAGCAGTACCCATGCGTGCCGTCAGATGGCATGGGTCAACTCCGCGGGTGTCATTGGTGTCGTGGTCGCCGTGATGACGTCGTGGTTGTATATAGGCACCACTACGGCGCACTGGCGTCAATTCTTCTCTTTCTGTGCCAGCCTGCGTGCAGATTCAGAGAAGAGCAACCCCTAGTCATTTTTTGACTAACTGCTACACTTTTGTCAAATACTTTTTCATGTGTTTTGGATTCGTCAAGGGATGTCCTGGAAGACCAGTTTTAAACCCTGCAACTCCTGTCACCAAATGATGTTGGTGACGGATCCACATCTCGTCTGCCTTTGGTGTGTGGAGTGCGCCCACGATCTGAAGGCTTTTAGGGAGCAGGCCCTGAAGCTCATGGCGGCCCAGCACTCAACTCTATATCGCTCTCGGTCTCATTTGCGAAGAAGGTCATGAGACTGCTTACGAGGAAGGTCACCACTTCTCTTTGTCCAAGTCATTGGGACAATCGGGTCACAAGAAAAAGAAGTCGAAGAAGGCCAAACGTTCTTCAGCTTCACCATGCCTCTCGGGCGACGTGATGCCGGAAGAGGGTCGACACTCTGGGATTCTGCCTTTGGAGACTGCATCTGGGTTGGCTCCATGCCTCCCTGACATTCCGGGAGCCGGTGCAACCCATGTCCAGTTAAAAGAGTTATATGAGGCCTTGCGCCTCATCCTTGGGCAGACCGACCCGTCATCTGTGCCTTCGGGCCCAGGAGAGTTGGTGAGGGCCCACTCAGGTTCCACGCTGGCGGCTTTGGCCCAGCTCTGGGGGGGGCACCTCCGGATCCGCTCTTGGATCCGTACCGTAGCCAGTCGTGCCAAAGCGACCTCCTCCGGCACCGGATGCTCCAATTAATGTCGATCCTATAATTATCCCTGATGACCCAGTCGGAACAGCATCGCTCAATGCTGATTCTGTTTTCCGTGGGCTCTTCTGTGCCCAGGGAGGATCCAGACCCTTCTTTCTATGGGTATGGATTTGGGAATAGTGTAGAGGGGTTGCTGGACCCTTTAGAATACCACAGTGACCCTGACATTGACTGGGTTCAGGATTTGGGCAACGCTAGCGGACTTGATATCTGACGTTGGCATGCTCTCTCCACCTACCGCAGCTACGGAGGAGGGAGCTTCATACTTCATGGTGGTAAGAAGGGCTTCTGAGGTTTTGGACCTCAGCATCCGTCTGTGGAGGTCAGGACTAACCTCCTGACCGAGGTGCTTCAGCCTGGGGCTTACAGTTAGGAACCCCTCCATCCCTTTAATGAAGCCTTTACGGCAGTCCTACTGGGTACCTGGTCCAAATCCAGCACAGGGGCTCCTATGAATAAGACAGTTGCACGCCACTGTTGGCCTTTGCTGAACGACCCAAAATTTCTGACCCATCATCCTACGCCTGAGAGCCTTGTGATCCAGGCTTCTTCATCATCTGACACGTTCCCTTCTGTTCCCCCGGTTAGGGAATCAAAAAGACTGGATAACCTTGGGAAGAAAATGTTTTCTTCCACCAGTCTAGCACTACGAACCATGAATAACTGCATTCTTTTTGAACCTATACTCCCATACTTTCTGGGATACGGATGCGCAGGTGCTGCCTCAAGTCTCAGAGGAGGACCGGGTGGTTCTCTCCCACGTTGTTACTGATTTGAGACATGCATCAAAGTTCATGATTCGTTGTGGACTGGATACGACTGACGCACTAGGTAGATCGATTGCATCTACAGTGGCCTTGAGATGCCACACCTGGTTGAGGATGTCTGGCTTTTGAGGGGCTATTCAGCAATCTCTGATGGACATGCCCTTTGATGGTACCAATCTCTTTGGAGACAAAGCGGACTCAGCGCTCGAGCGCTTTAAGGACTCCCGTGTTATGGCTTGGTCCCTTGGCCCTTTAACTACTCCTCACCTCTCACAGTCTGCTTTTTGCCCCTTTCAAGGCTACGGAAGGGGCACCCAGCTGCGCTCATTTCCACTCAGCCACAGACCCTCGCGTGCTTCACAGCCTCTGCATGGACGAGGGATCCCACCTGATCATGGCTTAGGGAGCCAGTGGTCCATCAGTCCCCCCCTAGCCCCTCCACTGTCGCCAAGCTTTCCTAGTGCGTTGGAATATCCTGGACCAGTTGGCAGCAGGATTCACCATCATCTGCTCCACTCGGACTCCATTGCCACAGACAGGTGCATTTGCAAATTGTCCAAAGGGGCTACTCCCTCTTCGTCAAGTCTTCCCCTCCAACCATGCCACCATCATTCAATCATCTGTCGGAGGATCATTTGGCGCTCCTCCATGAGGAAGTCAAGGCTGTCTAGGCTTAGGGCGCCATAGAGAGGGTCCCAGCACCAGACGTAGGTTGTGGTTATTATTCCCACTACTTTCTGGTGCTCAAAAAGGACAATGGCCTTCGCCTTATCCTAGATCTCTGGTCTCTCAATCTCTTCCTTAAGGAGAAGTTAAAAATGCTAACTCTAGCTCAGGTCCTGACTGCCCTGGCCCAAGGAGACTGGATGGTAGCATTGGACTTGCAGGACGCCTATTTCCACACTCCCATCATGTTGGCCCACAGACGTTACATGCGATTTGTGGTAGGTCACAAGCACTTTCAGTTTACAGTGCTCCCCTTCGGCCTTCCCAGTGCCCCTCGGGTGTTCACAAAAGTGATGGTAGTGGTTGCAGCTCATCTGCGCAGGTTGGGGGTTTCAGTCTTCCCCTATCTCGACGAATGGCTGTTGAAGGCAAACTCGCCCCACGCTGTCATCTCCCACTTCTGGACTACGGCGAATCTCCAGCATTCGCTGGGGTTCACTATAAACATGCCAAAGATACACCTGACTCCCTCTCAGATGCTCCCTTTCATCGGCGCTGTTCTGGACACAGTGCATTTTCAGGCTTATCCTCCCGAAAAGCGAGTCCAGGATATTCGGGGTACGATCCCGATGTTTCAGCCTTTATCCTGGATTTTGGTGAAAATGACTGTGAGGCTGCTGAGCGTCATGCCCTCCTGCATCCCGCTGGTCCAACATGCCAGATGACATATGTGGGCTCTGCAGTGGGACCTGAAGTTCCAGTGGGTGCAGCATCAGGGGAATCTCTCTGATAAGGTCCAGATCTCGAAGGGGACTGCACTAGATCTGCTATGATGGCTATTGAATCCAGATTGGGTCAGTGGCAGATCTCTCTTCCTTCTCCAACCAGATCTCATGGTAGTGACAGATGCGTCGCTCCTGGGATGGGGTAGCCACATGGGAGAGGTGGAGATCAGAAGCCTCTGGTGTCCGGCAGAGTCCAGGCTCCACATCAACCTTTTGGAGCTCCAGGAGATCTGACTTGCATTGAAAGCATTCCTTCCCTCTCTCAAAGGGGAAAGTGGTGCAGGTGTTCACCGACAACACTCCTGCCATGTGGTACTGCAATAAGCAGGGCGGAGTGGGGTAGTAGACTCTCTGTCAAGAGGCTCTTCGCCTATGGACATGGCTGGAATGCTAGGACATTTCACTAGTGATTCAACATCTGACTGGCTCTTTGAACGCCAAAGCAGATTAACTCAGCTGTCGATGCATAGTCGATCATGAATGGCGTCTCCATCCGGAGGTGGCACAAGGTCCCTTTCAGCAGTGGGAAAAGCCTTGGTTAAAGCTCAGGCCTTCTTTATGTCTTCCCACCAATACTGCTTCTGCCTAGATTTCTGAAGAAGATCAGGCACGATCAGACCCAAGTAATCCTGGTGGCTCTGGACTGGGCACAAAGAGTCTGGTGTCCCGAGCTATTGAGCATGGCCATTAATCGTCGGATCAGGCTGCCCCTTCAGGAGGCTCTTCTGTTTCAGCAGCAGGGGACGGTCTCTCACCCAAACCTGTCCAGTCTCCACCTCCTTGCGTGGAGATTGAGCGGTGGCAGTTGACAGCTTTCGGCCTTCCACCCAAAGTCTGTGATGTTATCTTGCCAGCCTTGCATCCCTGCATCAAAATGGCATATGCCCGTCGTTGGAATAAATTTGTGGCATGGGGTATCAACAAGTCTGTTGATCCCCTTTCTGCACCTCTGTTGGAGGTTCTCCTCTTCATTTTCTCTCTAGCCCAGTAGGGCTGTGCTCTGGGCACCCTCAAGGGTTATTTGTCTGCCATCTCTTCCTTTTTAAGGCTGCCAGACCAACCTTCTCTGTTCAAATCTCCCATTGTTGGGAGGTTTCTTAAAGGACTCACCCATATGTTCCCTCCTATCCCGTTCATAATGCCTCAGTGGGATTTGAACTTGTTCCTCGCATATCTCATGTGTGCTCCTTTCAAGCAACTCAACAGCTGTCCCCTGTGGCTCTTGACTCTTAAAACTGCCTTCTTGATTGCCATCACCACTGCTCGCAGAGTGAGTGAGCTCCAGGCTCTCTCTTCTAAGCCACCATTTATAGCTGTCCATCATGAAAAAGTGGTGCTTCGTTCCAGGGCTTCCTTCCTTCCCTCCCAAAGTGGTGACACCTTTTCATGTAGGCCAATCAGTCACCTTCCCTTCTTTTTACGCACCCACAGATCCCTCTCATGAGGAGGAGAGACTCAACCACAAGTATTCAAAAAGAGCGTTGGCATTCTACCTCAAATGTACCAAAGACTGGCAGGTGGACGTTCAACTGTTTGTCGGTTATGTGGGTGCAAAGAAAGGAAGGGTGGTGCAGAAGAGGACCATCTCGTGATGTGTAGTCCCCTGCATCAAAACATGCTACGCTCTGGCAAAAAAGCAACCTCCTGAGGGTTTGCATGCTCATTCCACCAGAGCAACTGATGCTACCACAGCGTTAGCAAGTGGAGTTCCAATCCTGGATATTTGCCAGGCAGCGGCGTGGACATCCCTGCACACATTCACTAAACATTATTGTCTGGATAGTCAGGACCGCAGAGATGGTTACTTCGGCCTTTCGGTCCTGCATCGCTTTTTGGTGTGATTTTAGTTCGCAGCCCACCATCGGGGATGTTATTGCTTGGGTATCTATTCTAAGGTAAGGAATCTGCAACTAGAAGTCTCTATCAGATGAACAAGTTACCTACCTTTGGTAATGATGTATCTGGTAGAGACATATTCTAGTTGCAGATTCCTTACCGACCGGCCCATCCTCCCCGCTCTGCGAACTAGGGGCAGGAACTTCTCTTTAAGGGCCCTAGTTTTGGCCTACCATTCTTAGTGTTCTTCACGGCTCCGCGCTACTGGCGTGGAAAGTTGTGAAGAAAAACTGATGTCAGCGTGCCGGGGTGGCACCTATATACGTCTGCGACATCATCACCGCGACCACGACGCCAGCGACACTCGCGGAGTTGATCAACGCTACCTGATGGTACTGCTCGAAGAAGAATCTCCGGATTCAGTCTGATGCATGGGGGAAATTCTAAGGTAAGGAATCTGAATTTAGAATATGTCTCTACCAGATATATTGTTACCGAAGGTAAGTAACCTGTTCTTTACTATGCTTTAAAAAACAATACAATTGAGTATATAATGAAAAATGTGTTGTGGAATGCACAGTTTTTGCCATTTTGTTTTCTAAAAAAAAAATTGTGGAATGGGGGAACCCCCCCAAGCCCCATTGTAGTGGTCAGGCTTGCTATGCACACTATCGGGCTGGTCTGACAGAATTTTCCAGGGCTGCTTTGGGTTTTCAGTCCAGCCCTGCAAAAGGTACATGCAACCAAGATGTCCTGAATAAATAAGAGCAACGTTAATCATCTGACAAAAGTGCAGATAATGCAATATCTGAGCATATTTCATCTAATAGATAGCAAGCCAAGCTACCAATGTAAATGTTTGCAGATTTGGGCATGATAGCAAAACAATGACTCGTCTGACAAATGGTCATAAGATGCAATGAATGGCACAACAATCTCAGTGTTTAGCAAGCCTTCCCCTACTAAATTGGCTTGTAATGACCAATACGCCTCAGAATCCAGAGCCCAATAAAAGATCTAGCTACACCCAGTGTCAACTGCACCATCATCTCCTATTTAACAAAAATTTACAAATTTGGACAACTAGTCATAACCTACTTGCACAATGTTCATATGATAGCCATCGGAACATTTAAAAGGCTACTCTCTCAGAACTCACACTAATAACTCTCACAAACACACTAAGGTCCTCATTATACCATTGGCGGTAAAAACCTCTTACCGCTGCGGCGACCAGCCGTCCGCCAAATTATGACAATAGCCGAAATTCCGTCAGAAGGATGGCAGAATTCCGGCTGCGGCCATGGCGGCGGATGGCGGTAAGGTACACTGCCGCAAACCGTATCATGACACGATACGGCCTGGTGGTGTTCTGCTAGTAGCAGCGCCCCATCCTGTCTCCTGCCGGAGGACCCCCTGGAATCAGGTAAGTCAGGTGCTCCTACAGGGGAAAGGGGGATGTTGTGTGTGTGTGTGGGAGTGTTGGGGTGAATATTTGTGTATGCGGGGTGTGTTGCGTGTTGTGTGTGCATGTATGGATGCCTGAGTGCTTGTATATTGTGTTGTGTGAATGCGTGTGTGCTTGCATGCATGTCAGTGTGTGTGGCTGTGTATGTGAATGGATGTATGCATGAATGGGTGAATGTGGGTGTGAGTGTGTATATGAGTGTGTACAATGGTGCGTGAAGGTGCATGTATGTTGGGGGGGTGGGTCTGGAGTGGGAGGAGGGAGTGGGGGCAAACCTGGGGAGGGGGAGTGGGGAAGACCTCTATCAGTGACAGGGAAGGAATTCCCTGTCACTGATAGTGCCTACCGCCATGGTTTTCGTGGCGGTAAGGAAGCCACGAAAACCATGGCAGTAGGCGGGGTCATAATCCCGCGCGCGGGCCAGTGACGACCGTCTAGCTGGGGACTGAAGTCTCCAGCCCGGTGGCTGTTACTGCTGTGGTGGACGGAGTTGTATATTGGCGGTTTGGCTTGAGCCAAACCGCCAATGTCATATTATGGGGAGAAGTACCGCCAGCCTGTTGGCAGTACTTTTCCCCATTTTACCGCCATCTGCCGTGGTTGTAATGAGGGCCTAAATGTTACTAGGCACCAAGGGTTTGGTGTTTGGTGCATGTCGGGGAGTGGTTCTTTGAGCAAGCATAGCTTCTCAAATATATTTGACCATGGTTTGGCCAGCCCCCTCCACACCCCTTGAGGGCAGATTGGTCATTTCTTGGGCTGATCTGTCCCAGGGGCTGGCGGGAAAACCAATAGACACCAGGGAGGATATTTATGTAATTTGTGGAGTGGCACCTTAGGCAAGGGACCCCAGAGTATTATTATTTTTATAAGTTGGTGGAGCGGCACCTTGGATGGCGCTATGTGTGAACTGGCTTTTGACTTGGCGGTGTGTGTGGTCTGATGTATGACTGAAAGTGTGTGTGGCTGGCATGTGACAGGCACTCTGTGTAAACTGGTGTTTGGCTGGCAGCTGGGGTAAGGGGTTACTCCCCTCCTGGGTGCCAATGTTCTGAATTTGCTTTGTGCTCCCCTCCCCTAGGGAAGACTAAACATCTGTGATGCCGATCTGCCCACATGGGCAAGCTTCATTGTATTTTATAATATTAACTGTTTTATGTATTGTCACCATTGGCATTTATGAACTTATTATTGTATTTTTGTCATTTTAATGTTACACTAAGCTTTTGATTTCCTTGGTTGGGATACCTACTTGCGGTTTCAGCATTGGTAGTTCTGCAGTTCGTGTAGTTTGGTAACAAAATGTTTTGTAATGTTTACTTCAATTGAGTATGCGTGCCCTACTTGAATTTATTTATGGTTGTAATAATTGTAGCATATTTAGCTTATGTTTTATTGTGTTTCAGATTCACATTTGGATTTGTGCAAGATCTGTATGGCGTTGTCATATGTATTTTTAGTTTGTTTTTTCTTTCTGGTGGGATATCTTTGGTTCTGTGCAGAGTAGGTGTAGTTGATCCTCAGTCTGGCTGTCTGTGGCAAGTGAGATGTATCTTTTTGGAGTATAAAGTTCATTGTGTGGTTTGTTTTTTACAGATCAGTATTTGTCAACAGTTATATTTACTGGTTGGCACAGCCACAGTTTGTTGAGTTCCAATTTGACACAGTGTTGTCTTATTGTTGTCTTGTTTGTTATGTTAGTTTCATTAGTAAACACTACGGCTGACTGCCCAGCTGGTTCTTGGTTAGCTTTTTGTATTTGCCTCTGAACATTGCTATGAGATTGACGATGCATCTGAGGCAAAGGACCAAGTTGAAGATTCCGTCTGTGAATTTTCTGTCTGAGCAAAATAATCTGACAGTAAATTTACTATTCATGCTTATAAAGTGCCTCTTTGCGAGAGGGATAGTGATATGTTGGCAGTGCAAGCTGGATTGCAGCCTGGGGCCGGAAGGCTTCCTATTGGAAGTGTTGAACCCTGTGTTGTCCATAAATTCAGTACATAGAACTTTTTTGCCAGTTTCTTTGAACTGTTTATTGTTGATGTGTTTTTCACCAATATTGTTGAGCAGACTAATTTGTATTCAAAACATGTTTTGAGTTACATCAGTGTTACATTTAGGACCCACTTTAAAGCTACCCAGTGGACTCCCACAAATCTCCATGAGCTTAAGCAGTTCTGGGGTTTGACTTTGCTGATGGGATTGATAAAGAAGCCATCCCTGTCTTTATATTTGCCTACTACTCCCTTGATGGCAACTGCTTTATATTGTCAGCAACCATGAGTTTAGATCGGTATTTGCTCCTGCAGTGCATGCTGTATTTTGTAGATAATGCTACAGCATTACCACAAGTTCACCCTGATTGTGACCTGTCTCTTCAAGATTTGGCCTGTCCTTGACCATTTAGTATATAGTTTCTTAAAGATCTATGTCCTATGGAAGGTGTTATCTATGCATGAGTCTCTGGTCCTGTTCAAGGGCTGTTTGGCTTTCAGACAAAACATTGACAGCAAGAGAGCACTTTATGGTATTAAGTTGTATATTCTATGTGAAAGTGCCCATGAATATGCATCTATTTTCAGTGTGTACACTGGTAGGGATTCTTCAGTTAATCCCCCCCCCCCACCCCCCAACCCCCATCCGGCTGCCCTTCCAATTTTGGAGTCAGTGAAATAATTTGATGGGAACTTGCCAGAGGACTTTTTAATAAAGGTCACCCTTTATACGTGGACAGCCTCTGCCCAGGTGTGCAATTGTTTAAGGAATTGTTCAGAGTGGGTACTGTGGCACGTGGCACAATCCACTCTAACCGTAAAGGTTACCACAAACAGTTTGTTTTTACAAAAAATCTTTAAAGGGGACAGAGCAGTGATTTGCATTGCAATGAACTTCTTGCTTTGAAATTTGCAAACAGAAGCGATGTCCCCATACTCACAACTATTCACTATTAAACCACATCACCTGTGACTGTTTAGAGTCAGGTAGTAGAAGTGTGCAAACCTGTGTGCATTTTAGACTACAACCAGCTTATAGGAGGTGTAGGTAGAGTAGATTAAAGATTGAAGCCTTACAATGCTGCTTGAAAGTCATACTTCTGATTCAAGAAGTTGGTTGTTCATTTGTCCCTTTGCCATCCTTCAACGTGTAATTTGTTTTCAAAGATTGTTCTTTAGATTCCAAGATGACTTTTGTTCAGTTTCAGCAGTCTGTAATAGGCAGTGTTGTTGCAGGCAAGTGTTCCTCGAATCAGAGTGGTCGAAGATGTGGCTAGAAAGAAAGACGGCCACTGTCCTGAATCCATTCCTCCAGCACCCAAAAAATATTTTCTTTCTCGGAGATGTAAAGTCTGAGTACAAAAAGGGGTACGAAGGAGAGTTATATGTACTGCCCCCAGTGTGCTTCTAATTGTGGCCTATGTGGGCCCACATGCTTAAAATCGTACCCTAACAACTTAATTATTGGGAGCAACCTTAGGAGTAAAAGTGAACTAACTGTGGTCTGTATTGTTAAAAGTTTTCTGTTTAGATAAATGGTTGGTGTAGTGCCTTTTTTGGCATGGTCCCCCACACACACTTTTGGCCTGATATTGATGCTGACTTGACTGAGAGTATACTGAGATCCTGCTAACCAGACTCCAGCACCAGTGTTATTTCCCACAAACTGTTCCATTGTGAACACAGTTGGCACACCCCTGGCACACAGTTAAGTCCCTTGTAAAAGGTAGCCCTGGTACCAAGAGCCCTGTGACCAGGGAAGGTCCCCAAGGGCTGTAGCATGTATTATGCCACCATGGAGGACCACACACTAAGCACATACACACTGCAGTTGCAACTTGTTTGTGCTGGTGGGGAGAAAAAGACAAAGTTGACATGGCACCCCTCTCATGGTACCATTCCCACAAACCACTGCCTGTGGCATAGGTAAGTCACCCCCTCTAGCAGGCCTTACAGCCCTAAGGCAGGGTGCACTATACCACAGGTGAGTGCATAGTTCCAAGAGGAATATGCCACTACAGTCTCTAAGTCCATTCTTAGGCACTGTAAGTGCATGTGGCCATACTGAGTATATGGGCTGGGAGTTTGTCATTATGAACTCCACAGCTCCCTAATGACTTCACTGAAGTCTAGGAAGTTTGGTATCAAACGTCTCAGCACAATAAACCCACACTGATGCCAGGATTTATTTAAAAGTGCACCTAGAGGGCATCTTAGAGCTCCCCCCTTTTTTTAAGCCAAACTTCTAGTGCAGGACTGGCAGGTCTGTGCCAGCCTGCCAATCCAAAAGAGTTTCTGGCCACATGGGGTAAAAGCCTTTGTGCTCTCTGTGGCCAGAAACAAAGCATGCACTGGGTGGAGGTGCTTCACACTTCCCCCTGCAGGAACTGTAACACCTGGCAATCTAGCTAGTGGATATGCCTTCTCCCCTTGCCCCCCAGACAAAGCCCCACTTTTGGCAGCAAGTTGGTGGGAAAATTAGGGAAAACAAGGAGGGGTGACGACTTCAGCTGGGACCACCCCTAAGGTGTCCAGAGCTGAAGTGACCCCCTTCTTGCAAAATCCTCTATCTTGGTTTGGAGGACAGGGACCAATAGGGTCAGGTCTGTGTCCCCCACCCCAAAGGAAGTGGACACCGGAAGGGAGTAGTCACCCTCAGAGACAGTAGCTATTGGCTACTGCCCTCTGACCCCTGTAATGCCCCTAAATCCAGGATTTAAGGGCTCTCCTGAACCTAGCTCATCAGACTCTTGGTGAACTCAAGAAGAAGAAAGACTGCTAAACTGGCCCCCAGCAGAGAAGATACCAACTGACTTTGCCCCATCCCTACAGGCCTGTCTCCAGCTTCTGAAGCCCTGCTACAAAAAGGAGACCAATCCTGCATGACCAGCGACCTCTTAAAAGTCTCAAGAGGAAGGCCTGCACCCCAGAGGGCCAAGATCTCCTGTGGACAGCATCCCTGTCCAGAAAGGAACACCAACAAAGGGCTCCAGGACCGCCCCAGATCCGCAAATCCTGCCCACTCTGCACCTGACGTCCCTTGTCCAGGTGGCGCAATGGACTAGAGCTGGTCCTCAGGCAATTCTGACCTAATGTCCACCCTGGGTTGACCCCTTCTGTCTAGCATGACGACGCCTGCAGCCTAAATCCGGAGGACCCCCCTGACCGCGAGAGAACTGGACGAAGATTTCCGCCGCCACCCTGGCCTTGGAGTATCCGTCCTCTGGCACAGCAACATTCAGCAGGTGGCCCTTCTCCTCGTCCAGCCTGTGGTTTTCCTAAACCGACCTCCTGGAACCAGTCGCAGCCTACTTGTGACCCCCAGGGTTCCCCCCTATTCAATGGCATTGGAAGCCCGATGCTGTGTTTGCACCCAGCCGCCCTTGCACCGCTGAGGGTGTGTGTTTGGTTCCAACATGTGGCCCCCACTGTGCACACCTAAACCACCTATGTCTGCCTTCCGAAGACGTGGGTACTTCCTTGCAAGGAGGCCTGATTCCTAGTGCCCCCAGTCTCCATTGGACTCCATTTTCGAAACTTGCATCATCTTTGACCTCTGCATTTGGACGGCACTGTATTGCTGGTGGTGGGTGTTTGGCGTTAACTTGAACCCCAACCTGTGGACATCCTGCGTACAACTATAACTCTTGTACTTACCTTAAAACTGTGCTAACTTTTCTCCCCCCCCCCCCAGAATTGTGTTTAAAAATTGCAGTCAACTTTTAAAACAGATAGTTGCTATTTTCTCGAAAACCGTTTAACTTGCCAAATTGAAACAAAGTGGTGTTGATACATATGCCTGGTACTTACTTTCAAATGTATTTTCTTGCTAACTGAATCATGTGGTTCTAGAAATAAAGTAACAAAATATATCATTGCTATATAAAAACAGTTGGCCTGGTGTTAGTCATTGAGTGTGTACTTCATTTATTGCCTCTGTGTACAACAAATGCTTTGCACTACCCTCTGATAAGCCTAACTGCTTGGCCACATTACAGTGAAAGAGAGCATTAGTATTTTTTACTTTAGCCTCAGTTAATCCTCTGGGGTACCCCTGGACTCTGTGCACACTATGGCCCTCATTCTGACCTTAGTCCCGCCGTCAGGTTACCGTTCCGCGGTCGAAAGACCGCGGCGGTAATTCTGACATTCCCGCTGGGCTGGCGGGCGGCCGCCTTCAGGCCGCCCGCCAGCCCAGCGGGAAAGAGGCTTCCACGATGAAGCCGGCTCGGAATCGAGCCGGCGGAGTGGAAGCTGTGCGACGGGTGCAGTTGCACCCGTCGCGTATTTCACTGTCTGCGCAGCAGACAGTGAAATACATTTAGGGGCCCTCTTACGGGGGCCCCTGCAGTGCCCATGCCAGTGGCATGGGCACTGCAGGGGCCCCCAGGGGCCCCGCGACCCCCCCTACCGCCATCCGGTTCCCGGCGGGCGGACCGCCGGGAACTGGATGGCGGTAGGGGGGGTCAGAATCCCCTCGGCGGCGCAGCTAGCTGCGCCGCCTTGGAGGATTCCAATGGGCGGCGGTACACTGGCGGGAGACTGCCAGTGTTGCCGGTCCGACCGCGGCTTTACCGCCGCGGTCGGAATGCCCATTGGAGCACCGCCGGCCTGTCGGCGGTGCTCCCGCGGTCCTCCAACCCGGCGGTCATGGACCGCCAGGGTTGGAATGACCACCTATATCTCATTTTGATATAGTATATACTGAGCCAGCTTCCAACAGTTGGCAATAGTTTGATGTGCTTCGTTATACTTGTTGTGTATCCAGTCATAGTTTGTATTTGATCTTCTACCAATAGGCTGGCTCTTTCTATATAAAAAAAATGTGCTGATTTTAGTTGAATGTTTTATTTTTTCCTGTCTATGCTTTGTGTGTGTAATTTGTTAATTGGGGGAGCGTTTTTTAAATGAAAGTGGTCTGGAGCGTCATGGTGCTATTTGAGTGGTGTTTGGCTTGTAGAGTGTTGCACTGGCGTTTGGCTGGCGGTATGTAGAATGGCATTTGGCTGGCGGCATGTGTGGACTGGCGTTTGGCTGGTGGCAAGTGTGGACTGGCGGCTAGCTGGCTGTGTGTATTTACTGACAGGTGACTTGCTGCTGATCACATCACGCATACTGGCAGTCAAATACCAGTCGACAAACACCTCAAGCCAAACGCCAGTCCATACTCTCCGCCTGCCACCAGGTGATGTGCTTGCGGTGTCAGTCCTGTGGGCAAATGAAAGTGATGGGCCCTTGAATGGAGTCATTTGTTGATGTGAGTGTTATTACAAATACCGGCCACCCACCTACCTGTGTTTTGTGGCCTTTAAAGTTGCCTTCGATTGTGTTCCCCGTTGTAAACTTTGGGTAAAACTACAGCTTTGGGGACTTCCAGCTACTATTTTAAAAGCCATTGAATTAATTTATTCTGACACATGGGTAAAGGTAAAATTAGGGGGCGGCTCTAATTTATCTAGGGCAGTTAAAACAACAGCTGGTGTTAAACAAGGCTGCGTATTGGCCCCAACACTCTTTAAGCTGTATATAGCGGATCTGTCTACAAAGCTAAACGAGGATCCATCCCACTCCCCCTCATTGGGCAGCCTGCAATTATCTAATATGTTATATGCAGATGACCTACTACTAATTAGTAACACCAGAGTAGGCATGCAGAAACTGCTAAATAAATTAGGAGAGTTTGCAAGGGTAAACGAGTTACAAATCAATCACAAAAAATCCAAAATGATTACCCTCAACTGCAGGCCTACGGGCCAGCGTAAATGGCTCCTAAACGAAAAGAGCTTGGAGGAAGTAATCTCCTACAGATATCTAGGAGTCGTGGTCGATGCCAGATGCAACTTTGCAGCTCAAAAAGAAGCTATGAAAAACAGGGCGCAGATCCTTGCTTACGCATTCCGCAAACTCGCTAATTCAATTTGTGGTCACGCCTTGAATCCCTTAACAGCCATAATGAGAGACAAACTATTGCCAACTCTCTCGTATGGGGCAGAAGTAATGAGTGGTATGGAGGAAACTCTTTTGGAGAAGCTTCTGATAAAGACGTACAAGCCTGTCTTTCAGCTACCAAGGCATGCTCCCGATGCCCAGGTCAGACTACAATTCATGTTGGTTAAACAGTCGCTGGCTCGCCCGGCAGCCTTCATCAAATGCTGTTACAATCTGAGCTGCGCCCAAGAAGGGTCTCTAGCCAACCTAGTCTGGCAGGAAATCACCGTGGAAAGAGGCAACGGAAACTACAAAAGGTATCTGGAAAGGAGTGTAAGCCTCTTGAATCTAGGTGGGGTTTGGGATCAGTCACTTCCAAGACGGCTTTTAACAAAGCAGTCAATAAGTCATGTAAACTGCTTAGTTGGTTATAAGACAAAGAGACTCTGACCAAAATGTCGCATGGCTGGCTGATCCTTAATTCGTATAAAACTCTAAAAGATTCTACACTCTTGGCCACCCCCTACTCACAGAAAATTAAGCAATGCTTTTTAAGGCTTAGGCTGGACGATGTCCCAACGCCAGACCTCCTCCCAATCTGGAAGAAAGGGCCACAAGTGGGCGCACAGGAGTGCTGCCTTTGTCATCTGCTGGTAGAAAACCTGATGCATGTGGTCTGCATTTGCCCGGCACTGGCTGAAGACAGAAAACGTTTATTGAAAAAAGAAATAAATGGCCTAGGGATTAGATCCTGCAGACAAGCACTAATCGAAGCATTCAACCCACAAAACACCATATTGAATATTAAATTGGTTCAATTTTTGGAAATTTGCTCAGGTAAAATAACGTCTGCTGAAAGAAGCCTGTGATAGGGAGGGCGCAAACAGAGACATAACCCACCTACTTTGAGTAAAAAACGACAAAGATAGGAAGGTATTTTGGTAATATTCACCATACGGCCAGACCACTATGATGTACTATATTAGAACCCGGGGTCAAGAAGGGATTCTTTTTCCTTGTGAAATATGCTTTCTCTCAGTTATTTAAAAGATTTATTTAATTTAGATGTTTTAATGTATGAGCACGGTTTTGTTTTAGTGTGTTGTACCTGCTGCTGGTGGTGTGAATGGTTTTCTGTGTGTGATGCATAAAAGGTGTGTGAGTGGCCTGTAAATTGGTTGGTGCATTGTGATGGCCTTATAGCTCAAGAGATGCGAGCCACTGGTTCAGTATTCAATAAATTATATTCTTAACAGTTATGTTATAATTTTCATTTTTGGGAAATCTTTTATTAGTGCAATTAAAATTTTGAACCCACCCTCGTGCCGAATCCAAACAGCATATGTGTGTATTTGGTTGTTGTTATGCAGTAATATTTGCCTTTTTGGTCTTTCATTGTCTGGGCGTACATCTGTAAGGAAACTCTACCAACCCCATATATTTATGTAAACTAGGTACCAGTGGACCATGGTGTGTCTTACACAGATCCCATAAGGTTTTCTTACCCAGAAGCCCAAGCAAACTTCAAGCATAGGCTAAAAACACAATTTTTCTTCATATTTCTGTAAGTTGAAATACTGTAATCTGCAGGAAGCCACAAATTTCCTACCACCCAGCATTCCCACATGTCTTCCAATAAAATGGTATCTCACTTGTGTGGGTGGACCTAGTGCCTGCAAAAGGAGTGGATCTAAGGCACAAGGTGGCAACATAAACAAAATAGGTAGCTGCGTTTTTTGGGCTCGGAAGCCACCCAGGGAAACCTACCAAACACAGGCATTTCTTTAAACTAGACACCCAGAGGAGTCCAGGGTGTTGTGCCTCGCATGGACACCACTAGTTTTTTTTTCCCCATGATGCCCTGCAAACCTCAAAATTTGCCTAAAATATCATGTTTTCCTTGCATTTTCGTGACATAAACTTCCAGAATCAGGAGGACTATCACCCAACATTCCCCCCTTGTCCAGATAAAAATGCTGCCCACTTGTGTGTCTGGGCCCAGTGCCCGCGACAGGAACAGATCACACTAAGGTCAATGGGAGCCCTTGCACAGGTCTACCCATGTAGTATCAGATATGGCCAGTCAGATCTTACCAGCGGTTCCAGATTCACCTATGGGCATCCAAATGCTAAACTATTCAGAATGGCTAGGTTGGAGTGAAATGTGTTATATGGGCTAGCCTGGACATGATTGATTGGCAAACTGTTATGCTTTGGCACCATGCTTGAATGAGCTCTACGGGCTCCTCAGGGGATGTAAAAGCATCCTTGATGGATATACCATTTTATGGCTCTTCCCTCTTTGGTGAGAAAGCAGATTCAGCCCCAGAGTGATGGAGAAAGTCACACCATAGCTTGCTTCCTGCATCTCTCCACCAGTTTCCCTAGCAATTTTGTCAATTTTGGAGTTATGCAAGAGGTTTGGCACATCAACAATGCCAGATCCTGCCTCCAAAACAACAGGCTCCTCAGCTCTTTAGAGGTTGAGGCCACGACTCCTAGAGGCAATACACAGCTCAATCCTCTGCCATCTGGCAACCACAACTTCAAAACTGCTTTAGTGCGGCCTTTCTGGCACACAGCTACCCTGTAAGAGGCAGGATCCACCATTTCCACCAGGGGTCGGCAAAACAATACTTCTGAAAAATGAGTCCTCCAACTTGTACCCCTCTGCAACTTCAAGCCCCATCAGGGTGGCTGACAGAGGATCACATTCCATTTTGTAGCAGGAAGTGCAGGCCCTTTTAGCCAGAGTGACCATAGAGAGTATTCTGGCTTTGGAAGCAGGAACTGGGTGTTACTTCTGCCACTTTCTTGTGCCGAAGAAGGACAGAGGCCTACATCCTATTTTAGATCTTCATCCTCCCAAAGCCTCAAGTTTGTGGTTTGGTGTGGCACCCACCAGATGGACTCATTTTAGGTCAAACTGTTGAATGTTAGGTTCTTTGTTTTATTTTTCGCCCACCAAGGACTTGCAATGAGCATTGTTAAAGGCCACTTGTCAGCTCTTTTGGCTTTTTTGAGTTTGTCATGTCAGTCTTCTTTGTTCAAATCACCTGTTGTGATACAATTTCTTAAAGGTTTACTACACATGTTCCCGCAGCAGCCCTTTGTGATGTCACAGTGGGCCTTAATTTTGTTTTTCACTTTTCTGATGTACACCTTTTATGCACAGTTACACACTATGGGGGTCATTCTGACCTCGGCGGTAAAAGGCCCTTACCGCCGGTCAGAAGTCCGCCATTCTACCGCCGCGGCCGCAGTAAACCGCCACGGTCATTCTGACCACCAACTGTGAATCCGCCAAAAATCCGACATCCAAGGAAGGCCGCCTCATCAGCGGGCCGCGGAAAACTGGAGATGACCAAACCTCCACCGTCACGCCAACACAAACACGCCCATGCCATTCTGACCCACAAATCCACGCGGCGGTCTTTCAACCGCGGTATTCCATTGGCGGTACACACCGCCGCGCTCAAAATACACACACAGCTCCAAAACACAGCCACATTGGACAATTTGAAATACGCACACCTGAGACACATACAAACAACACTCCCACACATCCAATCAACTATAAAACACACACCCACATCACCCACAAACCCCCACTAGTTGGAAATCGGAGCGAAGGCGAGAGCGAGAGAGATAGAGATAGAGAGAGCGAGCACAGCAATAGAAAACCCCAACACACACAGGAACCCAACTTCATCACCCACACCACATCTACGCACACATCACCACATGTCACCACGCACATCACCACAAACACCACCCCACACCTCATCCACACCACCCCATGGCACCCCAAAGACACCCAAGGTTTTCGGACCAAGAACTCCGGGTCATGGTGGAGGAAATCATGAGGGTTGAGCCCCAGCTCTTCGGCAAACAGGTGCAGCACACCACCATAGCAAGGAAGGCTGAGCTATGGCAAAGGATCGTAGACAGGGTCAACGCTGTGGGACAGCATCCCAGAAATCGGGAAGATATCAGAAAGCGATGGAACGACCTATGGGGGAAGATGCACTTGATGATCTCCAGGCACAACATCGCTCTGCAGAAGACTGGCGGCGGACCCCCACCCACTCCACCCCAATTCACAGCATGGGAGCAAGAGGCGGTAAACATCCTGCATCCTGATGGCCTCGCTGGAGTACACGGAGGAATGGACTCTGGTAAGTCGAATCTCAACTACTTCACCCCCCCCCCAACCACCAGCATGCCAACCCCTCCCTTACCCCCAATCTCAACCCCCCAGCACACAACCTCCCTGCTGTACTGCCATTTGATAAAGTTTGTTTTGACCAATGACTTTGTGTTTCACCACTGCGCATATTAGTTGCTCAATGTTCACCAGTAGCACATGGTATGTTTTGTTCAGTTGAGCCGCCTATGGGCTTTGACATGGCATTAGCCATTACTTTCTGTATTCAGTTTAGCCGCCTATGGGCTTTGACATTGCATTAGTCATTACATTCTGTATTCTGCCTATTGGCTTTGACATGGCATTAGCCATTACTTTCTGTATTCAGTTTAGCCGCCTATGGGCTTTGACATTGCATTAGTCATTACATTCTGTATTCTGCCTATTGGCTTTGACATGCTGTATCCAGTCTAGCCGCCTATTGGCTTTGACATTGCATTCCTATTGACTTTGACATGATGTATTCAGTTTAGCTGCCTATTGACTTTGACATGCTATTAGATAGTCTGCCTATTGGCTTTGACATGATATTATATATTGCATTTTGTATTCAGCTTAACTGCCTATTGGCTTTGACATGATATTATACATTGCACTTTGTATTCAGCTCCGCTGCCTATTGGCTTTGACATGATATTATACATTGCATTTTATATTCAGCTCAGCTGCCTATGGGCTTTGATATGATATAAGACATTGCATTTTGTATTCAGCTTAGATGCTTATTGGCTTTGACATGACACTGGACATTGCATTTGATATTTAGGTTAGCTGCCCATTGCCTTTAACGTGGAGTTAGATCTTGCAGTTGAGAATCCAAGCTGTATTTTTCCAAGCTGTGTTTTTGCACCAGATGAACCAAGATGTTTTGCTCTCACAGTAGACTAGACATGATAAGAGAGAGTACATGGGTGTTGTTTTTTCTTCGCTTGAGCTTGGGAACAGGAGTAGTCTTGGAGACCTGGCCAGTCTCCAAAAGGCTTGCTCAGTTTCCCAGGTCTGAGAGGAGGGGGCACACCTTTGTAACGAATGTAACAGGCTGCAGAGGGTCAGATTCGAATCTGCCGGACCTCGTGCTGGAGCTCGGCGCCAGCTGCCAGCAATCCCGTGTGGGTAGATGAATCTCTCTTTCTCGCGGCTGACAGGGGTCCTCAGCTTGCAGACCTTAGAAAGATGAAGCTGTGAATAGTTCCCACACGGTGAAGTATTTGTTTTGCTTTGCATTCAATATCTTATAAATATAACCTGCTGTGTATATTGCAAACTGATATATTTTGTTTGATTAACGCGGACTTGAAAGCTACTAATTCGTCATTCATAAAAATTGTGGTTGGGGAAGAATTAACAACAATAAAAGTCTTCTTTGACCTCAGAAGTGCATTTCTGTTGTGTTATGTTAGTGCTTAGAAACTAGATAAGAGGAAAGCACTACAATTGGTACCAGGAGTGGGGTCGGTCATTAAGAGGTGATTAAGAAGGGGTTTGATGAGTTAGTAGATTTCTAAGTGCACACTTTAAAAGTGTAATTGTTTTTTTTTTTGTTTGGAGAGTTACAGAAATTGTTTTTTGTTGTTTGGAGAATCACAGTAGCACGGCAGACCATGTCATGTGTTGTTAAACTGCCTGATGGTGCTACGAAAAACTGTGAATTGTTTGTTGTTTGGAGAATCACAGTAGCACGGCAGACCATGTCATGTGTTGTTAAACTGCCTGATGGTGCTAAGAAAAACTGTGAATTGTTTTCTGTTGGGGAATTACAGAAGAAAATGCATGTGTAGCTAAAATGCCTGATGTAGAAAACGTGTCTTTTGGAAGTAATGATGACAGAAAGGTCTGGATACCTTTATCTGCTTACAGAGAAATGCAGGAGAAATGTAGGAAGTTGGAACATGAAAATAGGAATTTACGTGAGCAAATTAGCCCGACTGAAAGTTATAAAAAGGCTGTTTTTGAAGAATCTTTCTTGTCCCATTCCAGTAATGAGGGGGTTAAGACAGCTCCGAGCTGCACTGAGTTTTCGTGTGAGCCAGGGTTTTTGGCAGCCAAAATGCATTCCTTAACTGATAACACAGACGAGAGAGACCAGAATGTGATTTACGAGTTACCGTTGCAAAATGCACAAGTAAAACGAAGGATTTTAGAGCAAGACACCCCGAGTTTCATTAGCTTGTTTGATTTTTGGAAAAAGAATAGCCCTCATTTGAGAGAAATCCTAACACTTTTGTATATGGTCACTGTGAAAAATTATATGCAGCTGCGCGCTTGTGATTTGGCAAATGAAATAATGCAGACTTTAGGTTTTTGCGCAGTGCAAGAAGGAAATACTTATGTACATTTAAATCAAGAACAAGGAAAGAAAATAGTGCCCCTAGCTAGAATCATACAATGGATCTGGTACTTGCAAGACAGGGCTAGAGTACCACAGGTAAAAGAATTACCAGTGAAATTGTGTGCACCATTTGAATTCGTGTCTACTGAAGATAAAAAGCATGTTTGTTTTACTAATGATTCATTGACTGAAATGTCGTTTTCTGGCACCGTAGAAGGAACAGCGTTGTATAATGTGTGTCAGATTTTAAAGCAAGAGCTACGTGAGATGTGTCATTTTTACGCTGATTTTTGGTTCTTTGATAATGTTTTAGCCACATGGCTTGTACCTAACTGGTTCAATTACCTTGCAGATGTTAATGAGAAAAATTCAGAGAGAGAAGTGTACACCCAGAACAATGCCTTAGTGGGGATGGCTAAGTGGGTGCCCCAGAAATGTGAACAGCTGAGAGAAAAAGCCACTTACAGGTGGGCAGAGATGAGAGAGATGCACATTCCCCTAGATTTGATAAAAACTGTGCAGCACGCACAAAAGCAATCTGTCATGCAAGCAGTCACAGAGCAGTTGGGGAGAGGAAAGTTACCAGAACAGAAATGGCAAATTGATCAGGTTTTAGGGAGAGTGATTGTTGCAAATTACCAAGGAAAAATCGAAATTATGCTGATACCTAGAAAAGAACCTGATTCATTCATACAAATTGGAGACAGAATGGCCCAAATTGACAAAAGTGCAGTGAATGGAGGTTTGTTAAAGAAGGAGTCTGCCCCAGCCCTTCTGACAGTGCAAGAAAAGGGAAGCTGTGGCGCAGCAGATAAAAACCTCAGTGTTGATGTGTGGGCTGAAGCCCCAAGTGACCCTCCAGAACCTGCAGAAAATATAACAAAGGGTCCCAAAAACGTCCTGCTGATTATAAAACAGGGAAAGAAAGAGGAAGGGTGCAGTTTAAATGAAAAATGTTATTTGCAAGAAAAGTCATACTTGTTTCTTTTGCAGATCCTACCACGTTTCGCCACTGTCCCTGAGTGTGCTGTGTGGACCCCCATCCGGTGTGTGCGTGTGGGGTCGGGGAAGGGACCGAACCCCCAACCTGAACCTGGCTGAGTAAAGTGCCAGCACCATGGATCCATTTTGCGCAAACTGCGCCTTCAGTTCAAGTTCAACTTGTTTGATTGCATTCTTCCACTGGAACTAAGATGTGTTTTTTTTTTTTTCCCTTCTCGTATGGAACTCTGACTTTTGCTTATCTTCCAGCAAACCTTTCAGGTGGACCGTGCACCTTTACATGAGCAGAACTCATGCCACATCAAATTGCTAACACTGTTGAATTAGAGACTCATTCAGAGTACAAATTGCCCAGTCTTTTCTATGTAGATGTATCTGATGTGAAAGGTTATGAAATCAATGTGTTAATTCACTTCTATTGCTTTACAGGGATTGCTTTGATCTGATATTTTTTTTTGTTTTTGTTTGAAACAAGAGATATGTGAAACAAAAATTCATTGGTCAAAGGGCGGAATGTACTGCCATTTGATAAAGTTTGTTTTGACCAATGACTTTGTGTTTCACCACTGCGCATATTAGTTGCTCAATGTTCACCAGTAGCACATGGTATGTTTTGTTCAGTTGAGCCGCCTATGGGCTTTGACATGGCATTAGCCATTACTTTCTGTATTCAGTTTAGCCGCCTATGGGCTTTGACATTGCATTAGTCATTACATTCTGTATTCTGCCTATTGGCTTTGACATGGCATTAGCCATTACTTTCTGTATTCAGTTTAGCCGCCTATGGGCTTTGACATTGCATTAGTCATTACATTCTGTATTCTGCCTATTGGCTTTGACATGCTGTATCCAGTCTAGCCGCCTATTGGCTTTGACATTGCATTCCTATTGGCTTTGACATGATGTATTCAGTTTAGCTGCCTATTGACTTTGACATGCTATTAGATATTCTGCCTATTGTCTTTGACATGATATTATATATTGCATTTTGTATTCAGCTTAACTGCCTATTGGCTTTGACATGATATTATACATTGCACTTTGTATTCAGCTCCGCTGCCTATTGGCTTTGACATGATATTATACATTGCATTTTATATTCAGCTCAGCTGCCTATGGGCTTTGATATGATATAAGACATTGCATTTTGTATTCAGCTTAGATGCTTATTGGCTTTGACATGACACTGGACATTGCATTTGATATTTAGGTTAGCTGCCCATTGCCTTTAACGTGGAGTTAGATCTTGCAGTTGAGAATCCAAGCTGTATTTTTCCAAGCTGTGTTTTTGCACCAGATGAACCAAGATGTTTTGCTCTCACAGTAGACTAGATATGATAAGAGAGAGTACATGGGTGTTGTTTTTTCTTCGCTTGAGCTTGGGAACAGGAGTAGTCTTGGAGACCTGGCCAGTCTCCAAAAGGCTTGCTCAGTTTCCCAGGTCTGAGAGGAGGGGGCACACCTTTGTAATGAATGTAACAGGCTGCAGAGGGTCAGATTCGAATCTGCCGGACCTCGTGCTGGAGCTCGGCGCCAGCTGCCAGCAATCCCGTGTGGGTAGATGAATCTCTCTTTCTCGCGGCTGACAGGGGTCCTCAGCTTGCAGACCTTAGAAAGATGAAGCTGTGAATAGTTCCCACACGGTGAAGTATTTGTTTTGCTTTGCATTCAATATCTTATAAATATAACCTGCTGTGTATATTGCAAACTGATATATTTTGTTTGATTAACGCGGACTTGAAAGCTACTAATTCGTCATTCATAAAAATTGTGGTTGGGGAAGAATTAACAACAATAAAAGTCTTCTTTGACCTCAGAAGTGCATTTCTGTTGTGTTATGTTAGTGCTTAGAAACTAGATAAGAGGAAAGCACTACACCTGCCAATGTCTCACCAGCACAACCCACCCTAAACAACACCAACCCCTGAATGCCAACACAAACCATAGACAGCCACCACCAAAGCATGACCATTGCACATACCCATACACCCCCCCCCCCCCAAACCCTCACAACACCTCCCACAAGGGAATGCCAGCACTGGGGGACAAGGGCACTCAAAATGCACGCCATGGCACACACAGAAACAATAACCATACTCCTTTACCCCTGCAGGGCCCGAACGCCAACACACCGCCACGGAGGGTCCAGATTTGTCCATCCCACCCCCAGAACAGGCCCCCAGCGAGGACAGCAGCTCTGTCGACCTAGAACCTGACGACCAGCCCGGACCATCGGGGACCTCTGGACAGTCGGTTCCCCACACACAGACACAGGCCACAGCAGACCCAAACCCCTCTGGGAACACCAGCACAGCTCCCACCCAGCGGGCCCATGCCTCTGTCTCGCGGATGCGTCAATCAGCGGTGTGTCCGCCACTACAGGGCACCCAGGCTGACCCAACACCCCAACAACAACAGGGACCTGGGGGCAGTGGTAGTGGGCACACCGTCCAGGGGACAGAGGCCCGGGGAAACAGGGCAACTGGGAGGGCTGCTGTGCGACAGGGGGGGGAGGACAGGCCCAGGGAACCGACTCTCCAAGAGGCCCTCACCACCATCATGGGAGCATATCATCACTCCCAGGAGACGATGGCGACGGTACTGGCCAGGTTCACCGAGATCCAGGCACAGCAGGAGGAACGGTACATGGGGTTCAGCAATGAACTCAGGAACATTGCTACCGCTATGGGGACCATAGTCCAGGCCCTCAACCGGATAGAAACCACATTGCGGGACCGTGTGGCACCGCAAAGGGCCCCTGTCATTAGCCAGGAACAGCCTACCACCTCCGCCGGCGCTAGTGGTCAGGAGGCCCCCACAGAACGACGGGCCACCAGTACCCCACCTCCTGCTGAAGAACAACCACCCCGCAAGAGGAACCTGAGATCTCAAAGGAAGACAGAGTAGGATGCCAAGACCCCCACCAGCCTAATATCCCCCCGGATGTCATTCCACTGTCCCACAGTGTCACCCTGTCCAACCTTGAACTGCCCCTGCTCCATCCTTCCACAGGCATATGGACAATGCACCTGTGCGACCGAGAACTGGACTCTGCCATGGACATAACTCCACCCTCACCCATCACCGTTTTAATATCATGTACCAATATCTAGCACTAAAAATAAATCACTCATTGCACTGAAATCATTCTGGAGTCAGCCTGTATTATTTACAAATGTATAACACATTACTTATCAATAATGTTCTGTTATTTATGTGATGACAACATACCGATGTCAATAAGCATTAGTCCATGGGCTAACCAAGCAGAAGTCACGCAGTGGGTCATACAGCACTGAAAAGGGAAGGGAAAATCAAACATCAGTTTAAAAGAACTGGGGGGAAATACACAAAGTAAAGATGCAGTGGGCTTTCAGTAAATGTTAAATGGCGTGGGTGATTCCTACCTATGTGCTACTGAAAATACTGTTGGATAACTCTGTCCCTGTTGTCTGGGTCGTCCTCTTCGTCTTCCTCCTCTTCACTCTCCGCAGGCTCCACAGCTGCTTCAACACCACCATCTGGACCATCCTCCTGCAGGAAAGGCACCTGACGTCGCAATGCCAGATTGTGAAGCATACAGCAGGCCACGATGATCTGGCACACCTTCTTTGGTGAGTACATCAGGGATCCCCCTGTCATATGCAGGCACCTAAACCTGGCCTTCAGGAGGCCAAAGGTTCTTTCAATGATCCTCCTAGTTCGCCCATGGGCCTCATTGTACCGTTCCTCTGCCCTGGTCCGGGGATTCCTCACTGGGGTCAATAGCCAAGGCAGGTTGGGGTAACCAGAGTCACCAATTAGCCACATACGTTGTGTCTGTAGCTGTTCTATCACATAAGGGATGCTGCTATTTCGCATCACATACGCGTCATGCACTGACCCAGGGAACATGGCATTCACATGGGATATGTACTGGTCAGCCAAACAGACCACCTGGACGTTCATCGAATGGTAACTTTTCCTGTTTCTGTACACCTGCTCATCGTCTTTTGGGGGGTACTAAAGCCACATGGGTCCCATCAATGGCACCAATTATGTTGGGGATATGTCCAAGGGCATAAAAATCACCTTTCACAGTGGCCAAATCAACCTCCTCAGGGAATACAATGTAGCGCCGCATGTGTTTCGTCAGGGCAGACAACACTCTAGACAAGATTTTTGAAAACATAGGCTGAGACATTCCAGATGACATGGCCACTGTTGTCTGGAATGAGCCACTTGCCAAAAACTGGAGGACTGACAGAACCTGCACTAGAGGGGGAATTCCTGTGGGTTGGCGGATGGGGGACATCAGGGCTGGCTCCAGCTGGGCACACAGTTCATGTATAGTGGCTCGGTCAAGTCGGTATCGTAGTATGATATGGCGTTCTTCCATTGTCGACAGGTCCACCAGCGGTCGGTACACGCGAGGATTCATCCTTCTCCTCGCAAGTCCCAGCGGACGGTGCCTAGGAAGAACAACATGGCGCACAGAGTCAAGCAAATCACAGGTACGTTCACCACTGCATGCATAGCACACGATTATCTATGTATTGAAAGGCATGTATGTGTGGCAATGCAAGGCCTAGGCCTGTGTGACGCAGTACAAATTATGCCATGTGGGCCCTTGAAATGGCGGCTGCCTGACCTGTGAAGTGGGACAATGGGATGTGAGGTCAATGCGCTGGCGTGGCACACCGTGGCGGTAGGCGGTCGAAGACCGCTATACGAAGCCGCATTGGCTAACATTGAGGCCTATGGGTTTCAGGAGCCAATGACGAGGTGCGCCGGCGGTCGCGGTACGCACCGCCGCGGTACGCACCGCCGCGGGCGTGACCGCCATTTTCTATCTGCTTAATCACTCGAGACCTGATCATCCACAGGAGAGGACCTATACTGCAAGTGCTGCTGTGACCTCGGTCTGGAAGTGACAATGGCTGCTGCGACTGGGGAAAGGGCCCCTGCCTTCACGTCTGAGGAGTTGAAGAAACTTGTGGATGGGGTCCTCCCCCAGTATGCGTTACTCTACGGTCCTCCAGACCAACAGGTAAGTACACTGGGTGCACATTGAATGGGCTATGCCTGTGTGGAGTGGGGTGGATGTAAGTTGGTGGGGTGGGGTGCGAATGAGGAGTGCAACGCACGACAGATGAGAGCATGTGCCATATGGCAAGGTTGGGGAGGGGGGGCCAATCGCATCTAACATGCAGAAAATTGATGATCTTTCCTTCCCACCCTGTACATGTCAAATAGGTCAGCGCCCATCAGAAAGTGGACATTTGGCGTGCCATCGCCAAGGAAGTCCGGGCCCTGGGGGTCCACGTCAGACGGGGCACCCACTGCCGCAAGAGGTGGGACGACATCCGCCGCGGGACCAGGAAGACCGCCGAGTCACTGCTGGGGATGGCCTCCCAACCTAGGAGGGGTGCCAGTCGTACCCTGACCCCCCTGATGTCCCGGATCCTGGCGGTGGCCTACCCTGATTTGGATGGGCGCTTGAGGACATCACAGCAGACACAAGGGGGTGAGTATCAGCACATTCTGCTATCTCTCTGCGCAGTGGAGGCGTCTGGGTGGGGGAGGAGGGTTGTGGGTGACATTAGGCCAGGGCACTTTCTGTAGTGTAGTCCTCTCCTTTAGGCATGGCCCTGTGCTCCCGGCATCCACCTCTGTAGGGTGACAAGTACAGCTATCGATGGTCCAGCATCACACATGTGCGCCTTTGTCGTCTCTAGACCTGTTGTCCTAGTCAGAAGTACTGAGTAGTGTACCCCGAATGCGCGGCTTAGTGCATGAGGCTCCTGTGTCTGTCCTCTCCGCCAACGGTGTTGACATTGCATGCACTCAACCTGGTCTTCGTTTTTCTCCCCCCACCCTTCTTCTTCATCTTCTTGTGCATGTGTGCATTAGCATCATCAGGCGGAGGAGAATTGGCATCGGAGCACGAGGGGGCTGCAAGTCACAAGGCCCCAGTGGGACCAGGAACAGACACCGAGGGCACCAGTGATCCGGAGGGCGAGGGGAGCACCACAATGGGGACCGGTGGTGACACCAGCGACAGCGACACGTCCTCGGATGGGAGCTCCCTAGCGGTGGCGGCAACATCCGGGCCCCCCGCCTCTACAGGTACAGCCGCCACCCAGCGCACCAGCCCCGCCCTCCCAGCAGCCCCTCAGCCTACGCTCCGTGCCCGCTCGCCCAGGAAGGCGGGCGTCTCCTTCGACCCAGGCACCTCAGCCCCTGCCCCTGTTACCCCTGCTGCCCTCAGTGAGGAGGTCATTGACCTCCTGAGGACCATCATTGTTGGGCAGACTACCCTTTTGAATGCCATCCAGGGGGTAGAAAGGGAGGTGCATCGGAGCAATGCCTACCTGGAGGGCATTCATTCGGGTCAGGCTGCCCATCAACGATCGTTCAATGCTCTGGCCTCAGCACTGACGGCAGCCATTGTCCCTGTTTCCAGCCTCCCTCTTCTGACTGCCTCCAGCCTGTCTCTGTCTCCTGTTCCTCAGCCTATCCCATCCACACCATCAGACCAGAATGCACACACCTCAACACCCAAGGGCAGCTCATCCAGACACAAGCACCACAGATCCCACAAGTATTCACGCAAGCAACACCCAGATGCAGACATTCCAACAGTCACTACCACCTCTGTGTCCCCCTCCTCCTCGTCTCCCTCCTCCCTCCCTGTGACGTCTACACTCACACCTGCATGCACACCACCATCAGCCAGTGCTTCCATCACCAGCACACCCTCCAGTCCAGTCCGCACACGTGCAGTCACCACCCCCACTACCATTTACACGTCCCCTGTGTCCTCTCCCACTGTGTCTGTCACCCCCTCTTCCAAGACACACAAACGCAGGCAGACACCCACCCAACAGCCATCCACCTCACGACAGCCTCCAGCACAAGCACCTGCACCTGCACCGAAAGACAGCACACCTGACTCTCCTACAACCACATCCTCTTCCTCCACTCCCATCACCACTTCTCCTACCTTTTACCTTGGTCCTAAGAAAGTTTTCCTTGCTAATCTTGACCTCTTTCCCTCCACTGACCCACCCCCTCCATCTGCAAAGAGTCCCAAGAGCACCTCAGCCACCACCAGCCCAGCTTCGAGTGTCACTGTGGTGCATGGGTTCTGGAGCCCACCCTTTGCCAGCAGTGACACTTCAATCAGCAGCAAGGGGACAGCCAGCCCCCCACCAGGCAAGAGGACCAGGAAGCTAAAGGGCCGCCATGAGAGGACTGACACGCCTACCCCCAAGGAGCAAAGTTCGCCCACTTCACCAGCCACAACATCTAGGGGAGGCAAGGGCCTGAGAGCCCCATCTAAGGAGCGAAAGGGCAGCAGGGCGGAAAAGTCAGCCAGCCGGAGCGCGGAGCAGGAGGGGCCCACAAGCCCCATCCCGGGTGTTAGGAAGAACATCAAAGGGCCCAGGACTCCGTCACCGAAGGGTCCAGCAACAGCAAGGTCGGAGGGCGACTGAGCAGGGAGTCCAGGCCAGGTCTGGCTCCCTTGACCTACTGGACGAGCACCGCTGAACAGGGCCCCGCCGTGCAGAAGAGCACCGCTAAACAGGGCCCGCCGTGCAGAAGAGCACCGCTGAACAGGGCCCCGCCGTGCAGAAGAGCACCGCTGAACAGGGCCCCGCCGTGCAGAAGAGCACAGCTGAACAGGGCCCCGCCGTGCAGAAGAGCACCGCTGAACAGGGCCCCGCCGTGCAGAAGAGCACCGCTGAACAGGGCCCCGCCGTGCAGAAGAGCACCGCTGAACAGGGCCCGCCGTGCAGAAGAGCACCGCTGAAGAGGGCCCCGCCGTGCAGAGGAGCACCGCTCCGCTGGGCCCCACCGTCTCAAGCACCGCTCCGCTGGGCCCTTCCTGTCAAGCACCGCTCCGCTGGGCCCCGCCGTCTCAAGCACCGCTCCGCTGGGCCCCGGCGTCTCAAGCACCGCTCCGCTGGGCCCTTCCTGTCAAGCACCGCTCCGCTGGGCCCCGCCGTCTCAAGCAACGCTCCGCTGGGCCCCTCCGTCTCAAGCACCTCTCCGCTGGGCCCTTCCTGTCAAGCACCGCTCCGCTGGGCCCCGCCGTCTCAAGCACCGCTCCGCTGGGCCCTTCCTGTCAAGCACCGCTCCGCTGGGCCCCGCCGTCTCAAGCACCGGTCCGCTGGGCCCTTCCTGTCAAGCACCGCTCCGCTGGGCCCCGCCGTCTCAAGCACCGCTCCGCTGGGCCCTTCCTGTCAAGCACCGCTCCGCTGGGCCCCGCCGTCTCAAGCACCGCTCCGCTGGGCCCCGCCGTCTCAAGCACCGCTCCGCTGGGCCCTTCCTGTCAAGTACCGCTCCGCTGGGCCCCGCCGTCTCAAGCACCGCTCCGCTGGGCCCTTCATGTCAAGCACCGCTCCGCTGGGCCCCGCCGTCTCAAGCACCGCTCCGCTGGGCCCCGCCGTCTCAAGCACCACTGGCACAATGACAGTGCCGGATCTGTCTCGAGCTACTGTTCACGGTTCACTGTGCCCACCATGCCTCCTCCTTGACCGGTGGAGACTGTTATCCACCTGATGGACTGTGGCTTTGCACTCCCCAGGATGGCAGAGTGGGCAAGCCACCCACTGTAGAGACTTGAGAGACTGTGGCTTTGCACTCCCCAGGATGGCAGAGTGGGCAAGCCACCCACTGTAGAGACTTGAGAGACTGTGGCTTTGCACTCCCCAGGATGGCCGAGTGGGCAAGCCACCCACTGTAGAGACTTGAGAGACTGTGGCTTTGCACTCCCCAGGATGGCACAGTGGGCATGGTGGCCCCTTCGTGGATCTGGCGTCGTGGACTCATATGGCTGTGGTGGCCCCCCCTTCCATTCCCCCTAAGGTGCCTGTAGTTTTTTCATCAGATGCCCCTGCAGTGTTCTCTCCAAAGGACTCATGTCTCCTGTGTGGGCTTTGCCCTTGTGTTGATACACTTTGGCCCACGGACACTTGGAATATCGTTAGATGTGCAGGACTTATTGCCTCGGTTTATCGTATGCACTGGATATTGAATTGGTTTTTTTGAATTGTTATTGCTATTTGACCGTGACTAATCAGTGGTTTTTATTTCCCATAAATTTCGAGTCACAATTTAATTATGTCCTTGCTTTTTTTACGGGGGTTTGGGTGGTGTCACTGTGACTTGTTGCTCTGCATTGGTGTGTACATGGTTTGGGGGGGTGGGTGTATCGCGTATGTGTGTGCACGTAACCTTTCGTCCTCCCCCCTCCCCTGTGTCGTAGGTGCAGTACTCACCGTTGTCGTCTGCGCCGGCGTTCGTACTCGTGGTAGATGAGCAGGTAGACGAGAGCAGGTAGGATGTTTAATTCGGGTTCCATGCTGTCCTCCTTCCTCGTGGAGTGCGTAGAGGTGCGCGTTTTCCCGTTCGTAGTCTGTTTCCGCCGTGTTTTTATCGGCGGTGCTCCCGCCCCAGAAAAGGTGGTGGATTGGCCGGTCATAATAGTGTGGGCGGTACATTGTCTGCCGCCTGTCTGTTGGTGGTGACCGCCGCGCTGTTTGTCGGTCCCGCCGTGGCGGTCGGAGTGTTAATGTGGCGGGCTGTGTTGGCGGTTCCCGCCAGGGTCAGAATTCCATTTTTTGGAACGCCGGCCTGTTGGCGGGTTGGCCGCCGCTTTATCACCGACCGCCAGGGTTAGAATCACCCCCTATGCCTTTTTACCATGAAAACAGTGTTTTTGGTTGCAATAATGTCAGCTCACCCCTTGAATGAACTGGAGGCACTCTCGGTTCCAGCCACCTTATATAACATTTTTCCAGGTAAAGTGCAGTTGAGAACTCCTGCTGCATTTTTTACAAAGCAGTAACAACTGTCTTGCCTGTCTTTGTAGAGCAGGCTGTCCCTATTTCAGCATTATATGCCTCATTTCACCCTTGAAAGTAGGAGGTGTGACTTCATTGACTGGATACCAAAAGATCCCTACGTCTTCCCATTAATTGGACTAGAGACCCCCCAGGTGGAAGATCTGTTCTGCGTGGGTTTCCTAAGGGCAAAGAAAAGCAGTGCAGGAAAGAACCATCTCTAGGTAGATAGTCCTCTGCATTAAAAGCTTCTATTAACTAGACGAGAAGCAGACCCTGAAAGGTTATGGGTTCATTCCAATCTAGATAAGACAGCTACTACTGTGTTTTCACATGGAATGCCCATCCTGCAAATGTTGAGCTGCTACATGGGCATCATTGTGCATGACCATGAAGCCCTTCTTTCTTGACAGTCAGGTCCATAGGGATAGGTATTTTGCCATTTCCGTCTTGCAGGAGATGTTGGTATGTGCCATTTCACAGACCCACCACCTTGGGAGGTACTGCTTTGGTATCTGTTTACAAGGTAGGAAATACGCGGTTAGAAGTATCGATCAGAAGAACAAGTTACTTACCTTTGATAAATCTCTTTCTGGTAGATACTTTAACTATATATCCCACATCCCCGGCCCCCACTCCCACCAGGACCCCTGTTTTCTAGAATGAACTTTTTAATTTAAAAAGGTCTCAATCTGGAGATGTGCTGTAAGGCTATACTAATTTACTGATGGGCTCTGCATCTGAGTCCTGGAAGGCAAGTCACCTTATAGGCAAGAAAAGTGAATTACATCAGGATGACATCATTTTCGTCTAAATGTCACAAGACAGGACTATGATCAATCAAAATGCTTCTAGGCTGCAGTTAGAAACATTGTTGTGCCTGAGTCATATAACCACTGCCTACATTGCCAACAAGTCACTGGTGTAGTCGTGACTCTTGTTGAACAGATGTTTAGAATGTGCCCCTTCCAAGTGAGTTGCAATATTACATAAACATCTTACAAATCTATTGCAGAAATGTTAATCAAACACCATAGCCGAGGTGAAGAATGTAAATACAAGGATTTTCCCTTCTGGCTGAGGCTCCTGTGTGATGTGAGGGACTCTGTGGCCTATCCATGCATTGTGAGGCAGGTTGTGGCAGCCTGGAACGTGGCAATGCAGGGTGTAGTCCGGTACAAGCTGTATGCTAGACAGCTGCCTCTTTGGTGGCTGAGCCACTCCAGCAGATGCACCCAGTGATAGACATTATCCCCTAGTGTAGGAAGCTGGGCCGGTGTGTGGTGGGTACCCAAGGTATTCACACCTTATACCAGGTCCAGGTATCCCCCCTGTTAGTCAAGTGTAGGCAGTGTCTAGAAGCCAGACTCTCTAGAGGAACTGTGGATGAGCAGCCAAGAATTATCTAGGAGACTTGCAAAGCTATATGCAATACCACTGTAGTAACACAGCACTTAAACACATGAAAAAAACACTCAGTTGAACAAAAATAAAGTTACTTTATTTTTGAAACACAATACCACAAATTACTATAAGGGCAACCCTCCAGTAGGAGGTAAGTAATACACTAAATATATACACTAGCAATCAGAGTTAGGCATTGAAAAGGTTAGAAAACAGTGCAAATAGCAATAACCAATAGTGACCCTAGGGGGAGCAGAAACCATATACTAAAAAATTGAATGCGAACACAGGACCCCCACCTAGGTAAGAAGAATATGTAGAGGAGAGCTGGGAGTACTAGAAAACCATAGAGGTAAGTAACACAGTACCGCTTAGCAACCAGGAAAGCAGGAGTAAATCACTGGATTTTCCCCAAAACACCCAGAGAAGACTGCAAGAAACCAGCAGTGGATTCCTGGAGAAGAAGACCTGTGAAGAGAGGGGACTAAGTCCAAAAGTCACAGTGGAGTCCAGGAGTTGTAGGAGCTACTACCCACCCAGCTGTACTTGCAGGAGGTAGTCGACGGTGATGAAGAACTGGTCAGCACTATAGCCCTGGAGCTGGAGGAGAGTTCCTGATGGATACAGAAGGTGTCCCACGCTGGAGTGAATACTGCAGATGGATGTCAGTGCAAGAATTCCACCAACAAGCCTTGGCAAAGGCAAACTCGCGGTTAGTGGAAAAGTAGTGCTGCCGGGGACCAGCAAGGCCCAGGAGGACTCAACCGAGGAGGGGAAGTCACAGGGGATCCTCAGCATCACAGAGAGTCCACAGGAGTGGAGTCAGAACCCACAGGAGTCCCACAGGGTGGGGACAAAGGAGTCGCAGAAGGAGCACACGGAGCACTACAGAAAGAGATCTCACACCACAGGAGACCCATGCAGAGGGCTGTGCGTCGCAGGAATGAGTGATGGGGACTGGAGCTACACATCACGTGAAGATCCCTTGGAGGAGATGCAAACAAGCTTTAGCAGCTGCAAAAGACGTGGTGCATGAGGGTACTGTCAAAGGCTTACCTGCGTGGAAAGGCAAAGGCTCACCTCCACCAACGTTGGACAGCTGGCAGAGAGGACCAAGAGGACTACTCTGGATCACCACTCGTGATGCAGGATCCACACAGCTCAAGATGAGGGGAGATCCACGGAGCGGGATGTCGTTTGCTGTAGGCACCTGTGGTTGCATCGGAGCGACTCCTTCACTCCAAAGGAGATTGATTCTTCTTCTTGTGCAGGCTGAAGAGTTGCTGAGGATGCACGGCCAGGGAAATGTTGCAAAGCTGGCAGGAGTTGTGGAAACTAAGTTGCGGAAGAGTCTTCTTCGTTGATTGTAGCATTGTCGGTTTCTGGAGGGTCCAGTCGCAGTTCCAGTGGCTAGAAGTCGAAGTGGAGGTTGCAGAGGAATCCTGCTGCAGTCTTGCAAGCTGAATCTGAGGTCCCACCCAAAAGAGAGACCCCAAATAGCCCCGAAAGGGGGATTGCTCACCTAACCAGGTAAGCATTATCAGGAGGGGGCACTAACCTCACCTGTCTGGACTGGCCACCCAGATGCTCCCAGAGTTCCCTGACAACCTTAGAAACAAGATGGCAAAACCCAGGGACACTCTAGAGGAGTGCTGGGCACCACCCCTGGGGTGGTGATGGACAGGGGAGTGGTCACTCCCCTTTCCATTGTTCAGTTTCACACCAGAGCAGGGACTGGGGGCCCCTGAACCAGTGTGGACTGGTTTATGCACGGATGGCACCGAATGTGCCCTTCAAAGCATACCAGTGTCTTGGGGAGGCTACCCCTCCTAAGCCAGTCACACCTATTTCCAAAGGGAGAGGGTGTTACCTCCCTCTCCCAAAGGAAATCCTTTGTTCTGCTTTCCTAAGCTTGATCAGATCAAGCAACAGGAGGGCAGAAACCTGTCTGGGGCTCCTCCAAGGAGCCCACAGAGTTCATGGAATCATATTTCCAAAGTCTTGCAAAAGTATTGGGGTATGATTCCGAGATTTTTTATACCAAACATCCCTAGTTTCGGAGTTACCATTATGTAGCTTGACATAGATAGTGACCTATGTCCAGTACGCGCATACAATGGCATCCCCACACTCAAAGTCCAGGAAAGTGGGCCTGGAGTTTGTGGGGGCACCTCTTCTAGTGCATTGGTGCCCTCACACACAGGTAATTGCACCCTGCTCTCTGGGCTAGGAGAGCCTGCCATAGGTGTAACTTACAGTGACCTGGTTCAGTGACCTGGTAGTGAAAGGGTGCATCCACCCTTTCACGCAGGCTGCAATGGCAGGCCTGCAGAACACTTTGCATGGGCTCATTATGGATGGCATAATACAAGCTGCAGCCCTAGGGATCCTCTGGTACCCCCAATGCCCTGGGTACCTATGTACCATATACTGGGGACTTACATGGGGGTATCAGTATGCCAAATGAGGTGTGAAAAAAGGTTCCAGCAACCAAGGTTAAAGGACAGAGCATAATTGCTTGGGTCCTGGTTTGCTGGATCCCAGTGAACACAGTTAAACACAGTGACAAACAGGCCACAAAGTGGGGGTAATCATGCTAGAAAGAGGCTACTTTCCTGCACCTGGACAGAGGACGGATGTGGGATACTGGGGGGGTCTGTATCAGGGCGATACCTTTATCTCTGGGGAGTACTTCAGCCTTGCCTCATGGCAGTTTTTACAGTGTGCCAAGATATCCTGCACAATCCAGTAGCTGTGGCCTGCGTTTCCCGCGCAGCCACAGGAGTCGCAGGTATGGTGTCTCATCCTAGTTATGGGATCCAGCAGGGGCCTGATCTCATGGCTGTATGCGGCCCTCAATTCAGACCAGCAGGCAGACCCGATGCACATTCACTGGTTATGGTACATGGAGCTTGATAGCCCACTGATTGATAGAGAATGGGATAGAGCATGTACATAGGTGAGGGAAGTAGCAAGTAAAGCTTGGTTAAACGTATACAATTCAACTACCTACACCACATGTATTTAACACCCCAGAGACTACATATAATTATCCCTGCCAGTAGTGAAGGATACCTGCAATGGGCTGGTAGTCCTGTGACATTCCTCCCCATGACCTGGGACTGCCCGTGCTGTGAGAATATTGGCACGTGGTCCTTGAGGAGCGTAGGGAGGGTGGGGGTTGGGTGACTGCCTTGCAGCTGGAAGCCTCTCCCAGACTCTGCTTGCTTGGCCTCATCCCAACCCGTCATGTTGAGGTTAAGATTTGCGCATGCTTTGAGACTAGTGTTGGCAAGGCGGCGAATAGCTATCCATTGGATGGCAGCCACATCTCCCCTTGTTGGCAAATGGTGGGAGGATCTAGGGGAGTGGGCCCTGGCGGAGGAGATATGACTGCGCAAGGTCAGAATTGATTAGAATGCGGAAAGAGACCTTGGATGTTCGGAGAAGATGGTCAACCAGTTGACAGCTTCAGAGCCAGATGATGTCCCTCTGGAGACAGGTTATGTTGTATCCCCAAGGGCTGCTATTGGAGAACTGCTCCAGATCAGAGGGGAATGGTTGTGGATTTGAGGGGCCATGGAAGGGTAATCGATGTGGTTGCAGGCTTGTTCTTTGTTTGGACCAGAGGTGGGGCCCCTGGGACTGTGATGTTCAGGGAATATATGCATCACCCCTCCCCCTGTCCCTGGTTGATGTGACAATGGTGCTTGCTGGAGCCCCGCTGCGCTGGCCGGACTCTCTTGTTATAGCAGCTGCTGTTCTTATTGCCTATTGATGTTTGTTTTACTACAGCCCTCAAGGTTTGTTACCACTGGACTGGCCCATAGTGCCCCTCCCACCTTGTAGACGGTTGGATACTTTGCATTGATTTGTGTATGTGCCATCATATAGGTCACAAAACCATTGTATAATAATGTCTGTCATGATATTTGTTGTAAAGTATTTAAAAAAACACAAGAATTTGCAGACTTTCATCGCAAGACAAACAGAATCACTCGACGCTAGTATTTTCCCCCTGGTGAAAGACTATTTTTTTTCTCCCCACCAAACCCACTGACATTGCACCATCTCAAACCGCAATGCTGTATAGTTATGTGGTGCATTGCAGGAGATGAAATGTTAGTGAGTTTTAAAGACACAGTGAAAAGTCTCCATATCATATGTATATTGACTGTGTCCTGATCATCATACCATTCAAGCGATAGCCATCATTAGGAAGTGCATGCTTGACTGCAACTTTGTTGTGGGTTTAGAGAATCAGTTTAACTCTGAACTCATGCCGGACATCTGAATCATTACTGCCACACATCCATTGTGAAGATCATGGCAGTGTTACATTTCTGTGCTACTGGTTCCTTTCAGAAGCTTTCAGTGAAGGAATGCCTCAATTTTATCTGCTGCTCTTACCCAGTTTCTGGAAGTTATGCTCAGGCATAAACCTGAGTATGTTTGATTCCTGGTAGTTATGCCAACCGTCAACTACATCAAGGCAGAGTTCTATGTATTGAAAAGCATGCCACACTGTGGTAAGTTCCACTGATGGCATCAGTGTTGCAATGGTGTTCTCTCATGACTAGAAGCAAGTCAACCACAATAGGAAGCAATTCCATTTCATCAGTGTACAGATGGTTTGCACTAGAGACCTCCACATCACCGGTGTCTGTGCAAGATTTCCCGGTTCTACCCATGACTCGCAGGTGTTATGCAACAGTAGTGCACCAAAACAGATAGCAGGCTTTGACCTGAGGAGGGGCTTGCCTGCTGGCAAGTCATCTATTATGTTTCAGTCAGGCATCGGATGGCTATCAACATCTTTCAGTTTTCTGGTTTTGAGGGGACTCATGGTATCCAAGTTGTACATGGCTATTGATCCATCTGAGAACTCCAATAACACCAGGAAAAACCTGCTTCATTGAGGCTCATTTTCAAACCAGGTGTCCTGTGGAGCTGACTTTTCGGCTCCATGAAGGCCTGTTTCAGGTGCCTGGACAAGTTTAGAGGGGGCTTCATCTGCTCCTGGTCTCCTTGTAAGGTCTGCAAGATTGTGGTTCTGTATGGTATGCTTCACAACACTGTCCAGCGGAGGAAAATTCTATCCCTTCCAGATGATGATTATATTGGCAACTGGAAGGTGATGTTTTCGACATGCTTCAGCAAAGTGATGAGGAAGGTTATAACCTCAGGTGTGAGCTTACTTAAATAACATTTGGCTGATGGTACATGTTTTCAATGGGTATGTTATTGGTAGGTCAGGGGCATGTTATTTTTGCCAATGGTAAGCAAAACATGACATTTGTATTTGGATAAATTGGTATGTTTTGTGTCACAAAAGCACTCTTGAGGTGAACTGGGAGAGATACATGACATTTACATTGTTAACAGCCAAAAGTGATTCATGATCATGCCTGATGTTTCCTATTTCACCTGTTAAGAAAGGCTTTTCAGTCAAGCTATTTAATGCTATGGCTAGCCTGTAAGATCCTGCCCCTGCAGACCTGATCTTTGTTTCTCCCCACGTGGAGAACTGACCCAAAATGGGAGATATCACAGCAGGTCAGCACAGAGAACATAGCATGTGTGGCACCTGTATTTCAGAACAGTACTCAACAAAACTAGCAGAAACTCCTGCAAGAATCGACAAGTCTCTGCGGTCATCTTGGTTGTGAACGTATATAAATATCATGCCCAAACAGCAACAAACTGCCAGTTCTACCATTGTACTCAAGCTCCAGAGACCTTAGACTTCACAATACTGCCCCTGCACTTACCTGAGACTTTGCAAGAACTTACGTGAGTGGAATTCTGATCTCATCAACCCTACGTCTTTGTTCTTGGAAGACCATGTAAGAAGCTGGCTCTGTTTTACTATACCAAAGTAAGATATTGTGTTTACAGAGTCCATGGATCCCCAGAGGCTATACACAGGCTAAAGTAGATAATACTAATACTCTCTTTTGTGGTAGTGTAGTTGAGCACTTAGGCTTATCAGAGGGTAGTGCTAAGCAGTTGTTGCAAAGACACAGTCATGAAATGAGGCATACACTCAATCACTAATTCCAGGCCAATGTTTTTATGTATCAAAAATATATTTTGTTACTTTATTTCTAGAACCAAAGGTAAGTACAGTTTCAAGAATGTATCACTTTCAAGTATCAAATGCATTTTACTCACAGATAAAACAGTTTTCAGTTAAGTAATACTTTTTAATTTTAAAAGCAGAAACATAGTGTAATTTCTCATTGAAAGCAATGCAGTCCCAGGTGGGGAAGGTAACAACACAATTTGCAGGCACGTACTCGAACCCAGTCTTCAGCTTTTGAGGTGTCCACAGGAAGACACTAAGGGGGTCATTCTGACCCTGGCGGTCATTGACCGCCAGGGCCAACGACCACGGAAGCACCGCCAACAGGCTGGCGGTGCTTCCTGGCCAATTCTGACCGCGGCGGTAAAGCCGCGGTCAGAAAAGGGAAACCGGTGGTTTCCAGGCCGGTTTTCCCCTGGCCAAAGGAATCCTCCATGGCGGCGCTGCAAGCAGCGCCGCCATGGAGATTCCGACCCCCTTCCCGCCAGCCTCTTCCTGGCGGTTTACACCGCCAGGAAGAGGCTGGCGGGAACGGGTGTCGTGGGGCCCCTGGGGGCCCCTGCACTGCCCATGCCACTGGCATGGGCAGTGCAGGGGCCCCCTAACAGGGCCCCAGCAAGATTTTCAGTGTCTGCTTGGCAGACACTGAAAATCGCGACGGGTGCCACTGCACCCGTCGCACCCCAGCAACTCCGCCGGCTCCATTCGGAGCCGGCTTCATTGTTGCTGGGTCTTTCCCGCTGGGCCAGTGGGCGGCCTTTTGGCGGTCGCCCGCCGGCCCAGCGGGAAAGTCAGAATGACCGCCGCGGTCATTTGACCGCGGTGCGGTCTTCTGGCGGTCTCCACCCGGTGGGCGGTGCCCGCCGCCCGCCGGGGTCGGAATGACCCCCTAAGGGTGCACCGCCAGCAACATGGGACCGGACGGCTGCAAAGGACAAACTTGGTGTCAGGAGCCCAATGGAATCCTATGGAGACTGGGGGCACTTAGAAAGAAACAGCTTGCAGGTAAGTACCTGTGACTTCACGCCACATACCTGGGAGGTTTAGATCAGCTTCAGGAAGGCCACAGGTCAACACCAAACACACACCCTCAGCGGCAAGGGGATGACTGGGTGCAGGGTGCAAACACAGCATTGGGCGCCCAATGCTTTTCAATGAGGGAATGCCGAGGGTACAATGATGCTGCAGTTTGGTCCAGGAAGTCGGTTGAAGAAAACCAAATGCTGGACAAGTAAGTAGAGAGCCCTCTGGACATTGCTGAACTGTTGGCCAAGGCCGTGGGCTGCAGGTGCAGGGGTACTTTTAGGAATCGGAAAATCTTCACTGCTTCACTGGAGCTGGTCACGGTCAGATGGATCCTCTGGATTTAGGCTGCAGGCTTCATAGTGTGGGTCAGGAGGGGTCAACCCAGGGTGGACTCAGGGTTGACCTCACCTGGGGACCACCTGGACACGGGCCATGGGCATCTGGCGCAGAGTGGGTAGGACTCACGCATCCGGGGCAGTGCTGGGGCCCTTCTTGGAGGTTTCTTTGAGGACAGGGCCACTGTTTTTGGGAGATCTTGGTCCTTGGTTTGGCAGGCAGTCCCCTAAGGGGGTTCGTAGAGGTTGCTGGTCCTGCAGGATGATTTGTCTTCTTATAGTAGGCGTCTTGAGGCTGCAGACAGGCGGGGAGGGCTGGGGCCAAGTAAGTTATCGTCTGGAGTCTTCTCTGTTGGCGCAGCTCTTTAGTCCTTCTTCTTCTTTAAGGCCACCAGGAATCTGAAGAGCAGGGTTCACGGGTGCCCCTAAATACTAGATTCAGGGGCGTTACTGGGGTCAGACGGCAATAGCCAATGGCTACTGAGCCTGAGGGTGGCTACACCCTTCCTGTGCCCACTCCCTTTGGAGAGGGGCCACATTCCTAACATTATTGGCTAACATTCTCCAAAACAAGATGGAGGATTCTGCCAGGAGGGGTTCACCTCAGCTCTGGGCACCTTCGGGGTGGTCCCAGCAGGGGTGGACACTCCTTCTGGTGTTTACTCATTTTCCCACCGGACCTGCTGCCAAAAGTGGGGCTTGATCTGAGAGGCAGGTATCTTTACTATCTGGATTGCCCTGGGGCACTGTAACAAAAGACAGGATCATTTGAGGCTAAGCGCCAAGTGTTGCAGTTCCTGCAGGTGGGGGTGCGAATCACCTCCACCCAGAGCAAGATTTGTCCATGACCCCAGAAAGCACAAAGGCTCTCACCCAATGGAATTAGAAACGTGTCTGTTAGTGGCAGGCTGGCACAGACAGGTCAGCATCACACTAGAGGGTTGGGTGAATTATAGGTGGCATCTCTAAGATGCCCTCTTTCAATAAATTCAACCCTTGCATCAATGTGGGTTTATGGCGCTAAGAAGTTTCATACCAAACTAGGAGCATATTGCTCATGCAGCTATGCCCTCATCTGCGGTATAATGCACCCTGCCTTAGAGCTGTAAGGCCTGCTAGAGAGGTGACTTACCTATGCCACAGGCAGTGGTTTGTGGGCATGCCACCCAGAGAAGGATGCCATGTCGATTTCACCTTTTTCTCCTCACCCACACACCCAATCTCCAATTGCAGTGTGCATGTGTTTTGTGAGGGGTCCCTTAGGGTGGCACATTACATGCTACAGCCCTTAGATACCCACCCTGGCCACAGGACCTTGGTACCACTGGTACCTTTTACAGGGGACTTAGCTGTGTGCCAGGGGTGTCCTGATTGTGGAAGCAATGGTACAGTTTAGGGAAAGAGAACAGTTGCTGGGGTCTGGTTAACAGGATCCCAGCACACACTCAGTCAAGTTAGCATCAGATATAAGGCAAACGTGTGTGTGTGTGTGTGGTTGGGGGGAGTGGGTAACCATGCCAAAAGGGGCACTTTCATAAAGACCGAACTCAGAATGTCCTGAATTCCCAGATACCGTTGGAAACAAATGAGAGAAAAGTTACAGAAAGACTCAAAGTCCAAGTGGGAACAACTTATCTTATGATGAACGAGCAAAGAATACTTGTTTGATTTTAGTCACCAGGGCATAGGGTACACAGAATATATTCTAGTGTCATGCAAGACACACTGAATCCGAAAGACAAGACAAGAATTCTAGTTAATGAAGATCAAATAATCATTGTTAAACAGAACACAATAATAAAGTCAAAGATTAAAAACACCAAAGCCAAAAGACACTTTACACTGAAAGAATTATTCATGAAAAATAGTTCTCATCTCAAGTGCAATCCAAGCTAAAGAGCAGGCGTCACGCCATATGAAAGAACAAAGGCATATGACAATAATATGTGACCACGTAGACTGCAAAAAGGCTTAATCAATCATAACTGGAAAAACTTGTAAGAAACTATGATTGACAGCTACTAAAGTGTAATAATGTTACCATTGTTGTGATGTGACATTTGGGAAGTTTGCAAAGAAGTTCTAGTTGTAATTGATTTGAAACTAAGCCAATCGGTCATAGCATCTGTGTCTCTAATACAGGCAACCTTGAGGGGACTTAGAGAACTAACGAAGCACGCACCAGGTGGATCTCAGCATGATTCAAGTAAGTTGAACCCACAGACAGCAACCAAACCCCCATTGATCATCATATCGCCTCTCTCTTACAAGCCATTATCCCCTGTTGAACTACTGCAGTTCTCCAGTGACTGACGGGGAAGGTTGTTGCTGAACAGAGGTTTGAAAGGGTTACTCGTCACTCTTGCCAGAAGTCAAGTATCAGGTTAGTGGTTTCAAGTTCTGACATGATCTACTCTTCTTATAAAGTCCTAGGATATGTCATCTACTGGGGCCCTAGCACATTACTAGTGGATCATTTTGATTGTTGTACAGTTTCTGGCTTTATAGAAATCAGCGTTGCAAGGTACTAGCCCATTGCTGGAAGGCTATTGCTTCTGTTTGTAGTAGAATTCTTCTCAGTTGTGGAGTCATACCAATGTACAAGAGGGTCGACAATTTACTCTGTCATGTTGTGTGTCTGTGACTTGATGTCATCAACTCTACCATATGAACTGGAAGTTGGTGTCCCTTCTGCCTGCGTCTGAGCCTAATATCTACAGACCACATGACAGCAGCCATATGTGTTGTTGCAGCCTCCCATTTGTGCTCCTTAAGTAGGTAGGTGTTCATATGACACTGATATGTAGCACTAACTTGAGATCTTCACAGTGGTTATATTTATTACATTGCAGCCATGTGGATGGTCTCATTCATTTTGTAACAGGGCCCTGACTGTTTTTAGTTCAAATCTGTGAAACCTAATGTGTCTTTTCTGTAAAGTGTGTTTGTAGACAAGTGTCTCCACATTGTTTACTTGTTCTTCTTCCTTGCTTGGGTTTTGGGATATGTAGCCTGTTTGTATTGAAGTCTATTCCTGATGCAATAAATGAGAAATACAATAGCTGGATTGTTACTCTATGATTTCAACAATTCATAGTGCTTCTCTAGGCAAATGGATTGCTATGTTGTGAACGGTAATCTGTAGTTTGTAGGGTTTGTGTCAGAAAATAGTTAATGCATATTGAGGAAATGAAGGAGATAAATACACACAATAATTGGCCCAGCTATGTTTTTAATAGAATAATATGTGCATTCAAGCACACTGTATCCCTTTGAAGAGTCACAGAAAATGAGGTAATTCGGATGCTGAATGAAAAAGTTCAGATCGGACACCTGGTGTTTGGTGTAAGATTGCAAACAGTGCATTGGTGGGTGGGAAATAAGTGGCCATCACGGGGATAAGGTGAATCTGGAGGCTCTTAACTGTGAACTTAATTGTGAGCTTAATGACTCCTCCTAAGGATCTATAGAACCTACCTGATTGTTAACAGGAGTGTGCCTCCATTTGTGGCATTGTCCCACTTTCTGTGGTGCTGTATGTCTGAAATCTTGTAGGGGTGGACAATGCAGCAGATGGATCTCTATCATGGAAAGCATCTTCAAAATCTGACTTCACAGTGAGTGACCTGAAGGCTTGCACACTCAGATTTTGCTTCAGGAGACCATTCTGAAAGCTTAGGCGCTCGATTGTCTTGCCCAGAGTGATCCTCCTGCCCTATAGCTACACCAGTCGGCTCATGCAAGTCACATTTCTGACCGTACTCTCAATCTCTCTAACTGCTGTAGGTTCTGTCCCAGCCCATTCCAATATACCTGGTGCCCATGCTTGGGTGGCCACAGGTGTTAACTATTCTGGCTGCACATCCCATATTGTGGCTGTTACCTGAGCCAGGACAGGGTGACAACAGTTTTTTGGGCAAGGGCCACAGATGTTTGCAATGGGAACAAGATCCTGCTGAATCTAGTGTTCCCAGGGAGAGATATTGGTCAAGGGCTCCGGCCACCGTAACCTGATGGTCCAGGCTAGTTGTCCATCTCTTCATCACTGGCAGGAGTACTGCTGCTTCCACTGAAGGCCTGGGTTGTTGTTTCCTCACATAGATTGGGCAATGTTGTAGACCAAGATGACTGGGATATGTCACCAACAACTGGAAAACAAATATATAATAGTATAATTTTATGCCATGGGTGTAGTTATATATGTTGCAATGGTCTGTTAGTAGACATCGGCCCTCTATCGGAGTTTGTTGGCTAAGAGGGCTCACCAACTTAATTCCTCAGAGTGCAGACAGAATTGCGTGCCCTAGACCTAATTTTTTTGGGAAGCGATACACCTGAGTCAACTGATAGAGACTTCTAGTTGCAGGTGCCTGTAGGCATCAGTCTGGATACGGATATTTTATCTCGAACAGTACCCCCTGCGTGCTGTTAGGTGGCATCGGTCAACTCTGCATCTGTCGTAGGCGGCGTGTATGCCGGATAGGATGTCGCAGTCCCTATAAAGGCACCAACCCGGTGCGCTGACATCCATTCTTTCGATGCCAGCTGTTAGACTTTTCATCCTTGGCGTGGTCTCCCTTAACTTTTTGCCTCTGTTCCGCAGGTTGTTGATGTGTGCTGTACTCTGATTTTGCTGTTTTTGTTACTCTGGGCACTTTACCACTGCTAACCAGTGCTAAAGTACAAGTGCTCCTTTACAAAATGTGCATGTAATTTGCTTATCCATGATTGGCATATTTGATTTACTAGTAAGTCCCTAGTAAAGTGCACTAGAGGTGCCAGAGCCTGTAATTCAAATGCTACTAGTGGGCCTGCAGCACTAGTTGTGCCACCCACATAAGTAGCTCTGTAATCATGTCTCAGACCCGCCATTGCAGTGTCTGTGTGTGCAGTTTTAACTGTAAATTTGACTTGGCAAGTGTACCCACTTGCCAAGCCTAAACCTTCCCTTTTCTTACATGTAAGGCACCCCTAAGGTAGGCCCTAGGTAGCCCCAAGGGCAGGGTGCAGTGTATGGTTAAGGTAGGACATATAGGTGGTCATTCCAACCCTGGCGGTTGGTGTTAAAGCGGCGGCAAAACCGCCAACAGGCTGGCGGTAAAAAAATGGAATTCCGACCGAGGCGGTAACCGCCAACAGAGACTGCCACTTTAACACACCGACCGCCACGGCGGTACAAACAAACAGCGCGGCAGTCACCGCCAACAGACAGGCGGGAGTCAATGTACCGCACACAGTATCACAACCTACCAATCCGCCACCTTTTCCGGGGCGATAGCCCCGCCGATAAAAACACGGCAGAAACAGCCATTTCGAAGGGAAAACGCTCACCTCCATACACCCCACGAGGAATCTGGACAGCATGGAACCCGAACTCCACATACTCCCAGCGATAGTGTTCCTGCTCCTCTACCAGGAGCACGAACGCCGGCGCAGAAGACAACGGTGAGTACTGCACCTACGACACAGGGGAGGCAAAAAATCACGGGGACACACATACGCGACACACCCACCCCCACCCTCACCCACTACAACACACACATCAATGCATAGCAATACATCACAGTTACAGCCCCCAAACCCCCCGGAAGAATGCAAAGACAAAAGGCAATGATTTCAAACATTGAAATATATTGCAATACTGCCAAAAAAATATATATACACATCAAAAACTCTTATATACCGAAATGTACAAGTCCGAGCATTGTAGCAGGCATTGTCCGTGGACCACTGGGCCCAAATCACATGGGCAAAGCCCACACAGGATACCTGACTCTAACGGAGAGAACACTGCAGGGGCATCAGATAGCAAAACTACAGGCACCTCAGGGGGAAGGGAAGGGGGGCACCTCAGCCAGATGAGTGCACAACGCCAGATCCACGAGGGGCCTCCATGCCCACTGTTCAATCCTGGGGAGTGCAAAGCCAGTCCAGACAGTGGGTGGGCTGCCCACTGTTCAATCATGGGGAGTGCAAAGCCACAGTCTCACAAGTCCAGACAGTGGGTGGGATGCCCACTGCTCAATCCTGGGGAGTGCACAGCCACAGTCTCACAAGTCCAGACAGTGGGTGGGCTGCCCACTGCTCAATCCTGGGGAGTGCAAAGCCACAGTCTCACAAGTGGATAACAGTCTGCACTGGTTCTGGAGGGGGCCTGGTGCCCAGAGTGCCTTGTGCAGCCCTGCCTGACACAAATGCGGCCCAGCCCCTGCCGCTCATGGGCCAGCGGTGCCTGCGATGGAGTGGCCAGTTCAGCGGTGCTTGAGACGGCGGTGCCCAGTTCAGCGGTGCTTGAGATGAAGGGCCCAGTGCAGCGGTGCTTGAGACGGCGGTGCCCAGTTCAGCGGTGCATGAGACGGCGGTGCCCAGTTCAGCGGTGCTTGAGATGAAGGGCCCAGTTCAGCTGTGCTTGAGACGGCGGTGCCCAGTTCAGCGGTGCATGAGACGGCGGTGCCCAGTTCAGCGGTGCATGAGACGGCGGTGCCCAGTTCAGCGGTGCTTGAGATGAAGGGCCCAGTTCAGCTGTGCTTGAGACGGCGGTGCCCAGTTCAGCGGTGCTTGAGACGGCGGTGCCCAGTTCATTGGTGCATGAGACGGCGGTGCCCAGTTCAGCGGTGCTTGAGACGGCGGTGCCCAGTTCAGCTGTGCTTGAGACGGCGGTGCCCAGTTCAGCGGTGCTTGAGATGAAGGGCCCAGTTCAGCTGTGCTTGAGACGGCGGTGCCCAGTTAAGCGGTGCTTGAGATGAAGGGCCCAGTGCAGCTGTGCTTGAGACGGCGGTGCCCAGTTCAGCAGTGCTTGAGACGGCGGTGCCCAGTTCAGCTGTGCTTGAGACGGCCGTGCCCAGTTCAGCGGTGCTTGAGATGAAGGGCCCAGTTCAGCTGTGCTTGAGACGGCGGTGCCCAGTTAAGGTGCTTGAGATGAAGGGCCCAGTGCAGCGGTGCTTGAGATGGCGGTGCCCAGTTCAGCAGTGCATGAGACGGCGGTGCCCAGTTCAGCGTTGCTTGAGACGGCGGTGCCCAGTTCAGCGGTGCATGAGACGGCGTTGCCCAGTTCAGCGGTGCTTGAGACGGCGGTGCCCAGTTCAGCGGTGCATGAGACGGCAGTGCCCAGTTCAGCGGTGCTTGAGACGGTGGTGCCCAGTTCAGCGGTGCTTGAGACAGCGGTGCCCAGTTCAGCGGTGCATGAGACGGTGGTGCCCAGTTCAGCTGTGCTTGAGACGGCGGTGCCCAGTTCAGCTGTGCTTGAGACGGCGGTGCCCAGTTCAGCGGTGCTTGAGATGAAGGGTCCAGTTCAGCTGTGCTTGAGACGGCGGTGCCCAGTTCAGCGGTGCTTGAGATGAAGGGCCAAGTGCAGTGGTGCTTGAGACGGCGGTGCCCAGTTCAGCGGTGCTTGAGATGAAGGGTCCAGTGCAGCTGTGCTTGAGACGGCGGTGCCCAGTTCAGCGGTGCTTGAGATGGCGGTGCCCAGTTCAGCTGTGCTTGAGACGACGGTGCCCAGTTCAGCGGTGCTTGAGATGAAGGGCCCAGTTCAGCTGTGCTCGAGACGGCGGTGCCCAGTTCAGCGGTGCTTGAGATGAAGGGCCCAGTGCAGCGGTGCTTGAGACGGCGGTGCCCAGTTCAGCGGTGCATGAGACGGCGGTGCCTAGTTCAGCAGTGCTTGAGACGGCGGTGCCCAGTTCAGCTGTGCTTGAGACGGCGGTGCCCAGTTCAGCGGTGCTTGAGATGAAGGGCCCAGTTCAGCTGTGCTTGAGACGGCGGTGCCCAGTTCAGCGGTGCTTGAGACGGCGGTGCCCAGTTCAGCGGTGCTTGAGATGAAGGGCCCAGTTCAGCTGTGCTTGAGACGGCGATGCCCAGTTCAGCGGTGCTTGAGACGGTGGTGCCCAGTTCAGCTGTGATTGAGACGGTGGTGCCCAGTTCAGCTGTGCTTGAGATGAAGGGCCCAGTTCAGCTGTGCTTGAGACGGCGGTGCCCAGTTCAGCGGTGCTTGAGATGAAGGGCCCAGTGCAGCGGTTCCGGCCATGGCGGGGTGCTCATTTGCCACCTGTCCTGTGGCTGGCGGGGCCCTCCTGCCCATCTGTCCTGTGGCTGGCGGGGGCCTCCTGGGCAGCTGTGCCGGGGCTGTTGGTGGCCTCCTGCCCACCTGGGATGGGGCTGGCGGGGACCTCCTGGCCAGCTGGGCTGATGGCGGTGTTGTCGGGTGTGCTGCCCTTCCCAGCCTTTCCTGATCGCCTGTGGCCTTCCCCACCTTGGGCGGTGTGCCAGCTGTCTCCACACTCCCTGCCCGAGCCCTGGTAGGGGTTTTAGTGCCTGGTGTTTTCACCCTCTCCCGCCGGCCACTGCCTATCTTGGGATGTTTCTCCGGGGGTGGGCTGCACATGCCTTGTCTTCGCACCAAACTGGCTGCCCTGGTGGGTGGGGCATTCCACTGTCCATGGCAGACTGTGATGACTGGGGCCGGTTTTGTCGTGGCTGAGGTGCTGACTGTAGTCCTATGACATGTACGGGGTGGGGGAGTTGGTGGAAAGAGGTTGAGTTTAGACAGGAAAAACTTTTTTGGAGCAGTGGGACGGGTAGGTGTAGTGGGTATGGGAGTGGAGGAAGAGGTTGTGGTTGTAGGAGTTGTAAGTCTGGTGGCTTTGGGTGCAGGTGCTTGGGCTGGAGGCTGTCGTGAGGTGGATGGCTGTTGGGTGGGTGGCTGCCTGCGTTTGTGTATCTTGGAAGAGGTGGTCACAGACACACTGGGAGAGGACACAGGGGACGTGTAAATGGCAGTGGGGGTGGTGACTGCACGTGTGCGGGGTGTTCTGGAGTGTGTGCTGCTGAGGGACGTAGTGGCTGAAGATGTTGTGCATGCAGGTGTGAACGGAGAGGTGACAGGGAGGGAGGAGGGAGACGTGGAGGAGGGGGACACAGTGGAGGCAGTGGGTGTTGGTATGTCTGTATGTGAATGTTGCTTGTGTGACTGCCTGTGGGATGTGTGGTGCTTATGTCTGGCTGAGCTTCCCTTGGGTGTTGAGGTGTGTGCAGGCTGGTCTGATGGTGTGTCTGGGATAGGCAGAGGTACAGGTGATAGGGTATGGGTGGAGGAAGTTGGAGGGGGGAGGCTAGAGACAGGGACAATGGCTGCCATCAGTGCTGAGGCCAGAGTCTGGAACGATCGCTGAAGGGCCGCCTGACCAGAATGAATGCCCTCCAGGTATGCATTACTCTGGTGCACCTCCCTTTCTACACCCTGGATGGCATTCAAAATGGTAGACTGCCCAACAGTGAGCGTCCTGAGGAGGTCAATGACCTCCTCACTGAGGGCAGCAGGGGTGACTGGGGCAGGGGCTGAGGTGCCTGGGGCGAAGGAGATGCCCACCTTCCTGGGTGAGCGGGCACGGGCCAAACGCTGAGGGGCTGCTGGGAGGGCGGTGCTGGTGCGGTGGGTGGCGGCTGTACCTGTTGTTGCGGGGGGCACAGATGTTGCTGCCACCACAAGGGAGCTCCCTTCAGAGGATGAGTCGGTGTCACTGATGTCTGCCCAAGTCCCCGCTGTGGAGCTCCCCTCGCCCTCTGTCCCACTTGTGAATTCGGAGTCCGTTGCGTGGCCCTCCATGGCCATGTGGGATGCAGCTCCCTCGGTCTCCGAAGCCACTTCTCCTCCACCTGATGATGCTAATGCACACATGAACAGGAAGACCACAAAAAAGGGGGGGAGGGGGAACAGAATATAGACATGTTGAGTGCATGCATTGGCGACACCGTTGGCGGACAGGACGGACACAGAAGTCCCCTGCACTACGCCGCGCACTTGGGGTCGACTACTCAATCCCTGGGACATGGCCTACAAGCCTATGGACGACATCTGCACACATAGATGACACAGGGCCATGAATAGCTGTACTTGGCACCCTACAGAGGTGGGGGGCGGGGGCCACAGGGCCATGCCTTACTGAGGGGCCTAGCCTACAGAAATCGCCCTGGCCTAGGGATACCCACAGCCCTCCTCCCCCACCCAGACACCTCCACTGCGCGCAAAGTCAGCAGAATGAGAGTGTACTCACCCCCTTGTGTCTGCTGTGATGCCCTCACGCGCCCATCCAAATCGGGGTAGGCCACCGCCAGGATCCGGGACATCAGGGGGGTCAAAGTCCGACTGGCACCCCTCCCACGTTGGGAGGCCATCCCCAGCTGAGCCTCCGCCGTCTTCCTGCTCCAGCGGCGGATGTCCTCCCATCTCTTCCGGCAGTGGGTGCCCCGTCTGTGGTGGACCCCCAGGGTCCGGACTTCCTTGGCGATGGCATGCCAAATATCGATCATCTGGTGGGCGCTGACCTATATGAAATGTACAGGGGGAGAAGAATAGTTATTACCTTCTGCACCCTCAATGTGAGTGGCCCCCCATCCCTACCCTTGCCATGTGGCACATGCTCTCACCGTCGTTTGATGCATGCCTCAATCGCTCCCCTCCCCCCCATCTTTCATCCACCCCACTCAACACAGGCATAGCCCATACAGCATGCTCCCAGTGTATTTACCTGTTTGTCTGGAGGACCGTAGAGTAGCGCGTACTGGGGGAGGACCCCATCCACAAGTTTATCCAATTCCTCCACAGTGAAGGCAGGGGCCCTTTCCCTAGTCGCATGAGCCATTGTCTCTTCCAGACCGAGGTCACAGCAGCACTTGCAGTGTAGGTCCTCTCCTGTCGAAGATCAGGTATCGAGTGATTAAGCAGATAGAAAATGACGGTCACGGCCGCGGCGGTGCGTACCGCGACCGCCGGCGCACATCGTCATTAACTTCTGAGACCCATAGGGTTCAATGTTAACCAATGCTGCATTGCGCCGCGGTCTTCGACCGCCTACCGCCACGGTGTGCAACGCCAGCGCAGTTACCTCACATCCCATTGTCGCACTTTACAGGTCACGCAGCCGCCATTTCATGGGCCCACATGGCTTACTTTTTACTGCGTCACACATACCTAGGCCTTGCATCAACACTCATACAGGCCATTCTATGGATTAAGAATCGTGTTCTGTGCAAGCTGTGGTTACGTACCTGTGGGTTGATTGACTCTGTGCTCGCTGTTGTCCTTCATAGGCACCGTCCGCTGGGACATGGGAGGAGATGGAGGTCCGGTGGACCTGTCGACAATGGAGGAGAGACATGTCATACTGACATACAGGCTTGACCGTGCCACTATTCAGGAACTGTGTGCCCAGCTGGAGCCAGACCTGATGTCAGCTATCCGCCAACCCACAGGAATCCCCCCTCAAGTGCAGGTGCTGTCAGTGCTCCATTTCCTAGCAAGTGGGTCATTTCAAACAACAGTGGCCATATCATCAGGGATGTCCCAGCCTATGTTTTCCAAGGTGTTGTCCAGAGTGTTGTCTGCCCTGCTGAAACTACATCGTTTTCCCTGAGGTGGGGGATTTGCCTACAGTGAAGGGTGATTTCTATGCCCTTGGACATATCCCCAACATCATAGGTGCCATTGATGGGACCCATGTGGCTTTGGTCCCCCCCTACAGGAGTGAACAGGTGTACAGAAACCAGAAGAGTTATCATTCCATGAATGTCCAGATGGTATGTTTGGCAGACTAGTACATCTCCCATGTTAATGCCACGTTCCCTGGCTCAGTGCATGATGCGTATATCATGCGGAATAGCAGCATCCCTTACGTGATGGGGCAACACCAGAGGCACCGTGTGTGGCTAATTGGTGACTCTGGTTACCCCAACCTGTCATGGCTAATGAACCCAGTGAGGAATCCCAGGACAAGGGCAGAGGAACGCTACAATGAGGCCCATGGGTGTACTAGGAGGGTGATCGAGCGGACCTTCGGCCTCCTGAAGGCCAGGTTCCACTGCCTCCATATGACAGGTGGATCTCTATTCTACTCACCAAAGAAGGTGTGCCAGATCATTGTGGCCTGCTGTATGCTTCACAACCTGGCTTTGCGACGACAGGTGCCTTTTCTGCAGGAGGATGGTCCAGATGGTGGTGGTGTAGCAGGTGTGGAGCCTGTGGAGACTGAAGACGAGGAAGCCGAAGAAGACGACATAGACAAGACAACAGGAACACAGTAATACAGCAATATTTCCAATGACACACAGGTAAGAATTCCCACCGGCATACTACATGTACTTAAACACTACTACCTCTCTACTGTCTGTCCTTTTCACCCAGTGTATGGTAACTGAGTTGTGACTTTCCCTTCCGATTTCAGAGATGTGGGCCCCACTGTGTGACATCTGCTTTGCTTCCCCATGGACTACAGCTGTGTGACATTGGTATGTTGGCATCACAATATAAAATAAGCATTTTGGCACGGAAATGTTTAATACATTTGTTCAAAATCACAGCCAGACTCCTGATTGTTTTGTGCAATAACTGTGTTTATTAAAGTGCTCTATATTGGTGGGTGGTTGCAAATTGGTGAGGGGTGATGGTGGAGGAATGTCCATGGCAGAGTCCAGACTATTAGTATCACAGGTGCATTGTCCAAATGCCTGTGGAAAGTGGAGCTGGGGCAGTTTAAGGATGGACAGGGTGACAATGTGGGACAGTGGGATGACAATCAGGGAGGTATCCTTTCCTGGCGGGGGTCTTGGCATCTTACTCTGTCTTCTTCCTGGATCTCAGGGACCGCTTGCGGGGTGGTTCTCCTTCTGCAGGGGGTGGGGTGCTGGTGGCCTGTTGGTCCTGTGGCGGGGCCTCCTGTCCACTAGCGCCGGCGGAGGTGGTAGGCAGTTCTTGGTCCATGCTAGTGTCAGGGGCCCTTTGTGGTGCCACAGTGTCCCACAATGTGGTGACTACAAGATTCAGAACCCCTACGATGGTGCCCAGGGTGGAACTGATGGTTCGTAGTTCCTCCCTGAACCCCAAATACTGGTCCTCCTGCAGGCGCTGGGTCTCCTGAAACCTGGCCAGTACCGTCGCCATCGTCTCCTGGGAATGATGGTACGCTCCCATGATGTTGGAGAGGGCCTCATGGAGAGTGGGTTCCCTGGGCCTGTCCCCCCCCTGTCACACAGCAGCCCTCCCAGTTCCCCTGTTTCCCTGGGCCTCTGTCCCCTGGACCGTGTGCCCATTGCCACTGCCCCCAGGTCCCAGTTGTTGTTGGGGTGGTGGGTTAACCTGGGTGCCCTGTAGTGGTGGACACACCGCTGATTGACGTGTCCTGGGGACAGAGGTATGGGCCCGCTGGGTGGGTTCTGTGCTGGTGTTCCCAGAGGGGGGAAGGTCTGCTGTGGCCTGTGGCTGTCTGAGGGGAACCGACTGTCCCGAGGTCCCCGATGGGCCGGGCTGGTCATCTAGATCCAGGTCGACAGAGCTGCTATCATCACTGTGGGCCTCTTCTGGGGGTGGAGTGGACATTTGTGGACCCTCCTGCGCGGTGATGTTGCGTTCGGGTCCTGCAGGGGTATAAAACCATGATTATTGCATCTGTGTGTGCCATGGTGTGCAATGGGTGGGTGCCCGTGTACCCCAGTGCTTGCATTCCTGTGTGGGTGCTTTTGTGACGGTGGTTTGGGGGGGGGATGGGTATGTGCAGTGGGCATGCTTTGGTGATGGGTGTCCATGCTTTGTGGTTGCATGCAGGGCTTGGTGTTGGGATGGGTGGGTTGTGATGGTGAGACATTTGCAAGGAGTAGGAGTGATGGGGGTGAGGGTGGGGGTGGGGGTATGAGTTGGCATGCTGGTGGGGTGGGGGGATGAAGTAGTGAAGATGAGACTTACCAGAGTCCATTCCTCCAGATACCCCGCCGAGGCCCTCAGGATGCAGGATCGCCAAGACCTGCTCCTCCCATGTTGTAAATTCTGGGGGAGGAGGCGGGGGTCCGCCCCCAGTCCTCTGCACTGGAAGGCGGTGTCTGGATACCACAGAACGCACCTTTCCCCGAAGGTCGTTCCACCGCTTCCTGATGTCATCCCGATTTCTTGGGTGCTGTCCCACAGCGTTGACCCTGTCGACTATTCTGCTCCATAGCTCCATCTTCCTGGCAATGGACGTCTGCTGCACCTGTGTTCTGAATAGCTGTGGCTCTACCCGTACGATTTCCTCCCCCATGACTCTGAGTTCATCCTCAGAAAACCTGGGGTGTCTTTGCGGTGCCATGGGGTGGTGTAGGTGACGTGTGGGGTGGATTGTGTGGTGCTAAGTGTGGTGATGTGTATTGGTGTGTTGTGTGAAGTGCGTGGTGATAGTGCTGGGTGATGGTAATATGCGCGTCTGGGTGCTCGGTTCTCTATTTCTCTGTGCGTGGTCCCGATTTTTTAGGAGTGGGGGTTTGTGGGTGATGTGGGTGTGTGTTTTATATGTTCTTGGGTGTGTGGGAGTGGTGTTTGTATGTGCATCAGGTGTGTGTATTTGGAATTGTCCAATGTGGCTGTGTTTTGTAAGTGTGTGTGTATTTTGAGCGCAGCGGTGTGTACCGCCAATGGAATACCGCGTTTGAAAGACCGCAGCGTGGATTCGTGTGTCGTGATAGTGTGGGTGTATTTCTGTTGGCGTGACGGTGTCGGTTTGGTTATCGCCAGTTTCTCGCTGGCCTTTGGTGTGGCGGACTTTTGTGGGTGTCTGTATTTTGGCGGGTTGCGTGTTGTGGGTCAGAATGACCGTGGCGGTTTACCGCAGCCGCGGCGGTATGTTGGCGGTCTTCTGACAGCGGTATGCACCTTTTACCGCCAATGTTGGAATGACCCCCATAGTAATGTGTTGTATATGTCCTGACAGTGAAATATTGCTAAATTAGTTTTTCATTGTTGCAAGGCCTGTCCCTCTCATAGGTTAACATGGGGGCTACCTTTAAATCTGATTAAAGTGCAGATTCCCTTTGGGAGCCGATGGACATGTGGAGTTTGGGGTCTTTGAGTTCACAATTTAAAAATTCATCTTTTAGTAAAGTTGATTTTAAGATTGTGTGTTTGAAAATGCCACTTTTAGAAAGTGGGCATTTTCTTGCTTATACCATTTCTGTGACTGCCTGTTTGTGGATTCCCTGTCTGGGTCAGTTTGACAGTTGGGCTGGTTGCACCTCACACTAGACACTGACACAAAGGGAGCTGAGGTGTAGTATGCATTTCCTGATGAGCCATCTGTGCTAGGAGGGAGGGGAGAAGTGATCACTCACGCCTGAAAGGGCTGTGCCCGCCCTCACACAATGCAGTCTCCAACCCCCTGGTGAGTGTCTAGGGCCTGGCCTGGGCAAGGCAGGATTTCACATTCGAAAGAGACCTACTTCAAAGAGAAATTGGGTATAAGAAGGGCACCCAAAACCACAGACTTTAGAACACTTCTGGAAACCAGGAGGAACCTCTGCCTGGAGAAGAGCTGAACAGCTGAGGAAGAAGAGCTGCCCTGACTGTGACTGTGCTTTGTGGAGCTATCCTGCAGTTGCTGCTTGTGCCAGAGTAAGAGTGCAAGCACTGGACTTTGTGGGCTTCCATCTTGTGAACATCTCCAAGTACTTGATTTAGAGCTTGCCTCCTGTTGTTTGAAGTGTCAGGGACAGCAAAGTCTTCTCTCTGCCAGCACCTGGAGTCTCTGGAGAGACCTCTACTCTGCCCTGTGGTGCCTATCCAGTTCCTGGGACCCTGAAAGGAGAAGCTGGCAGCCTAAGAGGAAGAAATCCACGCACAGAGTGCCGTGCGGGGAAAAGATCGACACGACACCGTTCTGCGGCTAAAGAAATGATGTGACGCCGGCTCCACGGCTGAAAATTGACACTCACCAGAAATGCGACCAAAGAATTGCTGCGTGGAGCTGGAAAAATGACACGCAGCATCACTGACGGAGGCTGGGAGATCGCAACCCACGCTGCGTGGTTTTAGGATCATCGAGCGGCTGGATTTCCAACGCAAGTACCGCTGGGTGTGTGAAAACAAAGCAAGGCCTGCCCGGACCCGAGAGTGCTGACCGGATCGACGCATCGCTCTCCTGCAGAGAGAAGAAACGACGTGCCCCGACCCGACGAAAGGGGAAACGATGCAAGGTCTCGCTTGTGAGTGAAATCAACACATCGCAAGCCCTTTTTGATGCACACTTGCCCGTGGGGGTTTATTTTTGACGCACCCAAGGTAAACTTTCACGCTAACAGTGTTAGTTTGTGTTTTAAACTACCTAAAGACTCTTTTTGCTTTTTAATTGATAACTTGACTTGTGTATTGTGGATTTTTGTCGTCTTGGTCTTGTTTTGTTTAGATAAATATTTCCTATTTTTCTAAACCTGTGTTGTGTCATTTTGTAGTGTTTTCATTAAGATACTGTGTGTGTTGGTACAAATACTTTACACCTAGCACTCTGAAGTTAAGCCTACTGCTCTGCCAAGCTACCAAGGGGGTAAGCAGGGGTTAGCTGAGGGTGATTTTCTTTTACCCTGACTAGAGTGAGGGTCTTTGCTTGAACAGGGGGTAACCTGACTGTCAACCAAAGACCCCATTTCTAACACTAGCCAACGCGCAGATCTGAAGAAGAGCTACTCGTACAGTCACTTTTTGACTGGACTTTTGTTGAAGCTTTTTTGACATTCTGGTGCATCAAGATGTCATCACGGAAGACAGGAATCAAGCCCTGGGACTCCTGTCACCCGATGATGTCTGTAACGGTTCCGCGCCTCGTGTGTCTTTGGTGGTTAGAGTTGTGCTCCAAGTGCCGGGCCATGAACCTAAAGGCTTTGAGGGAATGGTTCCTAAAGCTATTTGCGTCCCGGCGCTCGGCTCCACATTGCTCCCGATCTTTGTTGAGACGAAGTCCTGAGACCGGTCCCAGAGCTCACACTCTTTGTTGTCTCACTCAAAATCTTCTGGACATTTGGCTAGGCACAAGAAGAAGTTGAAAAAGAGCAAGCGTTGTTCAACTTCACCCCATTGGTCAGATGACACAACATGGGAAAAGAAGCTTCATCGCTCTAGGCCTCCGTCCTCAGAGCCTACTTCTTGGTCGGCTCCGTGCCTCCCCGAGTATCCAGGACCCTAAGCAACCACTGCCCAATTGCAAGAGTTTTACTTGGTCCTCGTTTAAGGAGTCCCAGGCTATGGCCATGTCCTTGAGCCTTGCAGCTGCCCCTCGCAAACCTCAGTCTGCTTTTCACCCCTATCGTGACTACGGAAAGAGTTCCCAACCTCTCCCCTTTTTCTGCCAGCCCCTGTGCCGCACATGCTGCCCAGCCTCTGTGTGGCTGGGGACGTGGGATCCAATGTCCTTGTTGATCTGGTGGCCAGTGGTCTGCCCAGTCCACCACCACTCCTGCTGCAGCCTCTAAACCATCCTAGCCTGGGGCCTACCCATCAGGGACCAGTTAGAGGCAGGATTTGCAATTACCTGCCCAGCTGGGAATCCACTGCAAATCCGAAGGGGATACTCACTCTCCTTCGAGACTACCCCTCCATCCATGCCACGATCCTACGATCGGATGATGGAGGATCACCTGGCACTTCTCCGCAAGGAGGTTACTCTCTCCTTGGCCAAGGGAGCCATAGAGAGGGTCCCTGTGCCAGAAGTAGGTCATGGTTGTTATTCCCGCTAATTTCTGGTGCATAAAAAGGACAAGGGCCTCTGCCCTATCCCAGACCCCAGGCCCCCAAATCTTTTCCTCAAGAAGGGGTACAAAATGCTCACTCTGGCTCAGGTCCTATCTGCCTTGGACCCAGGAGACTGAATGGTAGCATTGGACTTACAGGATGCATATTTCCATATTCCCATCCTGTCTGCCCACAGACGTTACTTGTGTTTCAGGGTAGGCCACGCGCATTTTCAGTATTCCGTACTCCACTTGGGCCTCAAGAGTGCTCCTCATGTGTTTACCAAAGTCATGGTGGTGATCACAGCTCATCTGCGCAGATCAGAAGTTTCAGTCTTTCCATACCTTGACGACTTGCTGTTGAAGGCAGACTCACCCCAGACTATCACCTCCCACCTCCACACTACGGCGGACCTCCTGCATTTGCTGGGGTTCCCTATAAACATGCCGAAGTCACACCTGACTCTATTTCAGACGCTCCCTTTCATCTGAGCCATTTTAGACACAATGTAGTTTTTAGGCCTATTCTCTAGAGCGGTGAGTCCAGGACATTCAGGCTATGATACAGATGTTTCAGCCTCTATCATGGATTTCGGTGAGAATGACTCTGAGACTGCTGGGCCTCATGGCCTCCTGCATCCTGATGGTGATACATGCCAGATGGCATATGCGGGCTCTGCAGTAAGACCTGAAGGTCCAATGGGTGCTGCATCAGGGGAATCTCTCCGACATGGCACAGATCTCAGAGGGAATTTTGCAAGATCTGCAATGGTAGCCTTTGAACCGCAATTGAGTCAGAGGCTGATCTCTCTTCCCTTCCCCAACCAGATCTGACAGTAGTGACAGATGCATCACTTCTGGGATGGGGCGGCCCCATGGAAGAGGTGGAGATTAGAGGCATCTGGTCTCCGGCGGAGTTAGGGCTCCAGTTTAATCGTGTGGAGCTCAGGGCAATCAGACTAGCATTGAAAGCATTCCTTCCCTCTCTCAAAGGGAAAGAGGTGCAGGTGTTCACGGACAACACCACCACCATGTGGTACTGCAACAAGCAGGGCGGGGTGGGGTCATGGACTCTTTGTCCGGAGGCCCTGTGCCTCTGGACATTGCTGTAACATCAGGGCATTTCCCTGGTGGTTCAACATCTGATGGACTCTCTGAATGCCAAAGCGGACAAACTCAGCCATCAATGGCTGGTTGATCACAAATGGAGTCTCCATCTGGAGATGGCTCAAGGCCTCTTTCAGCAGTAGGTAGAGCCTTAGTTAGATCATTTCGCCTCTGCAGAGAATGTGCAATGTCATCTGTTGTGTGCATTGGAGTTTCCAAGATGGCACTTGCTCGGTGACGCTTTTCGTCTTGAGTGGAACTCACACCTCCTTTCCGCCTTCCCACCAATACCACTTCTGCCCAGAGTTCTCAAGAAGAGCAAGAACAACCAGGCCCAAGTAATTCTTGTGGCTCTGGACCGGGCATGAAGATTCTGGTAATCTGAGCACTTGAGTTTGGCCATCGATCCTCCAATCAGACTGCCCCTTTGGGAGGATATTCTATCGCAGCAGGAGAGGAGGGTCCCCCACCAGAACCTGTGCATTCTCCACCTTTTTACATGGAGATTGAACTGTGGCAGTTGGCAACTTTTGACATTCTGCCCGAAGTCTGTAACATTATCCTGGCAGCCAGGTGTCCCTCCACCAAAACGGTATACGCCTATCCAGTGGCGGCCAGCAGTTTTAGGAGGGAGGGGGGCAGGCAGCACTCTTGCACTCGTTCTTTCACACACACGCACGCACATCCATTAACACTCATCATCATTCAAACATGCACGCATGCACCAAACATTTGTTTAAAAAGGTCACATACACACACTTACCTTCAGCCTCAGTCCCAGGAGGGTTGGGACTGCTGCCTTCCCTCGCTGGTTGACCTTAGGTCAGCCAATAAGGGAAGGCAGCAGTCCCAACTTCGTCACAGAGTGGGATGGGGTCAGTGAGACTTCTGACCCCACCCCACTCTGTGACGAGGTGTCACTGATTGGCACTCACCCTGGGCGCTTCAGGGCTTAAACCTGAAGTGCCCAGGTCAAAGTCAATGGGTGACGCTTCCCTCGTCACCCAGGGGAGAGCCTCAAGACACCTTTGCTGAGCTGAGGAGGTCACGCCCACAGGAGCTGTGACCTCTTCAGCCCAGCAAAGTTCAGCTCAAGCAGCCAGGAGTCTGCGCAAATCGCGCATGTCTGCTCCTGGCTGCCTGACCTGAACCTGAAGAATGCTTGTCAGGCTGACCTTTGTTCAGCCTGACAGACACTCTTCATGAGGGGCAAAAGGGGGGGCGTGGCCCCTCCGCTCTAAAGGACGGGCCACTCCTGCACCTCTCATTGGAACAAATCTGTAGCCTGGTGTCCAGACAAGTCTGTTGACCCTCTCTCTGCCCCTCTATCAGAGGTACTCTTGTTTGGTCTTTCTCTAGCCCAGCAGGGCTCTGCTCTGAGCACCCTCAAGGGTTACTTGTCTGCCATCTCAGCTTTTCTGAGATTACCTGACCAACGCTCTTTGTTAAAATCTCCTATTGCTGATAGATTCCTGAATGGTCTTACCCATATGTTTTCTCCTTCACTGTTCATATTTCCCCAATGGGATTTGTGCTTGGTTTTACTTTCCTGATGTGTGCTTCTCTCAAGTCACTTCATAACTGTCCACTTAAGCTTCTTACTCTAAAAACAGCCTTCCTTGTAGCCATCACTTCTGCCCGCAAGGTGCGTGAGATGCAGGCCCTTTTCATCGAAGCCAGCCTTCATTTCCATCCATCCTGACAAGGTGGTGCTTCGTACCAAAGCTTCTTTTTTATCAAAAGTGGTCATGTCCTTTCATGTAGGCCAATCAATCACCTTGCCTACTTTTTATGCGCCCCCACATCCTTCTAAAGGAAGAGGAGAGTCTCCTCTGTCTGGACTCAAAAAAGAGCGTTGGCATACTATCTTGATCGTACCAAAGAGTTCCGGGTGGATGATCAGCTCTTTGTGGGTATTGTGGGTGCAAAGAAAGGTTGGGCAGTGCAAAAGAGGACCATCTCGAGATTGGTTGTTCTCTGCATTAAAATGTGCTGCGCATTGGCTAAGAAGCAACCCCGGAGGGCTTGTGTGCACACTCCACCAGAGCAACAGCTGCAACCACTGCTTTAGCATGCAGAGTTCTAGCTCTAGGCATCTGCCAGGCAACAACCTGGGCATCATTGCAGAGGTTCACCAAACACTACTGCCTGGACAGTCAGGTCTGAAGGGACAGGTACTGTGCCCGTTCGGTCCTGCAGGACTTCCTAGCATGTTATTGTTTTGCAGACCCACCTCCGGGGATGGTATTGCTTGGGTATCTAGTCTAAGGTAAGGAATCTGCAAGTAGAAGTCTCTATCAGATGAACAGGTTACTTAATTCGGTAATGAATTATCTGGTAGAGACATATTCTAGTTTCAGATTCTTTACTGACCCAACCCATCCTCCCGCTCTGTAAACTGATTTCTAGGGACAGGGACTTCCCTTTCAGGGCCCTAGTTCTGATGCTCCAGGGTCAGTGTTCTTCATGGCTCTGGGCTTCTGGCTTGGAAAGTCGTGAAAAGAAACTGACATCAGCACGCCGGTGAACACGACACTGACGACAGATGCTGAGTCGACCAACGGCACCTAATGGTGCGCAGGGGTACTGCTTAATCTCCAGATCCAGACTAATGCCTGGGGGAAATTCTAAGGTAAGGAATGTGCAACTAGAATATGTCACTACCAGCTAATTTGTTACAGAAGGTAAGTAACGTGTTCATCTTGAGAGGAATATTGCTATAGAGTGAAGTCCTGTGGCTGAATGTCCTTCATTTCACTATTGCTTTGGTATGTGTTGAAGGTCATAGAGCCATTATTCTATGGGTGATGCGTATTTTCACTTCCAGAAATTTTGGGGGTTACATTAACCTTAAAAGTCCAAGTGATGCTCTTGATAGTTTGCTTTCTTTCCTCCACCATTTGAACGGGCAGTTGAGAGCAAAACATCTAGAGTTTTTGACTACTTCCAATGGGTTTATTCCTGAAAAAATGCTTTTCATCCGATCTGTGTCATTTAAGAGGCCTTTTTCCATCATATTGCTATAGCACTTACTCACAGAGCCTGAATACATCATGGTGGCTGTTGCTTTCCTTTGATGACCTAGACATACACATTGTGATGGTATGTGTCTGGAAGCTTCTTGATTAGATACCTTCCACTTATGTGTTTGTGTAGCCAATTTCGGAGATAAAGACTTGTACCTTTCTAGTAATCCATGGGTTTAATTTATTGATGTGGAGTATTGTGACCCAGCTCTAGAATTATGTGTTACATGACCATGACAAAGTATACTGTTTCATACATGGCATCGTTTAGATTTGGACACAGCTTGTGTTGTTTGAGGGACACATTTCATAATCATCACAGCTTGTTGTACAACCCTCACATTGTTGTATTGTAATTCCTACCTTCTTGGTTAATATTTTATGAAGTTGAACTACTTTTCTGTCACGTTTATTTGTCCCTGTCTAAGATAGTGTGATTTATTTCCTGTCTCATTAAACACCTCTCATTGTGCGCATGACCAGGTACATCAACCTCCTATTCCAAAAATCATGTTATCTACCCCCATTGAAACTCGTTTGTCCTTTGGCTCACAATCTCTTGGTTCCTGTGTGAAAGGACCCCATCTTCACTTATAGTCCATGCCCCTTCTTTTTGATTAGCTTGTGCTTTGGTCATCTCTGAATATAATGTAAATCATGAGGAGCGCACATCCCTTTTATACATCACTTGTTGATCCAATTACATAATCTATGTTGAGCTATAGCCATTGTCAAAGCACTGTAGATGCTAATAAATCAAAATAGTTCTCATCCAATTCTTCAGTATTGATTTAATGTTTTCCTTTATTTTTTATTCTATTTAAAGCAGACCCAGGGTAGTAGACCATACTAAACTTGATGGAGGTTTAACCTTTAACGGGGGACCTATTGACAGAGGACTGAAGGACCACTGCTGTTCTTCTCCCCCAGGCGAGAGAGTGATCCATCTGTTGAAACCACAAGTACAGCAGACAGATAACCACCCTTTTGATGCTCCTTCCATGACAGAGAAATGATGGTCTGACAGACAAACTCGAAACCAGGCCCTTTGTGGCTTGCTTCTTCGCTCATCAACGGGTAAAACAATGGTACCCCCTTAGAAGATGATATGGAAACCAGACAGAAAAAATTGCCACTTTCAGCTCTTGAACCTCAGTTAACTGAATCATTGCCACCCTGTCTTCCTCTGCATGTGAGAAAGTTGAGCAGTAGACCGATTTACTTAATTACACCCTAACTAATGTGAGAGCTGAACCCCAATGTTTTACTGCATCCTAGTATTTTGATCACCCCAAAATGTACCTCTGGAAGGCTCGGCTCCTGTTACCTTGATCTTGCGATGAGTCACCAACCTCCTCAACATCATGCCCAACAAATCAACATAGCAGAGTAATAAAAGTATTGACTAGACCACTCAATAACTGAGTTCTAGCCCAATGAAAAGTTAGAGTTTTATTATACAATTCTCAAAATAAGTAATACAGACAAATGCAAAATATTTGCCATGAATGCTCAGATACAGAGTACATAATCAGAAATCAGAATTATTCTAAGTCCCAAATAAGCAACACAAATCATAGGAGGAACGGGCAGCATCTCAGGAGGACCAGAAAAGTTGCCTATAAATGAATAGCATTCCTAGTAGAATAGTAAAAATATTTACATTTTGTCAGACTTGCAAGGGACACTGACAGCATCCCCAAAACCAGGTTTTTAATACACATTTCATGGAAAGGTAATTTGCAAAAACTACTAATTTATTACAGCATGACTACTGATAACACACGTTTAGCAAATCAGAATAGAGATCATCACAACAATAATTCTGACATTAACCCATTTCTAAAGTAAAGGAAAACTTCCAGCAGCTTCAACAGCAACACCGCTGTCTATAGATGTACAACACAATATGAAACCATTCCAAACAGATAAACCATTAACAATACATTGTTCCCTAAGGAAAATAACCAATTGTGTCATAGTGTCCTGTGCTCTGCCAAGAATTTGGGGAGAGAAAACATGCGTGGAAACACTGATTGGACAGGGTAATGAGCAGGAGCAAGATGAACAGGACACCTTGCTGTCAACAAAGGACAGTTATCCCTCCCTGGAAGTGACATAACTTCCATGGCCTTAACTTCCAGGCCTCTGGGTACCGCCTCAGATGTGATGTCACATCCAAGTCACATGACCGTGTGGGTCAGGTGACCTATTGTGTGATCACGCAGGGTGTGACATCACCTTAGTCATGTGACCTATGGTGTGGTCACGTGGGGTGTGACATCATCTTAGTCATGTGACCTGTGGTGTGGTCATGTGGGGAGTGACACCACCGTAGCCATGTGAGCGATCACGTGACAGCGGTGATGTCACGATTGAACTCTGACCCGGAAGAGCATATGACCATGATTGTGACATGTCCTTAGTCAGCTGACATCCCTGAGGACCATGTGACTAGGATGTGATGTAGAGGTTTTGGCCCCCCTTTTGATGTCTAAACATGCCCGGGCTTGTTGCGCCTCTGCTCGGGGGAAGGGGGTTGCAACATGTCCAAGCATGTTCTGAGCCGATCACCCTGAAGACCATGTGACTAGGTTGTGATGTAGAGGAGTACCCCCCCTTTTTGGTGTAGGGTATACATATAAGGAGCTCCCTGCGCAGAGGACGCCAGACCCCTGTGCTCCTCTTAGAAAGAGATCCCATTGCCATTATGAAGCGGTACAACGAATTCACCAAAAAGATGCCCAAAATAAACGGCGTGATAACAATCGATAAATATTACAGCAGCATGACACCAGCGCCGATGGCCTTGGTTTTGCCACAGAAGGGTCTAAAGACGGAGGTAACAACGTTACCGGTTTTAATGAGGAGTTGTGCCAGAAGTTTGCAGATCTTAGCCCCAATGAATTGCAGTGGCTGATTTCTCCTATTAAGGGATCCAACAGCAGTGTGGCCTCCAGTAACAAGGTATCGCCTTGAAGCAGTTTTGCCAAGATGGATGATGCTGAAGGATCTATAACAGCTCCTAACTCACCATTGTACGAAGATATGGGGTCTCAGCCCGGCCATCATCTGACAGGGTCATGGTGCGGGATGCAGGGGCGAGCTCTGATGGTAGTTGTGTGGATGTATCTGAATAACTCTTAGGAGCTAAGAGGTATTTTTGAACAAGTATCAGGCTCTAAAGTGAGTAAAAAAGATATTTATTTTGGTGTTTTTAAGCTGTAAGCAGACACATATTTAACGTTAACTAACATGTTGTCTTTCGTTCTTTTTTGAACCGCAGAAAGCATCATCAAAAAGAGCAGGGTAATTCAGTTAATTTTTTACTGCCTATTCTTTTAAAAACAGACGGAAAGTACACAAGTCAAAGCAGAGAACTGTGTAAGAAATGCTCATGTATCAAAAATATAATAGATTTTGAAAAGGAAGCCCCAGCCCTACCCTTTGAGAACATTTGGTTTGTTAAAGGTTTTGGAGCCTGTGTTATGAATGCCTGTCTGAAACGTGACTTTTATACTCTATGTAATGGGCATACAATCAATGAACCACAGCAGGAGACTCATGAATGTTTGCATGCCTCAGACACATCAAGAACTATTTGCCACATATGTTTTTTGTTAGACCCTTCGCAAAGTATATAGGCCCTCATTACAACCCTGGCGGTCGGTGATAAAGTGCCGGTAAAACCGACAACAGGCTGGTATAATTACTGCCAAATTATGACCATGGTGGAAACCGCCCAGATAGACAGCCACTTTACCACACCCACCGACACGGTGGAAATAACAGGCACCACAGCGGTAGCTGCCTACAGCCAGGCGGAAGACAATGGTGGTCATTACAACCCTGGCGGATGGTGTTAAAGCTGCGGAAACACCGCAAACAGGCCGGCGGACCAAAAAAGGGAATTATGACCCTGGCGGAAACCGCCAACAAAGACAGCCACTTTAACACACCGCCCGCCACGGCGGTGCAAACAAGCAGCGCGGCGGTCCCCGCCAACAGACAGGTGGGAGACAATGTACCGGCCACAGTATTACAACCCGCCAATCTGCCACCTTTTCCGGGGCGGATTCTCCGTGGATAAAAACACGGCAGAAACAGCTTTTGCTATGGGAAAACGCTCACCTGAACACATCCCACGAGGAACGAGGACTCCATGGAGCCAGAACTCCAAATACTACCTGCCCTTGTGTTTCTGCTCCTCTACGACCAACAGCTACGTAGGCGCCGAAGACAACGGTGAGTACTGCACCTACGACATAGGGGAGGGGGGAGGCAAAAGTTAGGGGGACACCCACCAAACACCCCCACCCCCACCCTCGCATATTACATATGTCCTTCAGCACCCCTACGATGGTGGCCAGGGCGGAGCTGATGGTCCTGAGCTCCTCCCTGAACCCCAAATACAGTTCGTCCTGCAGGCGCAGGGTCTCCAGCAACTTGTCCAGGACCGTGGCCATCGTCTCCTGGGAGTGGTGGTATGCTCCCATGATGGAGGTGAGGGCCTCGTGGAGAGTGGGTTCCCTTGGCCTGTCCACCCCCTGTCGCACAGCAGCCCTCCCAGTTCCCCTGTGTTCCTGTGCCTCCGTCCCCTGGACCGTGTGCCCACTACCACTGCCCCCAGGTCCCTGTTGTTGTTGTGGTGGCGGGTTATCCTGGGTTCCCTGTAGTGGTGGACACACAGCTGATTGACCTGTCCTGGGTAGGGAGGTTTGGGCCCGCTGGGTGGGTGCTGTGCTGGTGTTACCAGAGGGTGGAAGGTCGGTGTTGGGCTGTGCCTGTGCAAGGGGAACCGACTGTCCCGAGGCCCACGATGGTCCGGGCTGGTCATCAGGATCCAGTAGGGCAGAGCTGCTCTCGTCACTGTGGGCCTCTTCTGGGGGTGGAGTGGTGTTGTCTGGACCCTCTGGTGTGGTGACGGTCCTTCGTGTTCCTGCAGGGGCATAAGAGCATGATTATTGCATGTGTGTGTGTAATGGTGTGCAATGGGTGGGTGTTTGTGTACCCCAGTGCAAGCATTCCTGTGTGTGGGTTTGTGTGATGATGGTTGAAGGTGTGTTCTGGGTATGTGCAGAGGGCATGCTTTAGTGAGGGGTGTCCATGCTTAGTTGTGTCATGCAGGGCTTGGTGTTGGGATGGGTGGTTTGTGTTATGGGTAGATTAGTGAGGATTTGGAGTGATAGGGGAGGGGGCGAGGGTGGGGGTGTGTGATATCATGCAGGTAGGGTGGGGGATATGATAGTTACGAATTGACTTACCAGTGTCCCATCCTCCACCGACTCCTCCGAGGCCCTCTGGATGCATGATGGTCAAGACTTGCTCCTCCCATGTTGTTAGTTGTGGGGGAGGAGTTGGGGGTCCGCCACCAGTCCGCTGTACCGCAATGTTGTGCCTGGAGACCGTTGAACGCACCTTCCCCTGTAGGTCGTTCCACCTCTTCCTGATGTCCTCCCTATTTCTTGGGTGCTGTCCCACGGCGTTCACCCTGTCCACTATTCTGCGCCAATACTCCATCTTCCTGGCTATGGATGTGTGCTGTACCTGTGAGCCAAATAGCTGTGGCTCTACCCGGACGATTTCCTCCACCATGACCCTGAGCTCCTCCTCGGAGAAGCGGGGGTGTCTTTGGCGTGACATGGGGTGGTGTGTGTGATGTGTGGGGTGGAGTATGTGGTGATGAGTGTGGTGAGTGTAGTGGTGTGTGGTGTTTTATGCGTGGATGTTGTGTGGGTGATGGTGTTGTGTGCCTCTGTGTGATGGGGTTGTCTATTCTGTGCTCTCTCTCTGGCCTTCGTTCGTGATTTTTTGGTCGTAGAGGTTTGTGGGTGTGTGTTATATATTGAGTTGGGTGTGTGTATGTGTATTAGGTGTGTGTATTTGTAATTGTCCAATGTGGCGGTGTTTTGGAGATGTGTGTGTATTTTGAGCGCGGCGGTGTGTACCGCTAATGGAATACCGCGGTTGAAAGACCGCCACGTGGATTCGTGGGTCGTAATAGCAGGGGCGTGTTTCTGTTGGCGTGGAGGTGGAGGATTGGTTTCCACCAGTTTATCACTGACCTTTGGTGTGGCGGTGTTGTGTGGGTGTCTGAATTTCGGCAGATTCCGAGCTGTGTGTCATAATAGCTGTGGCGGAATTCCGCGGCCGCGGCGGTGTATTGGCGGTCTTCTGCACGGCGGTAAGCCCCTTTTACCGCCAATGTTGTAATGAGGGCCAATGTTCTGCCCACCATATTATGACAGCCCAATCTGCCACCTTTTCCCAGCCCGGTACCAATGACATCAAAACCCTGGCGGAAACACTGCACAGAAGAGAAAGCACTCACCATTGGAGTCACAGGGAACAACCATGCCGCCATGGAGCCCGAGCTGCAGATATTTCCGATGCTCCTCTACGTCCTGCTCCACCATGAACACCAATGACGGCGAAGAAGACCATGGTGAGTACAGCCGCCTAGCGCACAGGGGAAGGGGGAGGAAAAAGAGAGTGACACACACACGCACAACACCCCCACCCACCCCTAACACCATTCACACAATCAGATGCAGTAAGAAAACATATTGACCCTGTACCCCTCAGGAATAATGCAAGGACAACATGAATAGATGAAAGTGAGTGTAAGAATAAAAATACATTAGAAATACGTACATCCAATCTAAAAGTATATACATATGTTCAATTCAAGGGACACTGCCGAGTCCTCAATGTGCGTGGGACACAGGGCCACATGACAAAGTCCAAGGCCCTACTTGTCTCCTGCAACAACACCTAGAGAACACTGCAGGGGCATCAGTTCGAAAATAGGCAGGCACCTCAGGGGGATGGGGAATGGGGGGGCACCTCAGCCGGCATATGGAACAAATCCACTGGTTCTGGAGGGGGCAACATGCTCTGTGCGCTGTCCTGGGGAGTGCAAGGCCACAGTCTCTCAAGTGGGTGACTTGCCCACTGGTTCTGGAGGGGGCATTGTGCCCTGTGATGCAGATATTGGGGAGTGCAAGGCCACAGTCTCTCAGCTGGGCGTCATTCCCACGGGATTTGCAGGGGGCAGGCCGCACCACAGCCCATGGAGGCAGTACTACAGACCGTCCGCCGGCGGTGACGGATGTTCAGTGGTGGCAGTGGTGGTGGTGGTGCTGCTGCTGCTGCTGCTGGTAGTGGTGGGGGGAAGCTCCAGCCCATCCCCTGCAGCCTCGGGCAGCTGCCCACTGATGGTGGTGGTGCTGCTGCTGGTAGTGGTGGGGGGAAGCTCTAGCCCATTCCCTGCAGCCTCGGATGGCTGCACAACCATAGTTGGTGGTAGGAGCTCCAACGGAGTCCCAGCACTAGGCCCCTTGTTCTTCCTGCCTGCTGGTGCAGGCCCCTTGCCTTTCCTGGCAGCAGCTGGGGATGGCTCCTTGCTCTTCTTGGCAGCAGTTGGGGCCGGATCCTTGCCCTTCCTGGCAGTAGCTGGGGATGGCTCCTTGCTTTTCTTGGCAGCACTTGGGGCAGACTCCTTGCCCTACCTGGCAGCAGCTGGGGATGGCTCCTTTCCCTTCCTGGTAGCACTTGGGGCAGGCACCCTTTCTGTGTGGCGGCCTGGTACCCTGGATCCTTTACCACCACGAGTGGGTGTGGACACTACTGGGCCCGAGGACTGTGTGGCTGAGGTGCTTGCCTGAGTTTTAGCCACCCTGGCCAGACATGAAGGATGGGGAGGGAGGGGTAGGGAAGAGGTCAATGGTGGAGAGGAAAAGCTGCTTAGGGACATTGGGGCAGGGAGAGGGAGAGGGAGAAGGTAAGGGAGTGGAGGGAGAGGGAGTGGTTGTGGGAGGTGTCTGCTGTGTTTGGGTGCAGGTGCCTGGCCTGGATGCTGTTGTGAGGTGGATGGCTGTTGGGTGTCTGAGTGCTTGTGTTTGTATACCTTGGGAGAGGGGGGACAGACACAGTGGGAGAGGACACAGGGGACGTGTGCATGGCTGTTGGGGTGGTGACTGCCAGTAATGTGTTTGTTCTGATAGGTAAAAACTGTAGTGGATATGGATGTAGTATATGCAGGTGTGAGTGTAGACGGAACTGGGAGGGAGGTGGAGGAGAAGGAGGACGGGGACACAGTGGAGGCAGTGGATGTTGGTATGTCTGCATCTGGATGGTTTTTGTGTGAGTGCCTGTGGGATGATGTGTGGTGCTTGTGTTTGCCTGTGCCACTCCTGTGTGTTGTCTTGTGTGCATGCTGGTCTGGCTGTGAGCTTGGGGTAGGTTGAGGTTGAGGGGAATGGGACTGGGAAGAGGACGTTGGGGGGTGCAAACAGGGACAATGGCTGCCATCAGAGAGGACGCCAGAGACTGGATCGATCTCTGTTGGGCCGCCAAGCCAGTGTGACTGCCCTCCAGAAATGCATTAGTCTGTTGCATCTGGGCAGCCAGCCCTTGGATGGCATTCACAATGGTTGACTGCCCTACAGAGATGGATCTCAGGAGGTCCATAGCCTCCTCACTCATGGCAGCAGGGCTCATTGGGGCAGGGCCTGAGGTGCCTGGGGCGAAGGAGATGCCCACCCTCCTGGGTGAGCGTGCACGGGCAACTCGCTGAGGGGCTGCTGGGAGGGCAGTGCTGGTATGGTGGGTGGTAGCTGTACCTGTAGCTGGGGTGGGCACAGAGGTTTCCGCCACCACCAGGGATCTTCCATCGGAGGAGGTATCTCTGTCCGAACTGTCCCCTCCAGTCTCCGCCGTGGTGCTCCCCTCGACCTCCGTCCCACTGGTGCCCTCACCGTCGATGGGTCCTGTGGGATGCAGCTTCCTCCGTCGCCAGTGCCTCTGCTCCTCCACAAGATGATGCTAATGCACATAAGGAGAGGATGAAAAAACAAAAAGTGGGGGAGAGACAAAGGATACACTGGGTCAGTGGCTGCACAAACACCACAGTTGGCGTACACAGCACACTCACGCACAGAGAACAGTCCTACGCACTATGTAATGCACTACCTGTATCAATGCTAGTCACCAGGGCATGGGGAGGGACACATACCGCCCACTGCAGCATACCTGGGAACCACATAGCCCTGCCCAGTAGTGGATGCCTACAAGCTAGGTAGGAGGACTATCACATCAGAACTGTGGCCAACATGGGCCCTACTCTGCAATGTCAGGCCTTCCCTAGGGGCACCCACAGACACACATCCCCAACCCGGATAACACCCCACCAGGCATAAGTAGTTATGATGGGCACTGTACTCACCCTCTTGTGGCTGCTGTGATGCCCTCAAGCGCCCATCCAGCTCCGGATAGGCAACCGCAAGTATGCAGCCCATCAGGAGGATCAGGGTTCGACGGGCACCCCTTCCTCATTGGGAGGCCACCCCCAGCTGGGCCTCCGCTTTCTTCTGTGCCCAGCGTCTCAGGTCCTCCCACCGTTTCTGACAGTGGGTGCTCCGCCTGCCGTACACCCCCTGGATCCACACCTCCTTGACGATGGTGAGCCATATACCCTTCTTTTGATGGGTGCTGACCTGCAGAGGAAATACACACAGGGAAAGGTATTAGTCAGACAGTCCTGCCTGTTACACTCATAGCCCACCATACCTCTTCCCATCCCCATTAGCACAGACCTGGCCCAGCACAAAAGCTCCATGCCACCCAGGGGACATCCACCAACCCCCCCCCACGAGGCCTTCACAGGCCCCATGTATCGTGCTCACAGTGTACTCACCTATTGGTCTGGAGGCCCATACAGCAGTCCGTACTGGGGTAGGACCCCATGGACCAGTCTCTCCAAGTCCGCTGAGGTGAAGGCAGGGGCCCTTTCCCCAGTCGCACGCGCCATGGTCAGTTCCAGACACAGGTCACAGAAGCACATGCAGTGTAGGTCCTCTCCCATTGAAGGTCAGGTAGCAAGTGAGTGAACAGATAGAAAATGGCGGTGAAGTCTGCGGCGGTGCATACCATCACCGCCGGCGTGCATCACCATTGGCAACTGTACCCCATATGGCCCAATATTTTCCAATGAGGCATTGCACGGCGGTTCCCGACCGCCTTCCGCAACGGCGCATAAAGTCAGCGGAATTAACTCACTTTCATCTGTCCCTCCACACAGGACAGAAGGACGCCATTTTGCATTTGTTCCCCCCCCCCGGCAAAATGAACAGGAGTTGAGAAATCGAAAGAGTTTTCACTCAATGAATGTCCAGATGGTGTGCCTGGTGGACCAGTACATCTCCCACGTCAATGCAAAGTTTCCTGGGTCTGCGCATGATGTCTTTATCCTGAGGAATAGCAGCATCCCAAATGTGATGGGCCAACTACAGAGGCACAGGGTGTGGCTAATAGGTGAGCCCTTGTTCCCACCCAGTAGATGTTGGTGTATGGGTAAGGTTTGGGCCATATGGCATAGTGTGTGGCTAAATGTTGTCCCTCAATATTTGCAGGTGAGTCAGGTTACCCCATCCTATCATGGCTACTGACCTCTGTGAGGAATCCCAGGACAAGGGCAGAGGAACATTACAATGAGGCAAATGGGCGAACAAGAAGGATCATTGAACATACCTTGGCCTCCTGAAGGCCAGGTTTCAGTGCCTCCATCTAACAGGTGGATCCCTGTGCTACTCACCCAAGAAGGTCTGCCAGATAATCGTGGCATACTGCATGTTGCACAACCTTGCCTTGAGACTCCATGTCCCTTTTCTGCAGGAGGAGGAGGCTGGAGATGGCTGTGTGGCAGCAATGGACCTTGTGGACAGTGAAGATGAGGAGGCAGAGGATGAGGATGAGGACAACAGACCTGTAGTGATTCAACAATACTTCCAATGACACACAGGTAAGACAGTGTAACTTCACATGTCATTGTCATTAGTTTGTTTCACATTGTCACTGGCAGGCTGTGCTTTCCCACTTCTATGCCCACTCACTGTACCCTTTGGCAACTCTTTTTGCAGATGTTGGTGCACCACTATCGCGCCTGGTGTGTTCACTGCAGCCAAGCACAGGTCTATTCTATGTGCACATTACTGTACAGTTGATTTGCAATGTTTGAAGCTTGTGAAACAAATACATACTTCAATCATTTGACATAATCCATACTTGTATTTTTTTAAGTGCTATGAAGAAAAGGTGGAAGTGCAATGGGCTGGGGTGATGATGGAGGAAAGTCCAGGGTATTTTTCCAGTCTATTGGTAGCACAGGTGCATTGCCCAAGGGGACATAGGAAGGGGAGCAATGGCATTTCAAGGTGGATAGGGTGACAGAGTGGGACACAAGGGTGACAATCAAGAGAGTCTTATTTCCTGGTGGGGGTCTTGGCAATAGTCTCTGCCTCCTGCCTGGATCACAGGGAATGTTTGCAAGGTGGTTCACCTTCTGCAGGGGGAGGGGTGCTGGTGGCCTGTTGGTCCTGTGGCGGGGCCTCCTGTCCACTAGCGGCAGCGGAGGTGAAGGGCATTTCAGTAGTCTGGCTAGTGGCAGGGGCCCGCTGTTGTAAGACTGCCTCCCTCATAATATTGGCCATGTCTGCCAGCACCCTTGCATTGGAGACCAGGGTGGTGTTATTGGCCTGAAAGTCCTCCCTGATCCCCTGGTACTGTCCCTCCTGCAGCCGCTTGTTCTCCTGCACCCGCTTGTTCTCCTGCACGTTGTCCAGGATCTGGCCCAGCGTATCCTAGGAATGTTGGTATGCTCCCAGGATCTCGGTGAGTGCCTCCTGGAGAGTCGGTTCCCTGGGCCTGTCCTCCCCCTGGCGCACAGCAGTCCTCCCAGTGTCCTTGTTGTCCTGTGCCTCTGTCTTCTGAACTGTGTGCCCACTGCCACTGACCCCAGGTCCCTGATTGTCTTGGGTATGAGGTGTGCCCTGGGGTCCCTGTAGTGGTGGACACACTGCTGATTGACGTGTCCTGGGGACAGAGGCATGGGTCTGCTGGGTGGGTGCTGTGGTGGTGTTTCCTGAGGGGAAGGCTCTGTGGTGATGTGTGACTGTGCCTGGGTAACCGACTGTCCAGAGGTCCCTGATGGGCCAGGTTGGTCATCCAGATCCAGGCGACCAGAGTTGCTGTCATCACTGTGGGCCTCTTCTGTGGGGAGACTGGAAATTGCTGGCACCTCTTCTCCTCTGACATTGGCTGGGATACCTGTGGGGATGTAAATGCAGTGTTATTGTTTCTCTGTGTGACATATTGTACATGGGTGGGTTGCCCTCTTTGGTTGTGTTTGCCCTGGCAGCTTTAACCTGTGTGAGTTGGTATGTGGTGGGCTAGTTGAGTCTCTCTAGTGTGCATGCTTTAGTAATGGGTGTCCATGCAGGTCTGTGAGCGGTGTCCATGCATTGGTATGGCATGCAGGGCTTGGCATTGGGATGAGTGAGTTGTGATGGTGGGGTGTGTGGGAAGTGGTGGAGTGATGGGAGTGAGGGTGGGGGTATATGATGGCATGCAGGTAGGGGGGTAATAGTAGTAGAGAGTTGACTTACCAGATTCCAGTCCTCTTCCTACTCCTGCCAGGCCCTCAGGATGCATGATTGCCAAGACTTGCTCCTCCCATGTTGTTAGTTGTGGGGGAGGAGGTGGGGGTCCACCGCCAGTCCTCAGTACAGCGAGTTGGTGTCTTGCTGCAATGGAACGCACCTTCCCCTGTAGGTCGTTCCACCTCTTCCTGATATCATCCCTTGTTCTTGGGTGCTGTCCCTGTCACGTTTTACCTTTGGCTTACCGCCCAGATCAGAGGGAGATGTCGTGCGGCCTTGGTTCTTGCAAGTCCTACTCTGGCCGAGGTAGGGGCGACCCCTTTCGGTAGCCACGGTGCTGTTGACAGTAGTACACCACCACAGTCCGTGCCCTCCAGAAGGAGTCGCAGAGGAAAAACCCCGAAAGGAAAAAACCTCTTAAACAAGAACTCTCTAGGACAGAAAGGAGGACACAAAAGAATCAGAACTTCGATGCCTGGAAAATCACTGGAAGACCGAGGAAAAACAGGAGCAAAAACTGGAGTCCAAATAGAAGACCAGCCTGAGCATGACCACCACAGGAGAAGTGTTGCAACGCAAAGAGAAGAAGAATCTATCCCCTTATATACCCCTTGACAGGAAGTGACATGCAGGAAGAAATAGGACTGCCATCTTGGATTGGGAAAGGGGCCATACAACAAGATAGGAAAAGACACCATTATAGTATGTACGGAAGGTGAAGGAGAATGGTATGCTGGGAAAGAGAAATCATGGCTCCTCCAGGAAGAAGAAGGAAAAAGAGAAGGCCCTAGAATGGGGCACCAGGTAAGTGAAAGGATCGAGGGGGGGGCGGGGACCCTGTGACCAAACCAGTGCTGTGCATTATATGCGGCGAGGACCGACGCCCAATCCTGGGTCTCCGGTCTCGCTGCGGGAAAGTAAACAGAGCGTGCCAGAAAAAAGGTCCCACGGCAGGCCCCGTGATCTGGAAAACGCCCCCCACCACGGCCCGAGTGGGAGATGCCACGGAGGCCCGTGGTATGACAATCACACGGCGTTGACCTGTCCACAATTCTCCGCCATATCTCCATCTTCCTAGCAATGGATATCTGCTGCACCTGTGCTCCAAATAACTGATGCTGTACCCGATGATTTCATCCACCATGTCCCTTAGCTCCTCCTCAGAGAATCTGGGGTGTCGTTGTGGTGCCATGGGTGTTGTGTGGGTAGTGTGGGTGAGGGTGTGTAGGGTGATGTGTTGGGGTGTGTGTTGTGAGGTGCGTGGGTGGTGTATGGGGGATGGTGGTGTGTGGCGCTGGTCTTGTCTGTGGTCGTTGTGTCAGTCTCGTGGCAATGATATGTTTTCGCAAAGGGTTGTGGGTAATGTGGATGTGTGTTTTATAGTGTTGTGGGTGAGTGGGTGTGGTGTGTGTATTTGTGTCAGGTGTGTCTAGTTTGAATTGTCCAATGTGGTGTTGTTTTGTTTGAGTGTGTGTATTTTGAGCACAGCAGTATGAACCGCCAATGGTTTACTGCCATTGAATGTCCGCCGTCGTGATTCATGGGTCATAATGTGGTGGGCGTGGTTCTGTTGGCATAACGGTGTGGGTTTTGATACCGCCAGTTTATCACTGACCTTTGGGGTGGCGGATCTGTGTGTGTGGCTGAATAGTGACGGATTGGTGTGTGTGTGTCACAATATGGTGAACGGATATCCGCTGCGGCGGCGGTATGTTGGTGGCAGTCACCGTGGCGGTAAGTGGGGTTTACCACCAATGTCATAATGAGGGCCATAATCTGCTAAAGCTGCTGTATCATTTGACAGGTGCAAAAAGTGCATATCCAGATATGATCAAGGTCTTGTCGAGTACATTTAGAGAGATCCAATACGCTTGTGAGCCTGGCAAAAAACTTGAGCAAATGCAAGGGCAGTGCTCATGTTTTGTCAGAAAGATGGTTGAAAGAGCTATAGAAAAACGTCTGTGTGATGTCTTTTTAAAAAATAGGCAGCGAGGAGGCTCCTTAGTCCCGCAAAACTGTTTTATAAAAAACAGAATGACCATCCGCAGGCTGACACTTTTATAAGGCCCGGATGCATATGCATCGCTGAATTGATACACTTATTGCTCAAAGAAAAAATTGCCAAAATACATCCCACAGTTCTGTGCTCTTTGAAGGTCTGCATTCCAGAGGAGGCACCAAAGTATGATTGTCCTATGTGTATAGCCAGTTGGTGTGTCAAAGCATGGTTACCTACGGTGGATGAATATTGGAATGTGTACAAGTAGCATGTGTGGGGCTTAATACTATGGCTGACGTTAAGCTTGCAAAGTGCCTTTGATTTTCTATATGACGATTATTTTCATAATAAAGGTTATGTACTGTCTGATGGTGAATTGTATGGTCTTCTGAATTCTGCCAACATCCTATTTGTGCAAAGTTAGAGGAGAGGTGACAGAGAAGTCCTATTTAGAACCGTTGACTTTGTAGCTGTAAAAATATCAAAACTTGTGACTCTGCGGCAAAGTTTCGCCCTTCACCCGAATGATGTCTGTAATGTATGCCATATTATGTATATACATTGAAGAAACTCATTCTCTTGCAATCAATAGGCTCAAGCGCCCATCTAGCTCCGGATAGGCCACCGCAAGTATGCAGCCCATCAGGAGGATCAGGGTTCGACGGGCACCCCTTCCTCATTGGGAGGCCACACCCAGCTGGGCCTCCGCTTTCTTCTGTGCCCAGCGTCTCAGGTCCTCCCACCGTTTCCAACAGTGGGTGCTCCGCCTGACGTACACCCCCTGGATCCACACCTCCTTGACGATGGCGAGCCATATACCCTTCTTTTGATGGGTGCTGACCTGCAGAGGAAATACACACAGGGAAAGGTATTAGTCAGACAGTCCTGCCTGTTACACTCATAGCCCACCATACCTCTTCCCATCCCCATTAGCACAGACCTGGCCCAGCACAAAAGCTGCACGCCACCCAGGGGACATCCACCAACCCCCCCCTCAAGGAGGCCTTCACACACACCACTCCATGCATTCATGCCCCATGTATCGTGCTCACAGTGTACTCACCTATTGGTCTGGAGGCCCATAAAGCAGTCCGTACTGGGGTAGGACCCCATCGACCAGTCTCTCCAAGTCCGCTGAGGTGAAGGCAGGGGCCCTTTCCCCAGTCGCACGCGCCATGGTCATTTCCAGACACAGGTCACAGAAGCACATGCAGTGTAGGTCCTCTCCCATTGAAGGTCAGGCAGCAAGTGAGTGAACAGATAGAAAATGGCGGTGAAGTCTGCGTCGGTGCATACCATCACTGCCGGCGTACATCACCATTGGCAACTGTACCCCAAATGTCCCAATATTATCCAATGAGGCATTGCCCGGCGGTTCCCGACCGCCTTCCGCAACGGCGCATAACGTCAGCGGAATTAACTCACTTTCATCTGTCCCTCCACACAGGACAGAAGGACGCCATTTCGGGGGAGGGTGGCAGGCCCTGGATTATAACTGCGTCACACTTCACAATTGTACCTACAGGACAGATGCCACTTATACATTTCAAAATAACATCATGCATTGTACTGTTGTTGCTACAATGTACAATTTGTGACCGGCTCCTCAATCTTTTGCCCCATAGATTGCTACCGCTGCGGATGAATAGGAGATGGAGACATACCCCGTGTACAGACCCCTGGTAGACTTGGCAACAATGGAGGACAGGCACATTATCTTCACCTATAGACTTGACAGGGCCTAAATCACCTAGCTGTGTGCCCAACTAGAGCCTGACCTGATATCTTCTATCCGTCACGCCACTGGGATCCCCCCTCTTGTGCAAGTCCAATCTGTGCTCCATTTCTTGGCAACTGGTTCTTTCCAAGTGACAGTGGGCTTGGCAGCAGGAATGTCACAGCCAATGTTCTCAATAGTGCTGACAAGAGTGCTGGATGCCCTGATTAAAGAAATGTGCAGCTACATTGTTTCCCCCCAGGTGGAGGATTTGGCCACAGTGAAGGCTGACTTTTATGCAATGGGACATATCCCCAACATCATTGGGACAATTGATGGCACACATATTGCATTTGTTCCCCCCCCCCCCCCTGGCAAAATGAACAGGTGTTGAGAAATCGAAAGAGTTTTCACTCAATGAATGTCCAGATGGTTTGCCTGGCGGACCAGTACATCTCCCACATCAATGCAAAGTTTCCTGGGTCTGCGCATGATGTCTTTATCCTGAGGAATAGCAGCATCCCAAATGTTTTGGGCCAACTACAGAGGCACAGGGTGTGGCTAATAGGTGAGCCCTGGTTCCCACCCAGTGGATGTTGGTGTATGGGTAAGGTTTGGGCCATATGGCATAGTGTGTGGCTAAATGTTGTCCCTCAATATTTGCAGGTGAGTCAGGTTACCCCAACCTATCATGGCTACTGACCTCTGTGAGGAATCCCAGGACAAGGGCAGAGGAACATTACAATGAGGCAAATGGGCGAACAAGAAGGATCATTGAACATACCTTTGGCCTCCTGAAGGCCAGGTTTCGGTGCCTCCATCTAAAAGGTGGATCCCTGTGCTACTCACCCAAGAAGGTCTGCCAGATAATCGTGGCATGCTGCATGTTGCACAGCCTTGCCTTGAGACTCCATGTCCCTTTTCTGCAGGAGGAGGAGGCTGGAGATGACGGTGTGGCAGCAATGGACCTTGTGGACAGTGAAGATGAGGAGGCAGAGGATGAGGATGAGGACAACAGACCTGTAGTGATTCAACAATACTTCCAATGACACACAGGTAAGACAGTGTAACTTCACATGTCATCGTCATTAGTTTGTTTCACTTTGTCACTGGCAGGCTGTGCTTTCCCACTTCTATGCCCACTCACTGTACCCTTTGGCAACTCTTTTTGCAGATGTTGGTGCCCCACTATCGCTCCTGGTGTGTTCACTGCAGCCAAGTACAGGTCTATCCTATGTGCACATTACTGTACAGTTGATTTGCAATGTTTGAAGGTTGTGAAACGAATACATACTTCAATCATTTGACATAATCCATACTTGTATTTTTTTAAGTGTTATGAAGAAAAGGTGGAAGTGCAATGGGCTGGGGTGATGATGGAGGAAAGTCCAGGGTATTGTTCCAGTCTATTGGTAGCACAGGTGCATTGCCCAAGGGGACATAGGAAGGGGAGCAATGGCATTTCAAGGTGGATAGGGTGACGGAGTGGGAACCAAGGGTGACAATCAAGAGAGTCTTATTTCCTGGTGGGGGTCTTGGCAATAGTCTCTGCCTCCTGCCTGGATCGCAGGGAATGTTTGCAAGGTGGTTCACCTTCTGCAGGGGGAGGGGTGCTGGTGGCCTGTTGGTCCTGTGGCGGGGCCTCCTGTCCACTAGCGGCAGCGGAGGTGAAGGGCATTTCAGTAGTCTGGCTAGTGGCAGGGGCCCGCTGTTGTAAGACTGCCTCCCTTATAATATTAGCCATGTCTGCCAGCACCCCTGCAATGGAGACCAGGGTGGTGTTAATGGCCTGAAAGTCCTCCCTGATCCCCTGGTACTGTCTCTCCTGCAGCTGCTTGTTCTCCTGCACCCGCTTGTTCTCCTGCACGTTGTCCAGGATCTGGCCCAGCGTATCCTGGGAATGTTGGTATGCTCCCAGGATCTCAGTGAGTGCCTCCTAGAGAGTCGGTTCCCTGGGCCTGTCCTCCCCCTGGTGCACAGCAGTCCTCCTAATGTCCCTGTTGTCCTGTGCCTCTGTCTTCTAAACTGTGTGCCCACTGCCACTGACCCCAGGTCCCTGATTGTCTTGGGTATGAGGTGTGCCCTGGGGTCCCTGTAGTGGTGGACACACTGCTGATTGACGTGTCCTGGGGACAGAGGCATGGGTATGCTGGGTGGGTGCTGTGGTGGTGTTTCCTGAGGGGAAGGCTCTGTGGTGATGTGTGACTGTGCCTGGGTAACCGACTGTCCAGAGGTCCCTGATGGGCCAGGTTGGTCATCCAGATCCAGGCGACCAGAATTGCTGTCATCACTGTGGGCCTCTTCTGTGGGGAGACTAGAAATTGCTGGCACCTCTTCTCCTCTGACATTGGCTGGGATACCTGTGGGGATGTAAATGCAGTGTTATTGTTTCTGTGTGTGACATATTGTACATGGGTGGGTTGCCCTCTTTGTTTGTGTTTGCCCTGGCAGCTTTAACCTGTGTGAGTAGGTATGTGGTGGGCTAGGTGATTCTCTCTAGTGTGCATGCTTTAGTGATAGGTGTACATGCAGGTCTGCGAGTGGTGTCCATGCATTGGTATGGCATGCAGGGTTTGGCATTGGGATGAGTGAGTTGTGATGGTGGGGTGTGTGGGAAGTGATGGGAGTGAGGGTGGGGGTATATGATGGCATGCAGGTAGGGGGGTAATAGTAGTAGAGAGTTGACTTACCAGAGTCCAGTCCTCTTCCTACTCCTGCCAGGCCCTCAGGATGCATGATTGCCAAGACTTGCTCCTACCATGTTGTTAGTTGTGGGGGAGGAGGTGGGGGTCCACCGCCAGTCCTCAGTACAGCGAGTTGGTTTCTTGCTGCAATGGAACGCACCTTCCCCTGTAGGTCGTTCCACCTCTTCCTGATATCATCCCTTGTTCATGGGTGCTGTCCCTGTCACGTTTTACCTGTGGCTTACCGCCCAGATCAGAGGGAGATGTTGTGCGGCCTTGGTTCTTGCAAGTCCTACTCTGGCCGAGGTAGGGGCAACCCCTTTCGGTAGCCACGGTGCTGTTGACAGTAGTACACCACCACAGTCCGTGCCCTCCAGACGGAGTCCCCGAGGAAAAACCCCGAAAGGAAAAAAACTCTTAAACAAGAACTCCCTAGGACAGAAAGGAGGACACAAAAGAATCAGAACTTCGATGCCTGGAAAATCACTGGAAAGACCGAGGAAAAACAGGAGCAAAAACTGGAGTCCAAATAGAAGACCAGCTTGAGCATGACCACCAGAGGAGAAGTGTTGCAACGCAAAGAGAAGAAGAATCTATCCCCTTATATACCCCTTGACAGGAAGTGACATGCAGGAAGAAATAGGACTGCCATCTTGGATTGGGAAAGGGGCCATACAACAAGATAGGAAAATACACCATTATAGTATGTACGGAAGGTGAACGAGAATGGTATGCTGGGAAAGAGAAATTATGGCTCCTCCAGGAAGAAGAAGGAAAAAGAGAAGGCCCTAGAATGGGGGCACCAGGTAAGTGAAAGGATCGAAGGGGGGGGGGCGACGACCCTGTGACCAAACCAGTGCTGTGCATTATATGCGGCGAGGACCGACGCCCAATCCTGGGTCTCCGACCTCGCCGCGGTAAAGTAAACAGAGCGTGGTGGAAAAAAGGTCCCACGGCAGGACCCGTGATCTGGAAAACGCCCCCACCACGGCCCGAGAGGGAGATGCCACGGAGGCCCGTGGTATGACAGTCCCACGGCGTTGACCTGTCCACAATTCTCCGCCATATCTCCATCTTCCTAGCAATGGATATCTGCTGCACCTGTGCTCCAAATAGCTGATGTTATACCCGATGATTTCGTCCACCATGACCCTTAGCTCCTCCTCACAGAATCTGGGGTGTTGTTGTGGTGCCATGGGTGTTGTGTGGGTGAGGGTGTGTAGGGTGATGTGTTGGGGTGTGTGTTGTGAGGTGCGTGGGTGGTGTATGGGGGATGGTGGTGTGTGGCGCTGGTCTTGTCTGTGGTCGTTGTGTCAGTCTCGTGCCAATGATTTGTTTTCGTAAAGGGTTGTGGGTAATGTTGGTGTGTGTTTTATAGTGTTGTGGGTGAGTGGGTGTGGTGTGTGTATGTGTGTCAGGTATGTCTAGTTTGAATTGTCCAATGTGGTGTTGTTTTGTTTGAGTGTGTGTATTTTGAGCACAGCAGTATGAACCGCCAATGGTTTACTGCCATTGAATGTCCGCCGTCGTGATTCATGGGTCATAATGTGGTGGGCGTGGTTCTGTTGGCATAACGGTGTGGGTTTTGATACCGCCAGTTTATCACTGACCTTTGGGGTGGCGGATCTGTGTGTGTGGCTGAATAGTGACGGATTGGTGTGTGTGTGTCACAATATGGTGAACGGATATCCGCTGCGGCGGCGGTATGTTGGTGGCAGTCACCGTGGCGGTAAGTGGGGTTTACCACCAATGTCATAATGAGGGCCATAATCTGCTAAAGCTGCTGTATCATTTGACAGGTGCAAAAAGTGCATATCCAGATATGATCAAGGTCTTGTCGAGTACATTTAGAGAGATCCAATACGCTTGTGAGCCTGGCAAAAAACTTGAGCAAATGCAAGGGCAGTGCTCATGTTTTGTCAGAAAGATGGTTGAAAGAGCTATAGAAAAACGTCTGTGTGATGTCTTTTTAAAAAATAGGCAGCGAGGAGGCTCCTTAGTCCCGCAAAACTGTTTTATAAAAAACAGAATGACCATCCGCAGGCTGACACTTTTATAAGGCCCGGATGCATATGCATCGCTGAATTGATACACTTATTGCTCAAAGAAAAAATTGCCAAAATACATCCCACAGTTCTGTGCTCTTTGAAGGTCTGCATTCCAGAGGAGGCACCAAAGTATGATTGTCCTATGTGTATAGCCAGTTGGTGTGTCAAAGCATGGTTACCTACGGTGGATGAATATTGGAATGTGTACAAGTAGCATGTGTGGGGCTTAATACTATGGCTGACGTTAAGCTTGCAAAGTGCCTTTGATTTTCTATATGACGATTACTTTCATAATAAAGGTTATGTACTGTCTGACGGTGAATTGAATGGTCTTCTGAATTCTGCCAACATCCTATTTGTACAAAGTTAGAGGAGAGGTGACAGAGAAGTCCTATTTAGAACCGTTGACTTTGTAGCTGTAAAAATATCAAAACTTGTGACTCTGCGACAAAGTTTCGCCCTTCACCCGAGTGATGTCTGTAATGTATGCCATATTATGTATATACATTGAAGAAACTCATTCTCTTGCAATCAATAGGCTCAAGCGCCCATCCAGCTCCGGATAGGCCACCGCAAGTATGCAGCCCATCAGGAGGATCAGGGTTCGACGGGCACCCCTTCCTCATTGGGAGGCCACCCCCAGCTGGACCTCCGCTGTCTTCCGTGCCCAGCATCTCAGGTCCTCCCACTGTTTCCGACAGTGGGTGCTCCGCCTGCCGTAGACCCCCTGGATCCACACCTCCTTGACGATGGTGAGCCATACACCCTTCTTTTCATGGGTGCTGACCTGCAGAGGAAATACACACAGGGAAAGGTATTAGTCAGACAGTCCTGCCTGTTACACTCATAGCCCACCATACCTCTTCCCATCCCCATTAGCACAGACCTGGCCCAGCACAAAAGCTGCACGCCACCCAGGGGATATCCACCAACCCCCCCCCACGAGGCCTTCACACACACCACTCCATGCATTCATGCCCCATGTATCGTGCTCACAGTGTACTCACCTATTGGTCTGGAGGCCCATACAGCAGTCCGTACTGGGGTAGGACCCCATCGACCAGTCTCTCCAAGTCCGCTGAGGTGAAGGCAGGGGCCCTTTCCCCAGTCGCACGCGCCATGGTCAGTTTCAGACACAGGTCACAGAAGCACATGCAGTGTAGGTCCTCTCCCATTGAAGGTCAGGTAGCAAGTGAGTGAACAGATAGAAAATGGCGGTGAAGTCTGCGGCGGTGCATACCATCACCGCCAGCGTACATCACCATTGACAACTGTCTCCCATATGGCCCAATATTATCCAATGAGGCATTGCACGGCGGTTCCCGACCGCCTTCCGCAACGGCGCATAACGTCAGCGGAATTAACTCACTTTCATCTGTCCCTCCACACAGGACAGAAGGATGCCATTTCGGGGGGATCGGGGGGTGGCAGGCCCTGGATTATAACTGCGTCACACTTCACAATTGTACCTACAGGACAGATGCCACTTATACATTTCAAATTAACATCATGCATTGTACTGTTGTGGCTACAATGTACAATTTGTGACCGGCTCCTCAATCTTTTGCCCCATAGAATGCTACCGCTGCGGATGAATAGGAGATGGAGACATACCCCGTGTACAGACCCCTGGTAGACTTGGCAACAATGGAGGACAGGCACATTATCCTCACCTATAGACTTGACAGGGCCTAAATCACCTAGCTGTGTGCCCAACTAGAGCCTGTCCTGATATCTTCTGTCCGTCACGCCACTGGGATCCCCCCTCTTGTGCAAGTCCAATCTGTGCTCCATTTCTTGGCAACTGGTTCTTTCCAAGTGACAGTGGGCTTGGCAGCAGGAATGTCACAGCCAATGTTCTCAATAGTGCTGACAAGAGTGCTGGATGCCCTGATTAAACACATGTGCAGCTACATTGTTTCCCCCCAGGTGGAGGATTTGGCCACAGTGAAGGCTGACTTTTATGCAATGGACATATCCCCAACATCATTGGGACAATTGATGGCACACATATTGCATTTGTTCCCCCCCCTGGCAAAATGAACAGGTGTTGAGAAATCGAAAGAGTTTTCACTCAATGAATGTCCAGATGGTGTGCCTGGCGGACCAGTACATCTCCCACGTCAATGCAAAGTTTCCTGGGCCTGCACATGATGTCTTTATCCTGAGGAATAGCAGCATCCCAAATGTGATGGGCCAACTACAGAGGCACAGAGTGTAGCTAATAGGTGAGCCCTGGTTCCCACCCAGTGGATGTTGGTGTATGGGTAAGGATTGGGCCATATGGCATAGTTTGTGGCTAAATGTTGTCCCTCAATATTTGCAGGTGAGTCAGGTTACCCCAACCTATCATGGCTACTGAACTCTGTGAGGAATCCCAGGACAAGGGCAGAGGAACATTAAAATGAGGCAAATGGGCGAACAAGAAGGATCATTGAACATACCTTTGGCCTCCTAAGGCCAGGTTTCTGTGGCTCCATCTAACTCACCCAAGAAGGTCTGCCAGATAATCGTGGCATGCTGCATGTTGCACAACTTTGCCTTGAGACTCCATGTCCCTTTTCTGCAGGAGGAGGAGGCTGGAGATGGCCGTGTGGCAGCAATGGACCTTGTGGACAGTGAAGATGAGGAGGCCGAGGATGAGGATGAGGACAACAGACCTGTAGTGATTCAACAATACTTCCAATGACACACAGGTAAGACAGTGTAACTTCACATGTCATTGTGATTAGTTTGTTTCACATTGTCACTGGCAGGCTGTGCTTTCCCACTTCTATGCCCACTAACTCTTCCCTTTGGCAACTCTTTTTGCAGATGTTGGTGCCCCACTATCGCTCCTGGTGTGTTCACTGAAGCCAAGTACAGGTCTATCCTATGTGCACATTACTGTACAGTTGATTTGCAATGTTTGAAGCTTGTGAAACGAATACATACTTCAATCATTTGACATGATCCATAATTGTATTTTTTTAAGTGCTATGAAGAAAAGGTGGAAGTGCAATGGGCTGGGGTGATGATGGAGGAAAGTCCAGGGTATTGTTCCAGTCTATTGGTAGCGCAGGTGCATTGCCAAGGGGACATAGGAAGGGGAGCAATGGCATTTCAAGGTGGATAGGGTGACAGAGTGGGACACAAGGGTGACAATCAAGAGAGTCTTATTTCCTGGTGGGGGTCTTGGCAATAGTCTCTGCCTCCTGCCTGGATCGCAGGGAATGTTTGCAAGGTGGTTCACCTTCTGCGGGGGGAGGGGTGCTGGTGGCCTGTTGGTCCTGTGGCGGGGCCTCCTGTCCACTAGCGGCAGCGGAGGTGAAGGGCATTTCAGTAGTCTGGCTAGTGGCAGGGGCCCGCTGTTGTAAGACTGCCTCCCTCATAATATTGGCCATGTCTGCCAGCACCCCTGCAATGGAGACCAGGGTGGTGTTAATGGCCTGAAAGTCCTCCCTGATCCCCTAGTACTGTCCCTCCTGCAGCCGCTTGTTCTCCTGCACGTTGTCCAGGATCTGGCCCAGCGTATCCTGGGAATGTTAGTATGCTCCCAGGATCTCGGTGAGTGCCTCCTGGAGAGTCGTTTCCCTGGGCCTGTCCTCCCCCTGGTGCACAGCAGTCCTCCCAGTGTCCCTGTTGTCCTGTGCCTCTGTCTTCTGAACTGTGTGCCCACTGCCACTGACCCCAAGTCCCTGATTGTCTTGGGTATGAGGTGTGCCCTGGGGTGCCTGTAGTGGTGGACACACTGCTGATTGACATGTCCTTGGGACAGAGGCATGGGTATGCTGGGTGGGTGCTGTGGTGGTGTTTCCTGAGGGGAAGGCTCTGTGGTGATGTGTGACTGTGCCTGGGTAACCGACTGTCCAGAGGTCCCTGATGGGCCAGGTTGGTCATCCAGATCCAGGCGACCAGAGTTGCTGTCATCACTGTGGGCGTCTTCTGTGGGGAGACTGGAAATTGCTGGCACCTCTTCTCCTCTGACATTGGCTGGGATACCTGTGGGGATGTAAATGCAGTGTTATTGTTTCTGTGTGTGACATATTGTACATGGGTGGGTTGCCCTCTTTGGTTGTGTTTGCCCTGGCAGCTTTAACCGGTGTGAGTTGGTATGTGGTGGGATAGGTGATTCTCTCTAGTGTGCATGCTTTAGTGATAGGTGTCCATGTAGGTCTGTGAGTGGTGTCCATGCATTGGTATGGCATGCAGGGCTTGGCATTGGGATGAGTGAGTTGTGATGGTGGGGTGTGTGGGAAGTGGTGGAGTGATTGGAGTGAGGGTGGGGGTATATGATGGCATGCAGGTATGGGGGTAATAGTAGTAGAGAGTTGACTTACCAGAGTCCAGTCCTCTTCCTACTCCTGCCAGGCCCTCAGGATGCATGATTGCCAAGACTTGCTCCTCCCATGTTGTTAGTTGTGGGGGAGGAGGTGAAGGTCCACCGCCAGTCCTCGGTACAGCGAGTTGGTGTCTTCCTGCAATGGAACGCACCTTCCCCTGTAGGTCGTTCCACCTCTTCCTGATATCATCCCTTGTTCTTGGGTGCTGTCCCTGTCACGTTTTACCTTTGGCTTACCGCCCAGATCAAAGGGAGATGTCGTGCGGCCTTGGTTCTTGCAAGTCCTACTCTGGCCGAGGTAGGGGCGACCCCTTTCGGTAGCCACAGTGCTGTTGACAGTAGTATACCACCACAGTCCGTGCCCTCCAGAAGGAGTCCCAGAGGAAAAACCCCGAAAGGAAAAAACCTCTTAAACAAGAACTCCCTAGGACAGAAAGGAGGACACAAAAGAATCAGAACTTCGATGCCTGGAAAATCACTGGAAAGACCGAGGAAAAACAGGAGCAAAAACTGGAGTCCAAATAGAAGACCAGCCGGAGCATGACCACCACAGGAGAAGTGTTGCAGCGCAAAGAGAAGAAGAATCTATCCCCTTATATACCCCTTGACAGGAAGTGACATGCAGGAAGAAATAGGACTGCCATCTTGGATTGGGAAAGGGGCCAAACAACAAAATAGGAAAAGACACCATTATAGTATGCACGGAAGGTGAAGGAGAATGGTATGCTGGGAAAGAGAAATCATGGCTCCTCCAGGAAGAAGAAGGAAAAAGAGAAGGCCCTAGAATGGGGCACCATTTAAGTGAAAGAATCGAGGGGGGGGGGCGGGGACCCTGTGACCAAACCAGTGCTGTGCATTATATGCAGCGAGGACCGACGCCCAATCCTGGGTCTCCGGCCTCGCCGCGGTAAAGTAAACAGAGCGTGGCTGAAAAAAGGTCCCACGGCAGGACCCGTGATCTAGAAAACGCCCCCCACCACGGCCCGAGTGGGAGATGCCACGGAGGCCTGTGGTATGACAGTCCCACGGCGTTGACCTGTCCACAATTCTCCGCCATATCTCCATCTCCCTAGTAATGGATATGTGCTGCACCTGTGCTCCAAATAGCTGATGCTATACCCAGTGATTTCGTCCACCATGACCCTTAGCTCCTCCTCAGAGAATCTGGGGTGTCGTTGTGGTGCCATGGGTGTTGTGTGGGTAGTATGGGTGAGGGTGTGTAGGGTGATGTGTTGGGGTGTGTGTTGTGAGGTGCGTGGGTGGTGTATCGGGGATGGTGGTGGGTGGCGCTGGTCTTGTCTGTGGTCGTTGTGTCAGTCTCGTGCCAATGATTTGTTTTTGTAAAGGGTTGTGGGTAATGTGGGTGTGTGTTTTATAGTGTTGTGGGTGAGTGGGTGTGCTGTGTGTATGTGTGTCAGGTGTGTCTAGTTTGAATTGTCCAATGTGGTGTTGTTTTGTTTGAGTGTGTGTATTTTGACCACAGCAGTATGTACCGCCAATGGTTTACCGCCATTGAATGTCTGCCATCGTGATTCATAGGTCATAATGGTGGGAGTAGTTCTGTTGGCGTAACGGTGTGGGTTATGATACCGCCAGTTTATCACTGACCTTTGATGTGGCGGATTTGTGTGTGTGGCTGAATAGTGACGGATTGGTGTGTGTGTGTCACAATATGGTGAACGGATATCTGCCGCGGCAGCGGTATGTTGGTGGCAGTCACCGTGGCGGTAAGTGGGGTTTACCACCAATGTCATAATGAGGGCCATAATCTGCTAAAGCTGCTGTATCATTTGACAGGTGCAAAAAGTGCATATCCAGATATGATCAAGGTCTTGTCGAGTACATTTAGAGAGATCCAATGCGCTTGTGAGCCTGGCACAAAACTTGAGCAAATGCAAGGGCAGTGCTCATGTTTTGTCAGAAAGATGGTTGAAAGAGCTATAGAAAAAAATAGGCAGTGAGGAGGCTCCTTAGTCCCGCAAAACTGTTTTAAAAATTACAGAATGACCATCCGCAGGCTGACACTTTTATAAGGCCCGGATGCATATGCATCGCTGAATTGATATACTTATTGCTCAAAGAAAAAATAGCCAAAATACATCCCACAGTTCTGTGCTCTTTGAAAGTCTGCATTCCAGAGGAGGCACCAAATTATGATTGTCCTATGTGTATAGCCAGTTGGTGTGTCAAAGCATGGTTACCTACGGTGGATGAATATTGGAATGTGTACAAGTACCATGTGTGGGGCTTAATACTATGGCTGACGTTAAGCTTGCAAAGTGCCTTTGATTTTCTATGACGATTACTTTCATAATCAAGGTTATGTACTGTCTGACGGTGAATTGTATGGTCTTCTGAATTCTGCCAACATCCTATTTGTACAAAGTTAGAGGAGAGGTGACAGAGAAGTCCTATTTAGAACTGTTGACTTTGTAGCTGTAAAAATATCAAAACTTGTGACTCTGCGACAAAGTTTCGCCCTTCACCCGAGTGATGTCTGTAATGTATGATATATTATGTATATACATTGAAGAAACTCATTCTCTTGCAATCAATAGGCTGTAAATTATGCAAGTGGTTTGGAGTTCAGCATGTTCTTTCTTATTAATAAAAATTACCTGTCACAAAACGCTTGTCTTTCGTTTCATTGGCTACAGGGCCTGATAACATGGCTGATGATGTGTTAAGGAAAATCTATTATAATGAAAGTGGTGTCAGAAGTTTTGGAAGTGGAGAAGCTTTTTGTAGAAGGGCACTATTTGAGAAAGAGCCGGTAAATAGGAATCTGCTGAAGGAGTGACTGTCTGGGGAAGAAGCAGATTTGCTCCATAAGCCCTGAGGAAGCATTTCAAGCAGAGGCCCACCATCTTTAATGCAGGAATAGATTATCAATGGCAGGCAGACATCATCAGTCTTCAAGACCTATCCAAACATAATAACGATCTGCGATATGTATTAACGGTCATAGATGTATTATTCAAGTACGCCATTTCAGAAGCGCTGCATGATAAGACGGGGACTAGCGTCATGGCAGCCTATAAAGCCATATTCAGCAAAGTCAGAACCCCTCAGAAACTGCAGACAGACACGGGAAAATCATTTTTAAACAAACTGTCTCAGAACTTATTAGAACAACACTCTATCCATCATTTTATAACACATACAGAAGTCAAAGCAGCGGTGATAGACTGCTTTAACAGAACTTTAAAATCTAAGATGTGGCGATATTTCACTGCTTACAGCACATACCGCTATGTGGATGTATTACAGACATTTATAGATGTTTACAATGCCAGCTGCCACAGAACCATCAAAACAGCGCCAATAGCGGAAACGCCGCAAAATTCTTTAGCAGTGTGGAGAACCGTGTACGGCAATTAGTTTGCAATCAAAGTAAAGAAACCTCTTCTAAAAGAATGTGATCATGGATCAGGCTACGAACTTAAAGCTTAAAGAAGGTATACCTGCTGTTTAAAAGATTACGACAGTGAAGGGGTTACGGGCAGCTTTGTCAAAGAAGAGCTAAAAAAAGGTGCCGGACGATCCCCACAGAGTCTACACAGTGGCGCTCCTTCAGCCAGCAGCAGCATCTGCAAATAGAAAAATAAAAACGGTAATAAACAATGTTTAGTATTGCTTTTATTTTTCAAGGCGTGGGGCCATGAGGGATGATAGGGACAGAGGGGGAGTGTTGTGCACTCCCCTCAGTGCGCATGAGTGTTTGGCCGGCTGTATCAGGACGGCCAAACACACTTGTACACTGAGCTCTCTCCAACCCTGCACTGTGTTGCCAGGTTGGAGAGAGCAGGCATATGCTCTTAGTATGCCTGGGAGCACAAAGCCAGGGCGCTCAGGCAAATCCTAACGCTACTCTCATGCTTCCAGCAGCATGAGAATAGTGTTATGATTGGCCGCAGGGCAGTCCGTCTGTGCCTGCAGTGAGTGGAGGCAGAAGAGCAGCTCAGCGACAATGCAGCAGGCAAGGTACATTTAAAAAAAACATTTTTTATTTGTAAAGTCTATCTCCATCATGATATTTGATGACCAGTCTCAACCGGTGTCCTTTAAATACGGGGAAGTGATTGTCAAGCTTCATTTATTTAAGGCCGCAACACGACAGCGAATATTGAAGAAGTCGTCATGGTGTTCATGAAAACCTGCTGTAACCCTGCCCTATATAGGGACTATTAGAAACACAAGGCCAGATATGGCTGACCCCTATTCTTTCAAGGTGCCCTTGTTATGTACAGCACAGGGGTGGGAGTTTTGTTTTTGCAGTTTATTTAGAAGAACTATGCCTTTCTTGAAAAGAGGCTATGAAGTTGCAAAACCCCACGTTAAAGCAGCCGCCGCAAACATTGTCCAGGATGTGGTAGGGTCTGTGATGGCGGTAGCTGAGCAAATATACACACAACCTCAAGAACGAGTTGGGCTTGTCTACAAACGCAACACAGGTGTAAAAAGGAATCGAAAAGCATCAGGGAGGAGGGGCCATCTGCTCCCTGTAAAAAAAGAAGACGCACTTCAAAAGTCTCTCACAAAAGAAGGTCCGCAAGCCGGAAGAGAACCTCAAAGAACAAGAAAGCAATAGCCCGAGTAAATATTTTTTAAAACTCAACAACAGCCATGTCCTTCATGCAATTGCGCCTCTGGAGCATGTGCCAAATCTGAGCTAGATCTGCTTTCTCTCAAGCCTACGCAGACCAGCATCGAAAGTAGCTTTTTCATGGAAGTCTCATCTCTAGCTGCTTTAACTCTGCTTGCTCCAATAGAGTTTTTTTGTGTCAGGGTCTGTGGAATCGCATTTCTCCTGGAACCATCTTCGGACTAGTGGGCCCTATGATACACAATGACAACTAGGCCTATTTCTGTTGAACACCCATGTGCTTGCGGTTTAGTAGTATAAAAGATCATGTATTACTTCCTTATTCAGATTGTCAAAGTTTGACACAGGCTGCTCAGTCTCTGTGTACACGTATTAAACAATTTAATTCTAGCTACAGAGCAGGCTGGTCTTTGGCTTTGTGTCCTGAATTGTCTTGAACAGATTCGGCTTCAACATTTTGGTGAAGAATGCGGTGTTTGGATTGACGGTCTCCCCGGCCCCGCTCCAGCCTCTGTGTGGGAGGGCAACAGTACCTTGGGAGCTGGACGGGCCTCTCCTGGACAGGGAGCTGGGGCTGTCGTGAGTATCTGTCACTTCCTTGGTCGCCTCTCGTGTTGGTTCTTTTAGTTTGTTATGGCTGTGTGGGTTTGAAAGGGGGGGAGTGGGAAATACCGTTTTTTGGTTAGTAATGGATCTGTGGATAATTTGTACATTTGATTTTCCTCTTAGCCTGCTCTTCTTTCTTGTCATGTTTTTTCTTTGTTTTCGCTGGCATACTGATGTTCCTCCCCCTTAACCTCCTGACCCCTCTACAGTGCCTCGTTCGGACCTTCCATTGGTGGCCTTTTGCCTTTTGCCGGTTTCTGGAATTTTGTGTTAATATTCTTGTTTCTGTCATATTGCAACATTTTCTTCCCTTTTTTATTCTAAGTGCCTAGTTTTTATTTATTTTTACGTCTTAGTACTTGCTTCGGATTTTTTTTGTGTGGTTTACTTTAGCCAGTGAGGCTGCGTGTCTTAGACAGCTGGTGGAGTTGTCTCGGGACACAGCGGGAGGCGCTGTGTGGCCACTGCAGACACCCAGGAAGAGTTGGTGTGCATAGCATTGGTATCTCTAGCCGGAGGGGCTTGTGAGGAGTACTCTGGCCAGAGTGGGTGGTAACTGTAGTGTAACGCCCCAGTATTGCGGGCAGGAGGTGCCCAGGTGTTGATGAGTGGTAGTTCTCCACTCCATTGGAGCAGGCAGGCGGTGCCGGTCTCTTTCATGTTTCGTCTTTTCTAGGTTACATTGAGGCTCTTTGTTCATTCTGCTTTTCACAGGATTGCTGTTTCTTTGCAGGTCACAAGCGTGAGTTCGAATGACATGTAGAAAAGGGTGATTGTTGAGTGAAATGTTCACAAGGTGACGTGTTGTATAAATTGACTCACTTCATGCACTTTATGATATGAATAGGATGAACGCAACGGTATACCGAAACGGGTGGATGGGTTCCTGGTTGACCTCACTGACATAACAAAGGGGTATATTGACACATAATAAACTGAAGGATTTAAGCTGCTATTATACTAGGACCGAAAAAGGGGGTGCGTGACATTTTCACTACAACAACTTATTACTACGACTGCTTTAGGTACTAGGATGCAGAAAATACTACACAGACATAGACAAAGGCTTCATTGTTTGGCTCCTGTACACCATACTCCACAGTTAACACACACACCAGTGCAAAAGGTGGGAGGCACTGTCATCGCTCAGGGCCAGTACCTGTTTTGTGTTATATTGTCCTGAGTGTGCTTGTGTGCAAGGTTCACTGCCTGTGGCTCACTTGTGTGTTACCAACCGTGGATTCAGTCTGGGCTCTAATCCCATCCAGTCGCCCCCTGCTTTCGGGCAGGATAGCAAGGGTGTGGGATTCTTTTCTCTCCTGGGCATTCTGTCACCTTTTACTCGACGTAAGGACGCCGGTTCCTCAGCACCTTTGGCACCTATCTATTTCCAACTTGTGCATGCTTATGGTGAACAAGACAGACTGTACTGTGGTATGATCGAGACCAAGCTCTCTGCTTCACTAATAACAAATGCAGTAGGCAGTGACTCTCTGAGTGCGTGAACACACCCACTGTCTACCCCCTCATGTATCGTTGGGTATGAGTGGCATGGACAGCCTGCCGAAACACTCTTGTTTCCTGGTGTAACTGTTTGTGTAGCATTGTAAGGGACAGGTGCGATTTAGTCATAGGGAACCCCCTTAGTAAGGACCATTTGGATACATACCAACCTACTCCCCCTAGGGACTCACCTGCACAACAAGTAGTTGTCAAACAAGGCCTTCACACATTAATGTTTCTTTAAAAATGGCACAAATTGACTGCCAAAAGACCGGACTTGCAGTTCCCTAAAAATGGCACATCTGACATGAATAAGTTGTCATACTCGAGACAAATGTTGATTTTAAAAGGACGAAAGATTCGATGTTTAGAATGGAATGCCTTCTGTGGCTGGGTCATAGGTTTAAGAGACCCAAGGGTGACAAATGAAGTGAAGGACAAAGTGCACAAAGAGTTGTTGGATTTGAAAGAAGGGTTTTACTCACATAAAAAGAGGAAAGACAAACAGGAGGAATAGAGAGATAAGACGCTCAAAGTGGTAAGAACATTCCCATCTCTTCCTGTGGTGAGTGCACCATCACAGGACCAGAGTGTACAGGGTGTACAGGAAATGAAAGAGAAGGAGAGAGAGGACCCACTTATAGAAGACATATTAATGGGAAGGCTAGGGTATGCCAACCAAAAAGTGGGGTCTAAGGGAAGAGTGCACCTCGAGCACTGAGCAACAGGGGCACAACCTCCTGAGCTGTCCTCAGCTCAGAAGGCGGCAGCCCGTGTGCTGGCACAGGGCTTGGTAAAAGAGGAAGTACGAAAGCTAGAGCTAGAGGCTGTGACGGACTATAGGTTGCTGCAAGAAATTAAAGAGGAAGCAGCTCACTCTGCTTGGAAAATGAGAAGATTAGTGAACAATTACTCGTGCAAACAGAGAAAAAGGGCAAAGGGCCATCGCTGTTGAAAACAAATTGGAGCCAGGAGTTTGAAGATTCCTCTGGGGACAGTGGTCAAGCGATACAGGTATTACATAAGGTCATATGGGAGATATGCATCTATGCACACCACACACAACACAAGACAACACAACATCCATCTCCTGACGCAGTTTTTAGAAACAGCTTCATTAGGGGATAGAAGAAACAGCATTTCAAGTATACAGTCTATGGAAAAATCACTGTGTAATTCTCCTGGGCCACAGGAAAAAAAGTTTATAAAATCAGACAGTAAGAAGTGCCGTGCTATCCTGTCAGATCTTAGTGATAAAAGAAAAACGCTTTCAGACATAGAAAAGGATAGCACTAGGGCGCACAGTGAAGAAATATTGACCTTAGCGCATGCAGCATTAATGGCCCTAGCTACAGAGGTACACAAAAAGTATGCACAACATACCAAAAACACAGGTCCCTACCACCAAAGTACAGTTGGGATACCTCCCAATTGAGTTTTACTGATGCAGAGTTACACTCCTGGGATAATGCAAAATTGACTGAAACACTGAATTATGCAATACTTAAATTACAAAGGTGGAAAGAATTAACAGAGGGAATAAACACAGCTCAGGTCCTCAAGAACCAAGAAAAAGGGACAGATTCAGAACAAATAAAGATGTTGCCCCTGAGAGAAGTACCAACGCCCTCTACAGGGGAGGAAGGCCATACACCAACATATGTTTACGTACCTTGGAATAGGAGTGATTTGTTTTCCTTTACCAAAGACTTTCCAAAATTGCGGGATGGGCCCCACAAGTGGTACACAGAAATGAATAGGATAATGGCCATGGGAGGAATACTTTGGAAATATTTGAATATGTTATTTAGTATAGTAATACCCAGAGATCTATGGGATGATTGCAAGAAGGTGGTGGGTGGCCAATGGAGGAACCACAGAGGGGAAAGGGAGGAGCCCCAGGAGATGAGATGGAGACAGTAAGAGAAAAGGTGATAAAATATATGCAAGATAAGGTACCAGAAGAGAAGGTAGATTGGTCCAAAATAATAAATACAAACCAAGAGAAGAATGAGAGCATAAATAGTTATTATGACTATCTCTTTCAGGTATACCAGCAGAGTAGTGGAATGAAGAACCCGCTGGGAGAGAGGCGATGCCAGTGTTTGTAACAACATTTGTGTATGGATTACAACAACCTATCCAAACTCACTTTGAAACATCTTTTGTATGCTGGCAACAAGGGCCCATAAGCAAAGTGCTAGCTGCAGCCAGGTACTATGCAGACTATCAAACACACCTACAAAGGCAGACGAGGAAAAGGTAAAGAATTACAAGGTTAAGCTAATGGTGGCACAGGAACGATTTTACAACAATAGCCAGGGCAGGGGTAGGGAACAAGGTGAACGAGCATCCTCTGTGCCCCCCCCAGGCTCCATATGTTTACATTGTAACCAACAAGGACACTGGAAAGCAGAATGCCCCTGCCTAGGCAGAGGACCAAGGGGTAGGAGTCAAACTAGACAACAACACAGGACACCACCCCGACCTTGCACTAATAACGCATATGATGCTCCTGCCAATGATCCGGTTTGTGCAGGTTGGGGTACATATCAAGATATGCCACAGGCACCTCAAGGGGGGAATAGATTTCTGTATCCACCTCCCCCAGAGACACACTTTACGGGTCCGGTATTATCAGTAGACCAAGAAGGACCATATGTAGATGGGATGGTGTTAACCAAAACAATACAATTTTTAGTTGATATGGGAGCCACAAGGTCAATGCTGAAACATCTGATATACCAGATACACCATTACTAGGGACACAGATAACGGCTGTAGGAACGACAGGACAATATGTGATTGAATATTTAACACAACCACTTAAATTTAAGGTAGGCCCTATCATTGTAAAATATCAATTCATCTTTGGTAGACATTGCCCAGTAAATTTGCTAGACAGGGACCTCCTATGCAAATTACAATGTACTATCAGTTACTCACCTGAAGAGATATTTTCAGAGAGCAAGGAAAATGGCATCACACTGGAGGCATTTATGAGATGTGATCCCCGAGAAAAGGTGCAAGTGCAGGGCCTCCCACAGGAATTACAAGACTCAGACCCCAGTGAAGCTTGGGCATAAGTAACTAATGATGTGGGAAGAATATTGGACTGCCCTCCAGTGCGAGTGATACTGCGCTCAGGGGCCCCATTACCACAGGTGCCACAATACAAAATAGCTAAAGAGGGAGAGGAGGGCATCGCCCCAGTAATACAAGACCTTCTGAAGAAAGGAATATTGCGGGGGATACGAAACAGACCCTGCAATACTCCGATTCTCCTGCTGAAGAAGGCAACAATAGGGCCCGATGTACAGATTTACTCAGGATCTTCGGGAACTCAATAAAGCAGTTATACTGTCCAAAGTGTAAGCCCGTGTGAGGCACCCCCCCTTTGTATAATGTTACATGTGTAAAATAAAATAAAATGTTAAATTGGAATACCCATGTGCGGTTTGTTTATTTCCATTTAAAAATTCATATTGAAGTTTAAAAATAACATATTTTTAAGAGACCGAGGAAACAGTGGAAAAAAAAAAAAGTATTGACAAAGCAGTTTCCGTACCACAAGGGCGCTTAACAATTACTACAAAAATAAAAAATGTAAACATGTCTATACCAATATATACAATGGTGTTTAATACACAGTTATGCAAGACAGTTTTAAAAAATGCATTAGGTAGGTAGCCACGTCTTCATTCTGAATAAAGGCTTCTTAGGTTCCAGAGGTAGAGCCTCAGCGTTCCTTTCAGGAGACAGCTGGGGAAAAACAGGAGACGTGGGTGTAATTGAGCAGGGGTAAAAAACAACAGGTGGTGGGGCCCCTGGAAGCAAATAAGCCAAATCTTTTGAGTTTTCAATTTGTTGCCGGTGTTCAGCATTACCTACAAATCTAAAAGGAATGTTGAGCTCTGCAGAGGCACGCAGAAACTGCTCCCATCCTCAAGGCACTTTCTGCTGTGATAGTTTTGGTGTGAGTGAGACCTTTGACCAGGTCGTACATGTGGGACTCCACAACCAGACGCCCTCTGTAGACAAATTCACCTTTCTCATTCCAGGAGGTAATATCTTTAGAGGCAGTCATTTCACTCAGAAACACCTGGGCAGCGCCTTTGTACCTTTATTTTTTGAAAGATTTTCAACAAATGGGTCTGTGGTAGGGCGTAGTTTTTGAGGCTCTAGCAGCGGGCGATTTTCAGAGTGCAGGGTGTACAGAGTCAACTTATTTCATTCATCAAGACCTTGCTGGTAATATTTTTAAAAGTTTTGAAAAGCATGTGAGTACAGGTTGACTTTGTTGTGATTCAGTGCAGTTCAAAATGTCTTTAATATCAGCATCCAGGTGCTGTGTTTCATTTTTCCAAATGTCCCATTCATCGTTGTCAGGTGCCCCTAACTGTTCTAGCTGCGATCGGGGTACCAAGTACATCTTTTGGGTGTACTCCATCAGTTAGTTTCAGTTTAACAGGCTTGTGAATAAAGGAATCGCTATGCCCAGCAAAGCGACTCTAAGCCCTCCTGACTGTCTCACCAATTTCTTTTTAGAAATTAGGGACAGACGTTTATTACTGAGCTTCTTGATCAAGCTCCACTGCTTTTTTAAAACCTGGAACTGAGGCTGTGATATAGTGATGTTGCCTTCCTTTTAGGGTTTTTAGTGCGTTCTCTGAAATTGCAGCCACTAAATCATCCAAAGCCGAACACAGGATAGCCCTTCTTTGTTGGGGTCTTGCTGAGACTAGCATTTTTAGAAGGGTCTGATTTCGACGCTGACGTGGTGACATGGTTGACACCTTTTACTATCAGGTCTAAACTGGAAAAGTTACTGGGGTCTCTTTAACGATTCTTTTTAGAGCTTTCAGGTTTGGTTTTCAGTGCATAAGCAAGAGGGATATTGGATGAAAAATACCTGTACACAGTCTGTAGTCTTCTAGAGTGTTTATTTATAAATGTACCAGCAGGTAACGGTGGGGCTTTTCGGTAGCATTGTTAAAGGCTTCCAAGAAACACTTTGGGGGTCATTACAACATTGGCGGTAAAAGCCGCTTTACCGCCGTGCAGAAGACCGCCAACACACCGCCGCGGCCGGGGAATTCTGCCACAGCTATTATGACCCACATCTCGGAATCCGCCAAAATCCAGACACCCACACAAGTCCGCCACACCAAAGGTCAATGATAAACTGGCAAAAACAAAACCTCCACCATCATGCCAACAGAAAAACGCCCACACTATCACGACACATGAATCCACGCAGCGGTCTTTCAACCACAGTATTCCATTGGGGGTACACACCGCTGCGCTCAAAATACACACACATCTCCAAAACACCACCACATTGGACAATTTGAAATACACACACCTGATACACATACACACACCACTCCCACACACCCAATACAATATAAAACACACACCCACATCACCCACAAACCCCTACGACCACAATTCACGACCGAAGGCCAGAGAGAGACACCACCATCAACAAACTAGCATCCAGAGGCACACAACACCATCACCCACACAACTTCCACGCTCCTCACACAACACACCACTACATATCACCACACTTATCACCCCACACACCACCCCACACATCACCTACACCACCCCATGGCACGGCAAAGACAGCCCAGGTTCTCGGAGGAGGAGCTCAGGGTCATGGTGGAGGAAATCATCTGGGTAGAGCCACAGCTATTTGGATCACAGGTGCAGCACACCTCAATTGCAAGGAAGATGGAGCTATGGCGAAGAATAGTCGAAGGGGTCAACGCAGTGGGACAACACCCAAGAAATCGGGAGGACATTAGGGAGAGATGGAACGACCTACGGGGGAAGGTGCATTCCGTGGTCTGAAGACACCACCAGGCGGTTCAGCGGACTGGTGGCGGACCCCCACCTCCCCACCCACAACTAACAACATGGGAGGAGCAGGTCTTGGCGATTCTGCAACCTGAGGGCCTCGCAGGAGTCGCTGGAGGAATGGACTCTTGTAAGTCAAATCTTAACTATTACATCCCACACCCTACCTGCATGCCATCACATACCCCCACCCTCGCCCTCACCCCTATCACTCCAACTCCTCACAAATGTACCAATATCACAAACCACACATCCCAACACCAAGCCCTGCATGCAACAACAACGCATGGACACCCATCACTAAAGCATGCCCACTGCACATACCCATACACCCCCCTAAACCATCATCACACAAGCTCACACACAGGAATGCCAGCACTGGGGTACACGGTCATCCACCCATTGCACACCATGACACACACATATGCAATAATCATGCCTTTCCACCCCTGCAGGACCACTACCCAACGTCACCAGACAGGAGGGTCCAGACATGTCCACTCCACCCACAGAAGAGGCCCACAGTGATGACAGCACCTCTGTCCACCTGGATCTAGATTACCAGCCCAGACCATCTGGGGCCTCGGGACAGTCGGTTCTCCTCACACAGGCACAGGCCACCACAGACCTTCCCCCCCCAGGAAACACCAGCACAGCACCCACCCAGAGGGCCCATACCTCCGTCCCCAGGACACGTCAATCAGCTGTGTGTCCACCACTACAGGGAACCCAGGATAACCCACCACCCCAACAACAACAACAGGGACCTGGGGGCAGTGGCAGTGGGCACACGGTCCAGGGGACGGAGGCCCAGGAACACAGGGGAACTGGGAGGGCTGCTGTGCGACAGGGGGCGGACAGGCCAAGGGAACCCACTCTCCACGAGGCCCTCTCCTTCATCATGGGAGCCTACCACCACTCCCAGGAGACGATGGCAACGGTACTGGCCAAGTTTCAGGAGACCCAGCGGATGCAGGAGGAACAGTATTTGGGGTTCAGGGAGGATCTCAGAACCATCAGCTCCACCCTGGGCACCATCGTAGGGGTGCTGAAGGAATTACTCAACACCAGGAGGGACACTGTGGCACCACAAGGGGCCCCTGACACTAGCATGGACGATGAACTGCCCACCACCTCCGCCGGCGCTAGTGGACAGGAGGCACCGCCACAGGACCACCACACTAGCACCCCACCCCCTGCAGACGGAGAACCACCCCGCAAACAGTCCCTGAGATCCAGGAACAAGACAGAGCACGATGCCAAGACCCCCGCCAAGAAATGAGTCCACCCTGATTGTCATCCCACTGTCCCACTTTGTCACCCTGTCCATAATTAAACTGCCACAGCTCCACTTCCTATGCCCCTATGGGCAATGTACCTGTGAGACTAATAGACTGGACTCTGCCATGGACACTCCTCCGCCATCACCCCTCACCATTTAACTTCCCCCTCCAATATTTAGAATTTAAATAAACACAACTAAAGCACCAAAAGATCTAGAGTCTGTCTGTGATTTCGAAATAGTGTATTTGCAATTACAGTGACAAAACGTTCTTTAAATAGTAATGTCAACATACCTATGTCACACAGCTCTAGTCCATGAGGAGTCTAAGCAGATGAGACACGTTGGGTCCCACACCTATGAAACCGTAAGGGAAAGTGACAACTCAGTGACCATACACTAGGTGCAAACGACAGACAGGATAGAGGTAGAAGTGTAAAAGTACATGTAGTAGGCAGGAATGTATTCTCACCTGTGTTTCACTGGAAATATTGCTGGATCACTGAGTCCCTGTTCTGCATGTCTTCTTCCTCTGCTTCCTCCTCATCACTGTCCACAGGCTCCACAGCTGCCACAACACCGCCATCTGGACCATCCTCCTGCAGAAAAGGCACCTGTCGTCGCAAAGCCAAGTTGTGAAGCATACAGCTGGCCACGATGATCTGGCACACCTTCTTTGGTGAGTAGAATAGGGATCCACCTGTCATATGCAGACACCTGAACCTGGCCTTCAGGAGGCCGAAGGTCCGCTCGATCACCCTCCTAGTTCGCCCATGGGCCTCATTGTAGCGTTCCTCTGTCCTTGTCCTGGGATTCCTCACTGGGGTCAGTAGCCATGACATGTTGGGGTAACCAGAGTCACCTAATAGCCACACACGGTGCCTCTGGAGTTGACCCATCACATAAGGGATGCTGCTATTCCGCAGGATGTAGGCGTCATGCACTGAGCCAGGGAACATGGCATTCACATGGGAGATGTACTGGTCTGCCAAACATACCGTCTGTACATTCATGGAATGATAACTCTTCCGGTTCCTGTACACCTGTTCACTCCTGTGGTGGGGGACCAAAGCCACATGGGTCCCATCAATGGCACCTATGATGTTGGGGATATGTCCAAGGGCATAGAAGTCACCTTTCACTGTAGGCAAATCCTCCACCTGAGGGAAAACGATGTAGCTCCGCATGTGTTTCAGCAGGGCAGACAACACCCTGGACAATACGTTGGAAAACATAGGCTGGGACATCCCAGATGCCATGGCCACAGTTGTTTGAAATGACCCACTTGCAAGGAAATGGAGCACTGATAGCACCTGCACTTGAGGGGGGATTCCTGTGGGATGGTGGATTGCTGACATCAGGTCAGGCTCCAACTGTGTACACAGTTCCTGGATTGTGGCACGGTTAAACCTGTAGGTGATAATCAAATTTCTTTCCTCCATTGCCGACAGGTCCACCAGCGGTCGGTACACCAGAGGATTCCGCCATCTCCTCACATGTCCCAGCGGACGGTGCCTATGAAGGACAACAGCGAGCACAGAGTCAAACAACTCAGAGGTATGTACCCACAGTCTACACAGAACACCAATCATACACAAAATGTGGCCTGTATGTGTGTTGAGACTAGGCCTAGGTATGTGTGACGCAGTTGGAAATTAGGCCATGTGGGCCCCTGAAATGGCGGCTGCCTGACCTCTAAAGTGGGAAAATGGGATGTGAGGTAACTGCGCTGGCGTTGTACACCGTCACGTCGAAGACCGCGGCGCAATGCTGCATTGGTTAACATTGGACCCTATGGGTCCCAGGAGCCAATGACGATGTACGCCAGCGGTGATGGTACGCACCGCCGCGGACGTGACTGCCATTTTCTATCTGTATAATCACTCAATACCTGATCTTCGACAGGAGAGGACCTACACTGCAAGTGCTGCTGTGACCTCGGTCTGGAAGAGACAATGGCTCGTGAGTCTGGGGAAAGGGCCCCTGCCTTCACATCAGAGGAGTTGGAGAAGCTCGCCAATGGGGTCCTCCCCCAGTACACGCTACTCTACGGTCCTCCAGACCAACAGGTAAGTACACAGGGAGCATGTTGTATGGGCTATGCCTGTGTGGAGAGAGCTGGTTGTAAGAAGGAAGGGGGCAGAGTTCTGCGTGCATGAAAGACGGTGGGTGCATGTGCCACATGGCAAGGGTAGGGAGGGGTGTCACCACTTTGACGGCGCAGTTGGTAATGACTTTTCTTCTTCCCCTGTACATTTCATGTAGGTCAGCGCCCACCAGAAGAAGGATATTTGGCGTGCCATCGCCAAGGACGTCCGGACCCTGGGGGTCCACCACAGACGGAGCACCCACTGCCGGAAAAGATGGGAGGACATTCGCCGCTGGAGCAAGGAGACGGCGGAGGCTCAGCTGGGGATGGCCTCCCAACGTGGGAGGGGTGCCCGTCGAACCATGATCCCCCTGATGTTCAGGATCCTGGCGGTGGCCTACCCGGAGTTGGATGGGCACTTGAGGGCATCACAGCAGACACAAGGGGGTGAGTACACTCTCATTCAGCTGACTTTGCGCGCAGTGGAGGTGTCTGGGTGGGGGAGGAGGGCTGTGGGTTTCCCTAGGCCAGGGCGAGTTCCGTAGGCTAGGCCCCTCTGTAAAGCATGGCCCTGTGGCCCCCCACCCCACCTCGGTAGAGTGCCAAATACAGCTTTTCATGCACCTGTGTCATCTATGTGTGCAGATGTCGTCCATAGCCTTGTTGGCCATTTCCCATGAATTGCACTGTAGAGCCCAAGAGCGCGACGTAGTGCAGGGGGCTTCTGTGTCTGTCTTGTCCGCCAACTGTAGCGGTATCCCATGCACTCAACATGTCTTTCTTCTGTTTCTCCCCCCCTTTTTTGTGGTCTCCCTCTTCTTGTGTGCATTAACATCATCAGGCGGAGGAGCAGTGGCACCAGAGCATGAGGGAGCTGCATCCCACATGGCCATGGAGGGCCACACTATGAACTCAGAATACACCAGTGGGATGGAGGGCGAGGGGACCACCACGGCGGGGACAGGAGCTGAAACCAGCGACACGGACTCGTCCTCCAATGGGAGCTCCCTTGTGGTGGCAGCAACATCTGTACCCCCCGCATCTCCAGGTACAGCCGCCACCCCCCCACCAGCACCGCCCTCCCAGCAGCCCCTCAGCCTTCGCCCCGTGCCCGCTCACCCAGGAGGGTGGGCATCACCTTCGCCCTAGGCACCTCAGGCCCTGCCCCAGTCACCCTTGCTGCCCTCAGTGAGGAGGCTATTGTCCTCCTCTGGTCCCTCACTGTTGGGCAGTCTACCATTTTGAATGCCATCCAGGGTGTAGAAAGGCAGTTGCAACAAACAAATGCATTCCTGAAGGGCATTAATTCTGGTCAGGCGGCCCTTCACTGAGCCTTTCAAAGTCTGGCCACAGCACTGATGGCAGCCATTGTCCCTGTGTCTAGCCTCCCCCCTCCAACTTCCTCCACCCAGACCCAATCCCCTGTACCTCTGCCTATCCCAAGCACACCATCAGGCCAGCCTGCACACACCTCACCACACAAGGGAAGCTCAGGCAACCATAAGCACCACACATCCCACAGGCACTCACGCAAGCATCACACACATACAGACACACCAACATCCACTGCCTCCACTGTGTCTCCCTCCTCCCCCCCCAGTCTCGTCTACACTCACACCTGCATGCACTACCTCTACAGCCACTACGTCCCGCACCAGCACACCCACCAGCACACCCCGCTCACGTGCAGTCACCACCCCCACTAGCATACACACGTCCCCTGTGTCCTCTCCCAGGGTGTCTGTGACGCCCCCTCCGAAGATACACAAACGCAGGCACACACCAACCCAACAGCCATCCACCTCACGACAGCCTCCAGCGCATGCACCTGCACCCAAAGCCACCAAACGTACACCTACTACAACCACCACCTCTTCATCCACTCCCAAACCCCCTCCAGCTACCTGTCCCAGTGTGTCCAAACAACTTTTCCTGTCCAGCCTTGACCTATTTCCCACCCACCCCCGTCCAACTCATAGGTCCGGAACTTGCACCTCTGCCACAACATCTCAGGGACCAGTGGTGCCTGTAGTCACAGTTATGTGGAGTGCACCGGTCACCAGGACAGCCAGTGTGGCACGGAGCCACAGCACAGCCAGTCCCCCCCCTGTGAAGCACCAGAAGTTGGCCAGTGCCCGGTGGGAGAGGGGGAAGACTCCAGCCACCCAAGCCGCTCCCAGGGGTCCCGGTGGGAGTGTGGACTCAGCTGTGACTCCTCCCAAGGTGGGGAAGGGCCACAACAAACTTGGCAAGTTTGGGAGGAGCAGCATGGCGGAGAAGACCGCCATCATCCCCGCTGTCCAGGAGGGCCCCGCCAGCCCCATCCTCGCTGCCCAGGAGGCCACCGCCAGCACCATCCTCGCTGCACAGGAGGCCACTGCCAGCCCCATCCTCACTGCACAGGAGGGCCCGCCAGCCCCATCCTCGCTGCACAGGAGGCCACTGCCAGCCCCATCCTCGCTGCACAGGAGGCCACCGCCAGCCCCATCCTCGCTGCCCAGGAGGTCACTGCCAGCCCCATCCTCGCTGCCCAGGAGGGCCCGCCAGCCACAGCCCAGCTGCCCAGGAGGGCCCCGCCAGCCACAGCCCAGCTGCCCAGGAGGTCCCCGCCAGCCACAGCCCAGCTGCCCAGGAGGGCCCCGCCAGCCACAGCCCAGCTGCCCAGGAGGGCCCAGCCAGCCACAGCCCAGCTGCCCAATGAAGGACCGCCAGCCCCAGCCCAGCTGGGCAATGAAGGACCGCCAACTCAGGCACCGCTGATCAGGGCACCGCCAACTCAAGCACCGTTGAACAGGGCACCGCCAACTCGAGCACCGCTGAACAGGGCACCGCCAACTCAAGCACCGTTGAACAGGGCACCGCCAACTCAAGCACCGCTGAACAGGGCATCGCCAACTCAAGCACCGCTAGCCCATGAGCAGCAGGGGCACCAATGCAACTGGGACCGTCACGGGGTGCGTGATGCACTCTGGGCACCAGTCCCCCTCCAGAACCAGTGGAGACATGCATCCACTCCGTCTGTCCTTCACAGGATGAAGCACTCTGGGCACCGCTCCCCCTCCAGAACCAGTGGAGACATGCATCCACTCCATCTGTCCTTCACAGGATGAAGCACTCTGGGCACCAGTCCCCCTCCAGAACCAGTGGAGACATGCATCCACTCCGTCTGTCCTTCACAGGATGAAGCACTCTGGGCACCAGTCCCCCTCCAGAACCAGTGGAGACATGCATCCACACTCTGTCTGTCCTTCACAGGATGAAGCACTCTGGGCACCAGTCCCCCTCCAGAACCAGTGGAGACTGTTATCCACTTGAGAGACTGTGGCTTAGCACTCCCCAGGATACATCATTGGGCATGGAGCCCCCTCGTAGTTCTGGCGTCGTGCACTCATCCGGCTGAGGTGCCCCCCCTTGCCTTCCCCCTGAGGTGCCTGTTGTATTTCTATCTGATGCCCCTGCAGTGTTCTCTCTGTTTTGATCTGGTATCGTGTGTGGGCCTCGCCCATGCATTTTGGGCCCAGTGGTCCACGGACTATAAATGGTGCAATACCTGGACTACTATTCTTGGTGTATATTTTGTTAATAGTGTATATATGTATTTTTGCATACTGCATTTTAATGTATTACAATGGTTACACTCATTTCCTTTTGTCTTTGCATTCTTCTGGGGGGGTTGAGGGGTGTTACTATAATGTATAGATATGTATTAGTGTGTGTGTTGTAGTGGGTGAGGGTGGGGGTGGGGGTGTTCCGTGTGTGTCCCCCTGTTTTTTGCCTCCCCTGTGTCGTAGGTGCAGTACTCACTGTGGTCTTCGGCGCCGGCGTTGGTGCTCCTGGTACAGGAGCAGGAAGACTATCGCAGGTAGGATTTGGAGTTCCGGGTCCATGGTGTCGTCGTTCCTCTTGGAGTATGTAGAAATGAGCATTTTCCCTTCGAAATTCCTGTTTCCGCCATGTTTTTATCCACGGTGAATCCGCCCCGGAAAAGGTGGCGGATTGGTAGGTTGTGATACTGTGGGCGGTACTTTGTCTTCCGCCTGTCTGATGGCGGTGACCGCCAAGCTGTTTGTCTGTACCGCCGTGGCGGTCGGAGTGTTAAAGTGGCTGTCTTTGTTGGCGGTTTCCGCCACGGTCGTAATTCAATTTTTTTTACCGCCGGCCTGTTGGCGGTCTTACCGCCGCTTTAACACTGACCGCCAGGGTTGTAATGACCACCTTTGTGTTTCCAGGGTACATTTGTTTAGCAATAACTGAAATCTGCTGTTTGTCCTTGGCGTTTTAAATAAAAACCAGATAAGAGGCATTGAGAGCTATAATTCGTCTGCTCTTACCTTTGTAAAACAGATTCTGCACTATGTAACATACACTTATTTTACGATGGTGTGAATATTGCGTCAAGGCTTTTTCCATCTCAGGGTGATCCCCGCCTTCGCTCATGAGATTGTCTACAATTACCATGTTGGCGTGGCTCAGGGGTAGCAAAGCGTCATCATTGAGATTACCCGGTAAGCCTTCTAAAAATGTAATGTGTGGGAACTTTCAGGAGAGTTCTGTATACAGATCGTGCCAGCATGAATACAACCATACTGTGTTGGTGGGGGTAGGGGTTAAAACACTGGGAGCATTTTCCAGAAGCTTCTTTATAAAATAGCTTTTACCACAATTTGAGGGGCCCGCCAATATGCATGAGAACGGTTGCTGCAGTCTGGTGTCCATAGCTGTATCTAGGAGTTTATGCCTCTCAAAACCCATAGGGCAGGGTTTTATAGTTGTCATCCACTACCCTTTTATCAAACACAAAGCGTAAAGTTTTATGCAAAGCAGCAGTTGTAATTTCCCACTGTTTTTTGGACCTGACGATGCTTGGATGATTGTTATCATTTTGGTGGTCACCCCCTGCGGAATAATCCTTCACCAGATCCTTTAGACTGTCAAAATTGATTTTGATGGTATTGTTAACATTTAGGGTGATACCCTTGACTTTCATACACACAACATTTCTAGATGTCGGAAATGAATAAGTCTTGGGACTGGAAGAGACATATTCAGTGATGAGTTCATTAGCAACTACCTCGCTGGTCGAATCACCAAAATAATCCCTGAGATGAGTATCTTCATCCCGGGTTTACTTACAAAAATAACAGAGTCTGTCTTGAAGCTTATCCAGGACACTATAAAGCTCCAAGCGAGCGTGTGATGTTGTGAAACATGCTATGAAAATGTTTACGCTGTTAGAAGTTGTTAGATACTCTTTTGTGTACTTCCTGCACAAAGTGGCGGTTTTTATCGTCAATAAACTTGCAGCCGGATACATCATAACACAATTCAAAAAGATATTTGTATAACTTGTTCTGTAAAGATCGTGGTATTTGACAAGTTTGTACGCTGGGCGAACTTTTACCATGGAGAATTGAGGCACATTTTAGCTAGCCGCCGTCTAGCGGGGTTTACTTCAATATGTTCTGGTCTCAAATGTATACCCTCATGAGCGTGGTAACCATCAATATATTTCTTCTTTGTGGTATCATTTACACATTGTTCTGGAAAGCCATCCGATTCCTGCTTATCTCTGAGAAATAGGTTAATATACTCAGAAAACGGCCTAGTTGTAGTCTCCTGAAAGTCCCATATTTTGTGTTTTTTTCCAAGTCTGTAACCTTTCTCCAGTACCTGCCATTGCCCTTTCTTCATCAGAGTAATTGTACACGGTACTCTGTTTGTTTTCTGCACAAGTTCAACATAGGGGAAGCATTAGTTCCCCCCCGACCCTCTATGGCAGAATGGGGAAATAAATTCTCCTGAGAGGGCAGACTTGACAATTAAGCAACCCAAAGTAATGGTTAATGTCCTTAAAGTCCCTATATATGATCTAGGGCGTATAGCTTCATCTTGTTGATGCAATGATATCGAATGGTAAAATCATAATAATTAATTTTCTCACACACACACTTGTACAGCTATATAGCATTAGTGCACCCCCCAAATAAGGGATTGCGGGGTTCAAGAGGTTCGGGTAAATCCCTGTTCTTAATGAAGGAGCACAGTTCGGCATCTGATTTTAACATACTGTGCCATTTGTGCTCCCAAAGGAATTTCAGAACAAATCCTCAATTATCAACATAACATCTTTCAAATCCTACTCCAAAACATGCTTCCAGGATTGGTTCCTGTCTTCTTAACAGAGCGTGTGGAGCCTGGTTGGGCTTTCCAGTTCTACAATGTGTCCTAGTAGAGGGGTGACTTGTGCTGGTACTCCAGCACCTGAGTTGTGATTGGCTCATTAGTCGCCCCTATAGACCCTCACATTACCCACAGTGCTGCCTTAATTTCAAGAATAAAGTCGATATAACATTGTGCCATATCCTATGAGCCGGGCGTTCGCTTACCTTGCCTGCCCAAATTTGCAGTGTACTCCCCATGATGTGCTCCAATATGTCTGGCCAGAGTCACTCATGCAACATGAATCTGCTCCCCGGGGATGATAATGAGTGCTGACAACAAGACACAAAGCATACTAGCAGTTAATATAAACAGCAAAACCAATGTGACACATTATCAGCGCTTAATAACTTGTGCATTGTATACACACATGAGGATTGTCGTGCTGCAGTGGATTTTTGAGCTGGGGTGCTGAGCCCTGGTAGCAGCTCAGTAACATAAAATAACATTTGATCAACTTCAGTGACATTTAGGCCCTCAATACAACCTTCCGCCCGCCAAGGTTGGACCGCCGGGCGGCCGCCAATGGAGACACACTCCCGCCGCGGCCATTATGAGATCCCCGCTGTGCCGGCGGGCGGAAACCTGGCGGGGATCACGGCCGCAACACAGGAGCCCGCTCCAAATGGAGCCGGCGGTGTTGCGGCTGTGCGACGGGTGCAGTTGCACCCGTTGCGATTTTCACTGTCTGCTGTGCAGACAGTGAAAAGCTGCACGGGCCTGTGGCAGGGGGCCCCTGCACTGCCCATGCCAATGGCATGGGCTGTGCAGGGGCCCCCAGGGGCCCCGCGACTCCCCTTACCGCCAGCCTTTTCATGGCGGTTCAAACCGCCATGAAAAGGCTGGCAGTAGGGGGACTCGTAATCCCCTGGGCAGCGCTGCTCGTGAATTAAAACCGCGGGGACCACTGTGGCGGGAAACTGCCGGTCCCAGCGGTGCGACCGCGGCGCTTCCACCGCGGTCGTAATTCCCTGTGAAGCACCGCCAGCCTGTTGGCGGTCCTTCCTCCAGAACAGCCCTGGCGGTCTTTGACCGCCAGGGTTGTAATGACCCCCTTAATGTTCAAGTGTGCCAAAGGTGCCCAACTCCCCCAGCAGTAGACTGGGGGTTGGAAGTGGGATTGCCCAAAACAAATGTAACACTCAACACACCAAAATAATATCCACTGAGGACAGTGGTGTAACAAACGCCCCCTGAAGGCCCCGCGGTGAAGAGGGGGGCGGAGGTGAGCTCCAGGGGCCCTTTCAGCAAAGCAACTGGCCTGAGTGAGTCTGGAGGGGGCCCTCTTCATGATCTTTTCAGGGGTGCCTCCTCCAATTTCGTTACGCCACTGCCTGGCAGAATACTGTGTGGTGGAACTGCAAATTATAGGCATAATTATCCCTTGGAATATTTTGGAAGAGTGCTTCTCTTCCTCGCCCAGGGCTAAGGGGATTGAAGTAGCATTCTAGCATCTAGTTGATGCCCAGGCTGGCTTAAGAACTTGTCATGAGAACAGCGGACTGCTACCTCACGTTTACTCAATTTCATTTGTTTATCAATCGCTGTCGACACAACTAACCACCACTGGTGGGACTGAAGCTGTTGTTCAACCATCTGTAGAAGGATCCTGGGAGGATGGGGCAATGGGATTGGGTGGGCGAGGATATAGCCCAGACTGACAAAATGGCACCCTCAATTTTCAGAAACCATGACATTGCTCCAAACCTCCCTTTAATGTGACCTTGAAACAATAATTCATGCTTTGCAGAGCAGTCAAAACAAACCAATTTATTAAAATAGATTACATTGCAGCTAGTGGAGAATAAAAACTCAGGATCACACTACTGAGTCAGTGACTCAACTTGAGGTATTCGGTTTCACAAAGAATAAGTCACTCCAGTGTCACACTGAATCCATGAGTTAAATGGCCAGAGAGAGAAACAACAAAAGCCACTCACTGATTACAAGACGAAAAGGAAGCAAATGGAATAAAACGTTATAACGGCCTTACAAGAGAGCCAATTAATAGTCATTGCTCTATCTATATTGCAGTTACAATACAAACAGGAGAAGAGAGGTATATGTAAAGATCCTTACCAGGTATAACTTCCCCAAATACTATGTACTTACAGCATAAATGAACCAGTAGACTCTAGTGCAAAGAAAGTATCATAATTACCCCCTACGACTGGGCATTTGTGCATTATAATAAACCCACACACATGCTATAAAACTTTTTTTTTCATAAAAGTTTTTTGTAAAAAGAATTTAACCCCTCAACCACACTGGGAGGCATGCTTCATCCTCGGGGTTACTTCTTCGTCAGCATCATCTGGTGCTAGACAGGCTCATCCAGAGCTCTTGAAGTTACTTTACGGGTACACACTATTCATATGTTGCAACAGGAAAAATAAGTAAGTCAAAAGCCAGCAGTTAGTTTTCATACCTTGAAACCTGAAGATTAAGGGGGTTATTACAACTTTGGAGGAGGTGTTAATCCGTCCCAAAAGTGACGGTAAAGTGGCGGATATACCACCAGCCGTATTACAAGTCCATTATATCCTATGGAACTCGTAATACGGCGGTGGTATATCCGTCACTTTACCGTCACTTTTGGGACGGATTAACACCTCCTCCAAAGTTGTAATAACCCCCTAAATGTCCCTCTGCCAAAACAAAAGAAATGAGTTTTATACTACACTCTCAAAGCTGCAAAAATTCAGATGTTGTGTTTTAGCATGATTAAACAATACTGTTACACATTAAGGGGGTCATTACAACCCTGGCGGACGGTGTTAAAGCGGCGGTAAGACCGCCAACAGGCCGACGATAAACAAATTGCAATTACGACCATGGCGGAAACCGCCAACAAAGACAGCCACTTTAACACTCAGACCGCCACAGCGGTACAAACAAACAGCGCGGCGGTCACCGCCAACAGACAGGCGGGAGACAATGTACCGCCCACACTAATATGACAGGCCAATCCGCCACCTTTTCCGGGGCGGATTCACCACGGATAAAAACACGGCGGAAACAGGAATTCCAAAGGGAAAACGCTCACCTCTACATACCCCACGAGGAACGAGGACACCATGGAACTGGAACTCCAAATTCTACCTGCAATAGTCTTCCTGCTCCTCTACCAGGAGCACGAACACCGGCGGCGAAGACCACGGTGAGTACTGCACCTACGACACAGGGGAGGCAAAAAACAGGGACACACACACGCAACACCCCCACCCTCACCCACTACAACACACACACTAATACATGTTGATATATCACAGTTACACCCCCCAGGCCACCCGGAAGAATGCAAAGACAAAAGGAAATGAGTGTAACCATTGTAATATATTAAAATCCAGTACTCAAAAATATATATACACTATAAACAAATATATACACCAATAATACAAGTCCAGGTATTGCACTATTTATAGTCCATGGACCACTGGGCCCAAAATGCATGGCCGAGGCCCACACTCGATACCCGATCAAAACAGAGAGAGCACTGCAGGGACATCAGATAGAAATACAACAGGCACCTCACGGGGAAAGGAAGGGGGGGCACCGCAGCCGGATGAGTGCACGACGCCAGATCCACGAGGGGGCTCAATGCCCACTGTTCAATGCTGGGGAGTGCAAAGCCACAGTCTCTCAAGTCTCTACAGTGGGTGGTTTGCCCACTGCCATATCCTGGGGAGTGCAAAGCCACAGTCTCTCAAGTCTCTACAGTGGGTGGCTTGCCCACTGTTCAATCCTGGGGAGTGCAAAGCCACAGTCTCTCAAGTCTCTACAGTGGGTGGTTTGCCCACTGCCATATCCTGGGGAGTGCAAAGCCACAGTCTCTCAAGTCTCTACAGTGGGTGGTTTGCCCACTGTTCAATCCTGGGGAGTGCAAAGCCACAGTCTCTCAAGTCTCTACAGTGGGTGGGTTGCCCACTGTTCAATCCTGGGGAGTGCAAAGCCACAGTCTCTCAAGTCTCTACAGTGGGTGGTTTGCCCACTGCTATATCCTGGGGAGTGCAAAGCCACAGTCTCTCAAGTGGATAACAGTCTCCACTGGTTCTGGAGGGGGACTGGTGCCCAGAGTGCTTCATCCTGTGAAGGACAGATGGATCTCTCCACTGGTTCTGGAGGGGGACTGGTGCCCAGAGTGCTTCATCCTGTGAAGGACAGAGGTAGTGGATGGATCTCTCCACTGGTTCTGGAGGGGAACTGGTGCCCAGAGTGCATCACTCACCCTGTGACGGACCTAGTTGCGTCAGTGCCCCTGCCGCTCATGGGCTAGCGGTGCTTGAGACGGCGGTGCCCTGTTCAGCGGTGCTTGAGTTGGTGGTGCCCTGTTCAGCGGTGCTTGATTTGGCGGTGCCCTGTTCAGCGGTGCTTTAGTTGGCGTTGCCTGGTTCAGCGGTGCTTGAGTTGGCGGTGACCTGTTCAGCGGTGCTTGATTTGGCGGTGCCCTGTTCAGCGGTACTTGAGTTGGTGGTGCCCTGTTCCTCGGTGCTTGATTTGGCGGTGCCCTGTTCAGCGGTGCTTGAGTTGGCGGTGTCTTGTTCAGTGGTGCTTGAGTTGGCGGTGCCCTGTTCAGCGGTGCTTGATTTGGTGGTGCCCTGTTCAGTGGTGCTTGAGTTGGCGGTGCCTTGTTCAGCAGTGCTTGAGTTGGCAGTGCCCTGTTCAGCGGTGCTTGAGTTGGCTGTGCCCGGCCCAGCAGTGCTTGAGTTGGTCGGTCCTTCATGGCCCAGCGGTGCTTGAGTTGGCGGTCCTTCATGGCCCAGCGGTGCTTGTGCTGGCGGTCCTTCATGGCCCAGCGGTGCTTGAGTTGGCGGTCCTTTATGGCCCAGCGGTGCTTGTGCTGGCGGTCCTTCATGGCCCAGCGGGGCTTGTGCTGGAGGTCCTTCATGGCCCAGCGGGGCTTGTGCTGGTTGTCCTTCATGGGCCAGCGGTGCTTGTGCTGGCAGTCCTTCATGGCCCAGCGGTGCTTGTGCTGGAGGTCCTTCATGGCCCAGCGGGGCTTGTGCTGGCGGTCCTTCATGGTCCAGCGGGGCTTGTGCTGGCGGTCCTTCATGGCCCAGCGGGGCTTGTGCTGGCGGTCCTTCATGGCCCAGCGGGGCTTGTGCTGGCGGTGGCCTCCTGGGCAGCTGGGCTGGGGCTGGCGGTGGTCTCCTGGGCAGCTGGGCTGGGGCTGGCGGTGGCCTACTGGGCAGCTGGGCTGGGGCTGGCGGGGCCCTCCTGGGCAGCTGGGCTGGGGCTGGCGGGCCCTCCTTGGCAGCTGGGCTGGGGCTGGTGGGGCCCTCCTGGGCACCTAGGATGGGGCTGGCGGGGCACTCCTGGGCAGCTGGGCTGGGGCTGGCGGTGGCCTCCTGGGCAGCTGGGCTGGGGCTGGCGGGGCCCTCCTGGGCAGCTGGAATGGGGCTGGCGGGGCCCTCCTGGGCAGCTGGGCTGGGGCTGGCGGTGGCCTCCTGGGCAGCGGGGATGATGGCGGTCTTCTCCGCTGTGCAGCTCTTCCCAGACTTGCCGGGTTTCTTGTGGCCCTTCCCCACCTTGGGAGTTGTAACAGCTGACTCCACACTCCCACCGGGACCCCTGGGAGCGGCTTTGGTGGCTGGAGTCTTCCCCCTCTCCCGCCGGGCACTGGCCAACTTCTGATGCTTCACAGGGGGGGGACTGGCTGTGCTGTGGCTCCGTGCCACACTGGCTGTTTTGGTGGCCGGTGCACTCCACATACCTGTGACAACAGGCACCACTGGTCCCGTAGATGTTGTGGCTGAGGTGCTACTTCGGGACCTATGAGATGGACGGGGTGGGGGAGGTGTGGGAAAAAGGTCAAGGCTGGACAGGAAAATTCTTTTGGACACACTGGGACGGGTAGCTGGAGGGGGTTTGGGAGTGGAGGAAGAGGTGGTGGTAGTAGGAGGTGTACGTGTGGTGACTTTGGGTGCAAGTGCATGCGCTGGAGGCTGTCGTGAGGTGGATGGTTGTTGGGTGGGTGTGTGCCTGCGTTTGTGTATCTCCGGAGGGGGCGTCACAGACACACTGGGAGAGGACACAGGGGATGTGTGAATGGTAGTGGGGTTGGTGACTGCCCGTGAGCGGGATGTGCTGGTGGGTGTGCTGGTGAGGGACATAGTGGCTGTAGAGATAGTGCATGCAGGTGTGAGTGTAGACGAGACTGGGAGGGAGGAGGGAGACGAGGATGAGGGGGACACAGTGGAGGCAGTGGATGTTGGTGTGTCTGCATGTGCGTGTTGCTTGCGTGAGTACCTGTGGGATGTGTGGTGCTTACGTTTGCCTGAGCTTCCCTTGTGTGGTGAGGTGTGTGCAGGCTGGTCTGATGGTGTGCTTGGGATAGGTAGAGGTACAGGGGATTGGTTCTGGGTGGAGGAAGTTGGAGGGGAGAGGCTAGAGACGGGGACAATGGCTGCCATCAGTGCTGAGGCCAGAGTTTGAAAAGCTCGGTGAAGGGCCGCCTGACCAGAATGAATGCCCTCCAGGAATGCATTAGTTTGTTGCAACTGCCTTTCTACACCCTGGATGGCATTCAAAATGGTAGACTGCCCAACAGTGAGTGACCTGAGGAGGTCAATGGCCTCCTCACTGAGGACAGCAGGGGTGACTGGGGCAGGGCCTGAGGTGCCTGGGGCGAAGGTGATGCTCATCCTCCTGGGTGAGCGGGCACGGGGCGAAGGCTGAGGGGCTGCTGGGAGGGCGGTGATGGTAGGGGGGGTGGCAGCTGTACCTGTAGATGCAGGGGGCACAGATGTTGCCGCCACCACAAGGGAGGTCCCATCAGAGGACGAGTCTGTGTCGCTGGTGTCAGCTCCTGTCCTCGCCCACTGGTGAATTCCGAGTCTGTAGTCTCGCCCTCCAGGGCCATGTGGGATGCAGCTCCCTCGTGCTCCGGTGCCACTGCTCCTCCGCCTGATGATGCTAATGCACACAAGAACAGGAAGACCACAAAAAGGGGGGGGGGGGGAGACAGAAGAAAAACATGTTGAGTGCTTGGATTACCGCTACCGTTGGCGGAAAAAGACAGACACAGAGGCCCCCTGCACTACGCTGTGCTCTTGGGCTCCACAGTGCAATTCCTGGGAAATGGCCTACAAGGCTATGGACGTCATCTGCACACATAGATGACACAGGGGCATGAATAGCTGTACTTGGCACTCTACAGAGGTGGGGTGGGGGGCCACAGGGCCATGCCTTACGGAGGGGCCTAGCCTACGGAACTCGCCCTGGCCTAGGGAAACCCACAGCCCTATTCCCCCACCCAGACAACTCCACTGCGCGCAAAGTCAGCTGAATGAGAGTGTACTCACCCCCTTGTGTCTGCTTTGATGCCCTCATGCGCCCAGCCAACTCCGGGTAGGCCACCGCCAGGATCCTGAACATCAGGGGGGTCATGGTTTGACGGGCAGCCCTCCCACGTTGGGAGGCCATCCCCAGCTGAGCCTCCGCCATCTTCTTGCTCCAGCGGCGAATGTCCTCCCATCTTTTCCGGCAGTGGGTGCTCCGTCTGTGGTAGACCCCCAGGGTCCGGACGTCCTTGGCGATGGCACGCCAAATATCCTTCTTCTGGTGGGCGCTAACCTACATGAAATGTACAGGGGAAGAAGAGAAGTCATTACCAACTGCACCTTCAAAGTGAGTGGCCCCCATCCCTACCCTTGCCATGTGGCACATGCACTCACCGTCTTACATGCACGCAGCACTCTGCCCCCTTCCTTATTACATCC